>NC_083330.1:70919667-71248751 GCF_963455315.2 Globicephala melas
TTTGGGAAGCGATCCTGCTGTCAAGATGCATGCCTCTGGCAAAACCAGCAAAGCAGCCTTCTTACAGAAAATGAGGGAGAGGAAGAGGAAACAGGCACTTGCCCTCGTGTGGTTAAGCGGAAAGGAAAGGGGTGAGGCTGGGAGTGCAACATGAGCGTGGGGATGGGGGATGGGGCAGGTGACGTCTTCTCTGGGATGGAGAAAGCATAGCCGTAGGTGAGGGGAACAGGCCTTCCAAGCAGAGGAAAGTGCGTAATAAGCAAAGACTCAGAGAAGTGAGTGGAAGGCCATTTGCTATGGCTGGAGTCTGAAGGAAGATGTGGAGGGGTGGGGTGAGGTCTCAGAGCCTGGGCTGGACCCAGTACAGTGTTGCAGTCCTGCTTGTTCCTTATTAGGCTCCTCTGCTAGGATGGTGGGTGTGGCAGCGTTGAGTTCAACTGCCTCAGTAGCAGAGACGGGCAGCATGACACATTTACAAACAGATAACTATGGGCAGGAGGCCCAACGCCAGGGGGCAACCTGGTCGTTTTCTCAGAGCCGGTCAGCATCCTCTTTGTTTTGTTTTTGTTTTTTATTTTATTTATTTATTTTTGGCTGTGTTGGGTCTTTGTTGCTGCATGCGCACTTTCTCTAGTTGCGGCGAGCGGGGACTGCTCTTTGTTGCGTTGCGTGAGCTTCTCATTGCGGTGGCTTCTCTTGTTGCGGAGCACGGGCTCTGGGCGCGTGGACTTCAGTAGTTGTGGCTCATTGGGCTCAGTAGTTGTGGCTCACAGGCTCTAGGCACACAGGCTTCAGTAGTTGTGGCGCACGGGCTTTGTTGCTCCGCGGCATGTGGGATCTTCCCCGACTAGGGCTTGAACCCGTGTCCCCTGCATTGGCTGGTGGATTCTTAACCACTGCTCCACTAGGGGAGCCATCAGCATCCTCTTTGGATTCCCCTCCAGGCACTGACTGTAAGCCCCTGAATACAGAAGGCACCGCTGACGCTCGCTGCCTGGGTGTGTTTCTGTGTAGTTCTGGAAGATGAGCAGCCTTAACGCTAACCCAAACACAGAGCTGACTCTGTGTGCAAAGTCACCCAGAGTGTGGTCACTGTTCACACAGTGACCACACAGAACTGTGGTCACTGTTCACAGTTTAACTAAATGACTGCAGAATCACAGAGGGTTAGAGCTGCAAGGGGCCTAGGGCAAAAGCAGACACATGCTCTCCTATGGTTGACATCCGCTTTGCCACTACCCTCCTGAGCATGTGTCCTGAAGCTGGCTGCTACGCTGTCGCCCTGGGGGCAGTAGGACAGGGCAGTAAGCGTTGCCATTGGTTGAGTGATTCCAAGGTGCTCCGTGTGGAGCTGAACACCTTACAGACTTCACTTAACTGAATCAGTACAGCCACTCTGAAAAGTAAGCATCACCTTCCCCATTTCGAAGATGAGAAAACCAGGACTCAGAGAAATCAAAAGAACTGCCTAAGGAGACAACGGTGGTGGAGTCAAGATGTAAAAGCTACTGTGTCTGAAATAAAGGCCAGAGCTCAAAGCCTCAGGGCTGTGCTGGCTGATGTTGCCTGTTGGCCAAACCCAAGTATGTTAGCCTGTATTTTTCCCGATGCCATTATGTCAGGTGTTTCTCTGATTTAGGCTATCAGTTACATTCCCAGACCTTTTTGTACAATTGAGATTTTGCACCTCAAGTTAAGACTTTACATTTGCACCCTTTGAAATTCATTTACTTCTTCCTCTCTACTTCATCAGAAATTCAGGTAATTCAGCAAGCTTTTACTGGATGTCTGCTGTGTTTCATGGGAACTGGAGAGAAAAGACACAGGCCTTTAAAGAGAGCATAGTCCAGAGGGGAGAAAGGTCAAGTTCATGGCTCCTAACAGCACAGCAGTGATGAATGTTACGATCCATTGAAAACAGAAGCATAGAAGAAGGGCCTCTGGCTGCAGAGATCAGAGGAAGTGATTTTAAAAACAGGTAAACCATTTTTGTCTGATCCTAGGAGTAGAAAATATGGAAAATTCATGACACTGAAGTGAAGAAAAATCAAATCTTATCTATTGATACTTCCCAGATGTAGCCAAGGTTAACATGTTGTGAATTTCTTTTCAGTCTTATTTTGGTTAGTTTTTATTTTCTGTGTATCTGTATCACACACGCACACACATACACAAATACATAGACAAACACAAAATTGGAATCGCACAGTTTTTCAGAGCTCAGACCTTCCTCGTACTATATGATTACATTTTAATGTGCCTATCACTATATTTGTATATGTAATTAGTGGCGTAGGAGCGAGCATCCTCTCTTACCTGAGGTTGGGCTGGTCCCTGGTGGGCTGTCAGGCATGGCCGCTGTCCTGGCAGGAGTCTCGGAAAAGTTCCGTGTGTTCGTGGCCTTCTCGGCCTCTGCAGGAGATGTCGGCGGGGAGGAACGTGTTTCCCAGGGAAGACCTCCAGGTGTTTTCTCACTGGTGGCCTGAGCCCAGGACACAGGTAGTGTGGAAGCCCATGCCTGCCTGCGGGCTGTCACCCATGGAATTCCAGCCACCTTCCCGGTAGCTGCACAGGTGACAGTAACAGGGCAGTTACTGCTTGACTGCTTTGATTCAGATGTAAAATTGACAAGACATTGACATATAATCTAAGGGTACATGCAGTGCGCATGCATAATAGAGATAATCCAGGGACTTCAACCCTACCCTGAATTGGAATAAGGGGACCACACTAAACTTTGTTTTCCCAACCACTAATTTAAAAAAATTCTCCAAATTCCTAGGACGCTGAACAATCAGCTAGGGTGTGTGTCCAGAGGACAGTGGACACTGTCAAATTTAAGAAATACTGATTCTAGTCGTGTGATACAGTGGAAAGGTTTAAGGTAAGGGGACCTGGAGGTGTACGTTCTGCCCCCACCTCCTCCATGCTGTGAACTCTGGGGCGAGTTGCTAAACTCTTCTCAGCGTTACCATTGAAATGGCAGTGACGATAATGATGACACCTGACTGACAATATCACAGGACGGTTATTAAGACAAGTCTTCCCTCACTGGTCTTTTAAACAAGCGCCAGGTGTTTTCACTCGTTCATTCCCATGTTAAGAATTAAAATACATTTTTTTCAGGTTGTACAAAACTTATCCCCTGGGAGGATTTTAAATCTATAGGTTAAGTTGGGAACAGTTGCCATTTTAAAACTATTCCGATTTCTCATCCAGAACGTGGTATAACCCTTTATTTATTTAAATATGCTTTTATTACTCTCTTGAAAGTTTTGTAGTTTTTCTCATGCAGAACTAGCACTTTCCCTCTCAGAGTGATAGCTAGATATTTTATGATTTTTCTTGCCACTGGCAATCACATCTTTTTTCATATTATGCTGGAAAGCTTTCTGATTTTATATAATTGTGTGATGTGGATATATTACTAAAAAATTTCTAGTTAGTGAATCTGATTCCTTTTCCTCGTTCTTGTTTCCCTGTCTGCTTGACTTTTATCAGTTCTCAAGCTCCTCAGGGGAGCCCCCTCTCTGGGCTCTCCAGGACAATAGCTCTTTGTAGGCTGGATAATAATTATCAGTTTACTTGTCTATGTCTCTCTCCCAGATCTGAGAGCTCAGGAAGGAAAGGGAACATTGCTAGAGCTGTGTTTTTTGACAGCTAGCCTGGGGTCTGATATTAAATATACGTATTGATGAGTGAATGAATGAATGAATGTATTCTGACGACTGTGGTCCATTGTTGGAACTCATTGAGACATAATCGTCCTTTAATGAAAGAGTTAGCTCAGTTGTATCTTATTCCAAATAGGATAAGCATGCCTTTTACATCTTCAGTGACAACACCACTGATCAGTCCCCACAAAAATGATGGGAAAAGAAGAACTTCTCAGCAGGTCAGCAGCAGCAGCTTTTTACACTGGCATCAAGTCATTAATATATTCTTGGCAACATTATCCAGCCAGCTACAAATTAACCTAACCCTGCCTGCCATAAAATGTTGACTGCATTTCACCATTTAGTGTGAATTTCAGGAGAGATATTGCTACCTGCTCTGTTAAAATGAAAATACCTGATGTTACCATATTCCACATTTATATTACTATCGGGGTATGCTGGGTGCACGGTATGAGGGGATTTTGTACTATTTTTGCAGCTTCCTGTGAGTCTTAAACTAGTATAACTGATTCACTTTGTTATAGAGCAGAAACTAACACACCATTGTAAAGCAATTATACTCTAATAAAGATGTTAAAAAAAGCAAAATAAATAGAAGTCAGGATGTTAAAAAAATTATAAAATTAAATGTTAGAAAGACATTATGCCAGTGACATTTGTTGCCTTTGCTTATAGATATGATACCCATACTGGTTCACATCTCTCTCTTCTTAAAGGGCTGCTGAACAAAGAGGTTGGTGGAGAAGGGATAAAGGAAGGATTTCACTTATTTATCTGAGCCTAGAGGGAAGTGTGGGGAGAAACGGGACAGGAGAGGACGGGGTGAAAAATCTCACCCCAGTCTGAGAGGGTGGGAGAGGCGCCGTCCAGGGCGGCCGGGGCTCTGCTGTGACCCTCAGCATGCTTGTTTGTGTTCGTGGTCTGCTCTCCCTGTGAAGGAGGGGTTGTCTCTGTCCTGGGAGAGCTTCTCAGAGCAGACACTCCAGCGTTCTGGGATCCACGTGGGGGGCTTGTCCTTGGTAGTGTTTGCCGGCTTATGGGTGTGAGCTGTGAAGTCAGGGCCGTCCCGCTGGTAGCTGCACATTCAAGGAGACAGTCAATGGCAGCTTTACTATGCTTGACACTTTGCACACAGAGAACTGTCGAGCCACTGAAAGGTCATTGGACAGCAAATACACAGAATGCAGAGATTCAGACCTTACTCGGAGCAGTATGTTACGTCACCAAGAGGAGGGTTTCTCCTTGAATGACAGATTAAGCTAAAATATCGAGGGGTGAAAATGCCACGGGCAAAAGCAACGTGCACAGAATGCAAAGCTGTCAGGCCAGAAAGCATCAGACACTTGAGGTGTTTCCTGAACAGAACCTGGATCCTGTCAGGGTCCTTGCCCACTTCACAACCCTCAACCCCTCCACAGCTCTGGCACTGGTCCCAGGAAGAGGGATTAGGTTTGCTCATGTGCGCTGTGGGTCTGACTAGGGGCCAGAGGTGAAATTTGGGGGAACTAGGGGCTGCCAGTAAGAAACCCACTTGAAAGATGGCCCCCCACAGAGACAGAAGGAAGGCTTCATTCAGAAGGAGATCTACACAGTGCCCTTGGATTCTCCATGAGGAAAAGGAGGAAGAGGTCCAAGTGTTCATGAAGCCTCCCTCGGGAAGGCTTAGGGGATGGAGGCTGCATGTTAGGATAGGACAGGCTCTCACCAGCCCATAAGCTCTCTTCCTCTGGGGGGACAAAGCCTGGCCTGCAGACAGGTGGGATTTCGGCCCCTACTTGCCCCTTTGGCAGGTAACTGTGTGTCAGGCACAACCAGTGCAATTGCAGAAGGTGGCCCTGCAGCCTCATTTCCTCTCTCCTGCCTTACTTCTGAGCTCAGTATCACCCCACATGCACCAGAAGCTCTCAGATTAATGCACGTGGGACTGAGTGCCTGCCAATCCATCTATCACTCAGCCAGGTGACTGGCCATCAAGCACATCCACTTTGTGTCAACTTGTTCATATGCTCTCTCTTCTCAAGCAGTTGTTGCTGGGAAAACTTTACAGGAGCACAAAAGGGGAGACATCATTGAGACTGGGGGTCAGAAAGTCATGAAAGGACTCTCTGAAGACGTGAGATCGACTCAACCCTCAGATCTGTCCTCAGAATTGGGTAGGTGAGGGGAGCCCACCAAATGCCCATTTCTTCTCCTTATCAAGCAGCCTTGTTCCATACAGTTGAAGTTCCTTCCTCGGCATAACTAAGAGATGCCCTACGATAAATACCAAGCAAGGCAGCCCTCTGGAGTGGAACTGGAGGTTGATGGTAAACTTCATTTCACTCCAATAAACACGGATAAAGAACCTACTATGTGCAAAGTACAGTGTGAGGCACTGAGGGGAAAGCAGACTATGGAGATGAAGGAGACAGTCTCTGCCTTCAAGTATGATTCAGTGAGGAGACACACAGATGAGGTCATCTGTGACACAACCTGGAGTAACAGTCCAAATGACTTCTAAGTGTGTTGTAGAATCATAGAAGACAGAAGACTAATTTTGACTGGGGGATTTTTTGGAAAGAGGAGTCAGCAGCTGAGCTGGCCGTTGACAGACAAATTGGATTCTGAACTATGGAGAAGTAGGGAAGTTCCATTCTGGTATAATAGCATGAGCAAAGTTGCAGGGGCATGGAGATGTATGCCGCCTGCAAGAAGGGCAGGGATTTCAGTGGAGTTTTAGCAGAAGGTTTATGTGAAAGAGAGTAGGTAGGGTGGGCTTGATGACAGACAAATGTATACTCGATGCTAAGAACTTCAGACCCTCTACTGCTGACTTAGGAGTTCTGAGCAATGAAGAGACATAACCTAATTATTTTATCACTCTTATGACAATGGATGGATATTTCAGAGAAATAAGAGACTGGGTCAAAGGAGATTGGTTCAGAGGCTATTATAGTAAAGATAGATGACAAGGACTTTAACTAAGATAATCATAGCAACAGATGATGATCTTGGAAGACCAACCAGATTCCAGAAGCTTTACTCAGCTAGAAATGACCCATAAGTGTACGGGAAAAAGATGGCTTTAAGGTGGTTCCAAAAAATGCCACCTGATGCCAGAGAAAAGGCAGGAAGATGGGTAGATGTGTGTGGAGGGGTAGAGGATGGTTGGGTATGGTCTGAGTATTACGGAGTGGCAATGTCTACAACAGGGTCACAAATTCAAATACCTACAAAAACCAGGTGGTTTATATGAGAAGGAAGTGCAAGGCAACAGGGAGAAGTGAAGGCTATGGAAAAGAGGAGAGAGGTGTCTCTCCTAATGGGGAGGATGGCAACTCAACCCCAGTTGCCATGGGTGAGGGGGAGGGTCCAGGGCTACCCGATATTTTGCAAAAAAAAAAAAAAACAACTAGAAATTCAAAAAATTTTAATGATGAAACCCTCTGATTTTCACACAATACAGCTAAATAAAATACCTGAGGGCAGCATTCAGTCTTCAGCTTGCTAGCTGGGACCCTGGTCTGCAGACTCTATAGTGGGAGTTTGGGAGGGTTACACTCACCCAGAACACCAGACATGCTGCTGGTAAATGTGTAATTGATAACAGGAGATTTTTCCGCCATCTCCCAGAAGTCAGAAAGATTCCTTCCTGCAAGAACCACACCAACAGGGTCAACTCTTGGGCTCACCTGCTGGAGGGCTGTGTTTAATTCTCAGCTCAGAGAGCTTGTCAAAGAATGGCTGGTGGTTCACCTGACTTTCCTGACATCACACAGATGAAGATGCAGTCAGATTCATTCACTTGACTCACTGCAAGACAGACCAGGATACAACAGGACTTAGCAATGGGCCTGAAGCTGTTAAGTCTTTGGTTGAAATGAAAATTAAGCTGGAAATCTCTAGCTCTGGATGCTATAGGAAAATAAGGCTAACTCCTTATTTAGGAGCCCTGATTTTCAGTCATCCCCGAGTTTCTGGTTTTAATTTTTTTGATGGAGGGAAGGCACAGTATAATGTAATGGCTAAGGGCAGAGCCTCTGGGGTCAGCGTCCAGGATTGCAGCATTAGCTCTGGCACTGATTAGTTAAGTGAGCATAAATAAACTGCTTGACCTCTCTAAGACTCAGTTCACCTCTCTTTAAAATGGGGAAAATTCAAATCCCACAGTACCTTATTTGCACTTTCCAAATCCCCAAATCTCCGTAAGATGGAAGGTTCTTGTGTGAGTTTGGTGCCGACTCGTTCAGTGGCAAAACCTGAATTGACAGGTGCGAGGCTGTTGTAGTTTCTCTCTCCTTAGTGTAAAGGGTGAACCATTTTGCTAAATGAATAGGAATGTGTCTGATTTACAGCAAGCTGTCCTGGATGCTGCTGGAGCTGTTCTGTCAGGTATAGTGTAGACACCCTATTACCCCATCAAAAATCCGAAAACTTCTGAGTTCCTAAGCATACTTGTCCCTGACGGTGCTGCCTAAAGGACTGTGGTTGTGTGGTTGGACATCTCTGGTAGGATGGCTGTGATGATCCAATGAGACAATGTATGTGAAACTCTAAGTATGGTGCTTGGCAGAAGAGCTCAGTAAATAGGCATCATAGTAATAATGGTTCTTGTTAACATGGCCCTATTACTATATGTATTAGTAGTGACCAAGAGCATGGACTTCAGAGCCAGGTCACCTGGGTTAGAATTCTATCTCTGCAGAACGATCTTGGCTAGTTCCTTAACCTCTCAGTGCCACAGTTTCCTCACCTGTAAAGTGGAGCTAAATATAGTAGCTGCCCCATATGGCTGTGGTGAGGATCCAATGAGGGAAGCCCTTAGAAGGGTCCCGGGCACCTGAATAGATCTATTATTTCTCTTTCTTCCTCCCGCACTGCTCCTAAAACAGTAGTCGCTCCACAGTGTGGGACGCCACCTTTCTGACGAGACCAAGAGTTGGGCTATTGACTGCATCTGTGCTCTTCAAAGTAGGCCCCCAGGGGAGTGTGAATTGCCTGCGGGTTATATGAAGCCGCCTTATAACTGAAGCGTATCTTTCTCAATTGTATGTCAGACATGAGTTTAGGCTCCATAGAGATCTAAATCTGAATTCTGAGCCAACCTTGAGCAAAATATTCAACCTCTCTGAATCTCAGTTTTCTCGTCTTTAAAATGGGAGTATAGCTGTCCAGTAGAAGCCGTGTTTTGAGTCTGCCTAACTACCCCCAGTGTTGAGCCTCGGATTCTTCCTCCAACTTTTTGGACCCCAGGAATAGCTTTGATAGGAAGATGGAAGCTTCAAATACTGTACTGGTGGTTGAAACTGTACCACGCTGATTGTCTAAATTAAACTTACATTAAAGTTCCTGGCAGCCCGGCCTATGGTAGGGATCGGGGTGGGAAGTTGACTAGGTTTTATTCCATGATGAATGCCAAATCTCACATTTGCCAAGCATTTTCAAGATGAGCACACCTGAGAGGATGGAGGGTGACTTTAAAATCTCTGTGAGGTAGCTGGTAGAATTTCCAATGATGTCCACCAGTAGGGCTGTGAAATCTGTAAGACAGATTGAGGAGGTTTAAATTTCTGAGACTTGGTTTAAATTTCTGAGACTTGAAGGGAAATGTATATTGTATTTGGATTTTTCAGAGTAGATTTTACAAGTTTGATTTAGTTCGGTGTATTGGGGATTATTAACAATCATAAAAAGAAATACTACTAGTTATTTTTCAAGGCTTGATTTCAGGCAGGCAGTAAACTTTTGGATCCACCATCATAATCTCCTTTCTCCTCCATTTCCCTCCCCCCACCCCAGATCCTTCTCTGCCAACACCAGAGAGCTTTGCAAAACCATAGTGTTGAATAATGGTTTTTCTGATTTGTTCCCCCCCCATTATTTCGTCTAGTTGATTTAGAATACCAAATTCATTGGATAGGAAGCAGCCCTGCAGACATGGGATGTAAATTTACATAACTTCAGATTTTCAAAATGATACCAAATTTAGTGGTGGATTATAAACTATGAACTATCAAAGGAGACAAGGACTTTACACAAAATAGAACAAGGGAGCTCTTCTCCTGCCCTCCACATTCAGAAGTCTGATGGGAGGAGATTGAGATAATTTTACAAAATTTCAAGCTATAAAATCTTCGAGGACTTTCTCTCTGAGCACGTTCTGAACAGGTCTTGACATGGTGGGTGCCATTGACCAACGAAAGTTCCTAATGCACTTCCTACCCACACAGCTGCTGCCTCTTCTGCTGTTCAGTTATGGTTTTCCAGGACCCAGCAAGTTCTTGGCTTCTAAAACAAGGAGTACTTATTCTAGGAGCCCCAAACTGTGAATTTCTAAAGAAGCTTCTGAGGGCCCAGGGATAGTTTCCCGTCGTGCCTTGTCTAAATGCTTCTTTTACTCAGTAACGGGGTTATGGGCTGGGGTCAGGGGCAAGCTGACTTGAAAATATAGAACCCAGACCACTGAAAATATAGAACCCAGACCACTGAAAATATAGAACCCAGAGAGGCATGAAAACATGATGTGACAACCAGTGGAATGTATAGCATGCAAGGCCAACAGGAGGTGGGCGCTACCCTATGTGAGCCGGAGCCATGGTGACATGCCACCTTACCACACTTGCACGGGTGCGTGGTTAGTCTCCTAGAGGAAGATGTGGTGGGCCACCTGTACAGGTGTGGACACGTGGCCATGCAGAATGTAGGCATCCTTCTTTATGTCTCTTTAGACCAATCTGTTTATAGTCACATTGTAGAAACTGAAGAGGGGTAGTATTTCATTACTTACGCCATCTATTTTCTTTCTAATTCTCAAAAGTCTCCTTTGTTTATTAATTCATTCATCTAATAAACATTCATGGAGTGTTGGCGTATGCCAGACATCTTTTAGGCACTGGAGGATTAAGACACCATCTCTGCCTACCCGAAGCTGAGATTAGTGAGAGAGAGAGAGACTCATAGATAGACCAAGAAACTGCAATCCACTATTTATATTACATAGAAGCTATGAGCATGGCTTTGCAGCCCAGACACCAAGCATGGAGTCCAGATTCTGTCCAAGTTTCAGAGAAATGATGGAACTTTCCCAAGGTCCCAGAGCATGTGGCAGGGCTTGAATTTGATCTGAGGTCTGCCTTGTGCTAAAGCTCCTGTTCTTCCCAAAATTTCCACCACTGCTCATACAAATCTCCTACTCAATACATTTGTCAACTCTCCTTTTAGAACTGCTTTCACAATCGGGTCCTAGGCTTGGAAGAATATCAGTTATCACTGCCTCAAACATATTCTTTGTTTTGATGAAAATATGAACTATCTAATTTACTAGCAACACACAGATGAATGATTTCTGACTACTTTCATATATAAATAGAAAATAGGGAAAAAACCCTTTTTGTCTGTCTTAATTGGTAATGATTTAAGAATGTCTCTTGGTACTCAGTGTTGGCGAGGGTGTGGAAAAACACACACTTTCAAACATTACTGGTAGAAGTGTAAACTTCTGCAAGATTTCTAGAGGAAATTTTAGCAGTTTGAAGCATCACAAGATCCTCTTCCTGTCAGACAACAGGTCTGTTTTGAGGACTGTATCCTACAGTGATAATCGGGCAAACACTGCAAGTGATTGTACACAGGTTCTCATCACAGCATTGCTGATAATTGTAAAAAAAAAAGTTTCCATCAGGAGGAGATAAATTATATTACGGTACATTCTTTCAATGAATACTGTGAATTCATATGAAGGATGAAGCATATTTATATCATTGAATGGAATGTTTTTTAAGACATGCTGATTAGTTGAAAATGGAATATCAAATTTCATAGAAAACATGGTAGATACTGACAGCTGTCTCCCAATATCCATCCTCTCATTTTCCTTTAGTAAGAAAACATGAAATTTCAGTTGGGCACATGGTAGTTTAACGTAATTGAAAATTACATTTTCAAGCCTGCTTTGCAGGTGGGTGTGGCCGTGTGACTCCGTTCTAGACAATAGAATGTGAAAAGAAGCAATGTGAAAGGTTTCCAGACTGAGTTTATATAGTGAATGGGTGTGCCTTCCAGTTCCTTTCTCCCCTTCCTTGTAGCTGGAATGTGAATGCGGTGACAAACCACCCTGGACTATGAGAACGAGGGCCAGACCTTATGGAAGGCAGAGCAACAAGCTAGAGGGAGCCTGGGCTCCTAAACCATCAAACCATCAGAGCAGTCCTGGTATGCTTACCTAGACTGTCACACATGAAACTTCTACCTTCTGTAAGTCACCCTGTTTTGGGGTCATTTGTTATAATAGCCTAGCTTGTTTTCTAAATAATATAGAGAAGGTACAGTAGGATGGGTAGATAGATGGCCAGATGAATGGGGTAGGTAGGTGGAGTAGGTAGGTAGGTTAGAGAGGTAGGTTAGATATGTAGTTGACAGATGGCTTAGATAGATGAATTAGAGAGAGATGGCTTAGATCACCTTGGGTAATGTGATTACCTATGGATGTTGGGATATCAGGTATCTCTGATATTTTGATTATACCTTCCATGTTGTATGGAAGGTATAATCATACCTTCCATACAACACAATATATTATTTTTCACATCACAATATATTATTTTTAAATCAAGAAAATTTAAGCTCAGGCTTCCCCGGTGGTGCAGTGGTTGAGAGTCCGCCTGCCGATGCAGGGGACACGGGTTCGTGCCCTGGTCTGGGAAGATCTCACATGCCGTGGAGCGGCTGGGCCCGTGAGCCATGGCCGCTAAGCCTGAGCGTCCAGAGCCTGTGCTCCGCAAGGGGAGAGGCCACAACAGTGAGAGGCCCGCGTACCGCAAAAAAAAAAAAAAAGAAAAATTTAAGCTCACAATATATTATTTTTTAAATCAAGAAAATTTAACATCACAATATATTAACATCACAATATAATTTATCATCACAATATATTATTTTTTAAATCAAGAAAATTTAAGCTATTTTCATTAAGGAAAGACACACTCAGAGGAAGGCTATATGTCAGAGTTGAGAATATTCAGAAAACAATCCATGTCTGAAGATTATCCACAAACACATCTTCCCCAAAGGTTTTGAACCATGGCAAGATGTTGGCCAAAGTGTACAGCCTCTCAGGGTAGCAGTTGGAGGGGAATCAGCGTTAGGCACGTTGTGACATGTTAAACCTTGTGAAAATCTCTATGGTTTACCAGGGGAGCAAGATGCTATTTTATCAGTGGTAACGATCCATGGATCAGTTCTTTGCAAATAAGCATTGCATGTGTATGAAAATACACTTCAGCTCACCAAACAGAATTACAAAATTCCCCAGCAGATGTGACTCCAATTTTTAAATTTTATTTTTATCTTTCACACAATCAGGGCAGGGACTCAACACCAGACAAAACTTGGCCTCTAGCCGAGGCTAATAGATGGTGAGAAAGATGTGATTATGAAGAACATTTTCCCTCCCAAATGTAGTTTGTTGATGAGATTCAGAGGGTGAGTTAAATAAGAAGATGGATATTAGGTACTTATTGCAGAGTGTGGCATCCAGTACTTATTAAACAATAATCATTATCCTCTTTGTACAACATTTGGTCCATAAATTCCTCCTTGGGGAATCTATCCTCAGAAAGTAATCTAAAACAGGGAAACGTTTTAGACACGAAGATGTCTAATACAGGATTTTTTTTATATTAAGAGAAACCTAGAATCCACCCAAAAGTTCAACAGCATACTAGCTAAGAAAATGCTCACATTCATAGGTTATGTAACCATTACACGTTTGCAAAGAGTTTGTAATATCATGGAAAATATTTTTAATATTATGTTAAGCGAGGGGAAAAAAAAGCAGAAGACTTTTTCACCTTGAGTCTTTGCTTCCCTTACAGACTGTTCTTTAACAAGCAGCCAAAGGGCTCCTTTTAAAATGTAAGTTAGATCACGTCACTCCTCTGTGTGGACAATCACAATGGCTTCCTTCTTCATAGTAAAAGTGGAAAACCTTGTGGCAGACTATAAACTTCTACATGATCTGCAACACCTTTCCTGCCTTGCCGCCACAATTCTGAACTCATTTCTCACGGCTCTCTGGCTCACTCGCTGGCCTTTCTGGTCCTCACTCTGCCTTTGCATGTGTACACGCATGCATTTATGCATTCTCTATGGCTGTCTTCCAAGATTTGACTGTACCGTAGACTGTTCAGCCGTTTTCCTAATGATGGATGTTTAGGTTGTTCTCAGCTTTTGCTCTCAAACAATGCTACCTTTTGTTCTTGCCCCTTTGCGCAGACGTAACTATTGCTCTAGGGTAGAAAACCAAGAAAGGAACTTTCCAGGACAATGGATGTGCACGTATTTAAGCATAATAGATATCATTTCATTTTCTGATCTTAGTCTAAGGAGAAAACAAATAATTCAACCTTATTTAAAAGGGCACAAGCAAAATCAGGGCAGCCTGCAAGCCTCAAAGTGAGTTCTACCCACCTGATAAATCGTTGGTCCGGTTGTTTAAGCAGTAGCAGTACCGTGAGGGGAATTTGGCCGGGTCCACAGTCTTCAGGTTAGAAACTGTGAAGAGAAGCGAAGCACATAGCAACCCTGACACATGGCCTGGCCTGCCTACCCATCGCTTACCATTCTCGCCACCAAGAAAAGATGGAGGAGGGGGCATAGGAGATGGATGGATAGGGAATTTGGGATTAGCAGATGCAAACTACTATAATTAGAATGGATAAACAACAAGGCTGTACTGTATAGCACAGGGAACTCTATTCAATATCCTGTGATAAACCATAATGGAAAAGAATATGAAAAAGAATGTGTATATGTATAACTGAGTCACTTTGCTGTGCAGCAGAAATTAACACAACATTGTAAATCAACTATACTTCAATAAAATAATTTTTTTTTAAAAAAGAAGGAGAGCCAGCACTTACTGTTGTAAATGGCCACAGAAAACTTGTGGAAGGCAAAGGAGCTGTGGGAAGTAACACTTAGCAAGGAGAAAAAGTGCTTGCTGTCTGTCAAAAACATTGAGATGAAGAAACAGTAAATGCCCACTAACAATAATAACAGCAATAGAAATTAGCAAACTGATCATGGAAATTAATAATACGATGAACAAATAAAAATATAACAATAAACAACAAAAATCAAATCAAAGCAAAAACAAACAAAAAAGGCAAAAATACATGTCCCTTGTGTATATTTCCTAAACTGTCCTTAAACTTTTGCAGTTGTCTCATAATATAGTTACGAGTAGAGATGCCTACACAGATGCTGCGTTTGGAGTGCAGCTTGCTCTCAAAATGCTGGCAAACCTGCTTCATCTGGATGTTTTCAGTCTCATCATGAGTTAGGCAGGACACACATTCTCTGCTCTGAACACAGAGGACCCGAGACACACAGAGATGTGACGGGTCTTGCCCAGGTCGTGGAGAGTCCAGAGGCGAAGCAGGAACAAGATAAAAATGGGCCTGGATTGTTCTTTTAAAACAACTGTTTACCTTTTAAAGCTCTGATCAGCATCCCGTTCACCAGCTCTGTCAGGTTAAGCGCAGACAGATCAACCGACATTGCAGGCAGTTCTGAAAGAGATTCAAAGATAACGTCATCAGCAGGCCTTTCTTGGCAAAAGGAAAAGTTCCTCATTTCCGACATTCAGGCAGATGTGCCTCCTCTTTGGACATGAACTCACACCCTGTGCTGGGCACAAGGATTTGGAAGATAAAAGGCAGTTCCTGTCCTCAGGAGGTGACAGCTAATGGCATGTACTGTGACAAGCAAGAGTAGGTAGAAGTTTGGGTGAAACACAAGGAATGCTTATTTTAGGGAATATTTTCTCTCTGCATTTGGAGAGAGTAGAGATTGGTGGGAGATGCTTATATACAATATAAGCCCTAGGAAATTGCAGGAGTTCTCAACGTGCTGTATAATATAAATAATGACATTGTCTAACAGAGGAGCTTGGGGCTTCCCTGGTGGCGCACTGGTTGAGAGTCCGCCTGCCGATGCAGGGGACACGGGTTCGTGCCCCGGTCCGGGAAGATCCCACGTGCCGCGGAGCGGCTGGGCCTGTGAGCCATGGCCGCTGAGCCTGCGCGTCTGGAGCCTGTGCTCCGCAACGGGAGAGGCCACAACAGTGAGAGGCCCGCGTACCAAAAAAACAAAAAACCAAAAAAACAGAGGAGCTTGGATCCTGGCTGGCCCTTGGCATCACTGGAAAGATTTTTTTCCAGTTCCACAATTCTGATGCTTGGGCTCCATCCTCAGAGATTCAGATTCAATAGGTCTGGGATGTGTCACAGACATTACTACCTAAATCCATCCATCCATCCAATTGCCGAGATACTGGTAGTGTGCAGCCAAGTGGAGAGACGCTGCTTCTCCCAGCTGTTCCCTGAAGACTTGGAAACAGCAGTTGACAAAGGGGACATGAGAGCTTGACGCTGCCCGTCATGTTTTGGCAAACACTATCTTCTTCATCTCTTACCTAATGTTCAGATAATTGTGGCTAAAGCAATCTGAGGATTGGAGGGATGCCGTTGCTCTGCTGCGGGGGTGAGAATGGAGGTCCAAAGAGGCGGGAGAAGTAATCTCAGTGGCCCAGGCCACCCATGGAGCACTGGGGGTGGGGTGGGCAGTACTCACCTGTGGTATCCAGAAAAGCGACCCCCTTTTCTCTACTCTCGTCTCCTCTGAGGCCAGACACTGGGAAGAGAAAAGGCTTCAGGAGACAAGTTGAGCTTTCGACCCCAGCCCCATGTTGCTGGAGGGGCCTTGAGGTCTGTACCGCAGCTGCCCTCCGGTTTAGGGAAGGTCTGCATCACCGGGGGCACTGTGGTCCCTCCCCCTGAGATTCTAGTCTCCTTGAACTGGACGTGGTCTAGAAATGCATATTTTAATAAATGGACAAGGTGATTCCCATGCAGGGAGACTAATCCACCCCATCTCTTTACCGGGTTGGGAAACCAAGGCTCAGAGAGGAGAAGAAACTTGCCTAAATTTGCACAACTGAGTCCTGGTAATGAAGGGCCAGAACCTACTTCCAAAGTATCAGGCCATTTGCCCACTCAGCAAATTTCATGCTGCCAAAGAAGACAGTGTCAAAGGAAATCTTGAGATACCAAAGGCGTTCACTCATTCTTTATTCATTCGATAAACACTCACCTAGGGCTAGGCCGTGCGGTAGGTGTTTGGTACAAAGAGGTCAACAGGAAGGGACTGAGTCTCCACGGCTGCAGAGCCTACTGTCTGTGGCCCAGAGGGAGGAGGGAGATTCACGTGTAATCCCACGAGAAGAGTGTCAAACAGGGACCAGCAGGATGCTGGGAGCACCTCTATCAGAGAACCCAACCTGGTCTGGGGGATGGAGGAGACCTCACTGCGGAAGTGACGGAAAGCTAAGACCTGAAAAGTCAGCTCTTTTGGATTAGACGCCATTTACTCATACTGCATCCGTTACTAGTATTGTTGCAATGATTATTTTTTCATGTCACATTCCAATGGAGAAGGTGATTTATGTCCATTTTATAGATGGAAAAACCAAGGCACAGAGAGGCTGAAAAATGTGTTACAGTGTCACAGAGTAAGTCAGCATTTAGGACCAGTCTAGTTACCATTGCACCAAGGAAAACCCCATCTTTTTCCTTCTTAACTTCTTTATTTCCAGACACTGAAATAAAAGTTTTCATGAATAAAATAGTACCATGGAAGCAGAGCCTCAGCAATTTATAATACCCTTAAAACTCATCTTATCCAATACTACCTTTGAAGGATGAGAAACTGAGACCCAGAATGTTACGTGATGTATCCAAATCCCACATCTGGCCAGTCTCCCTGTGTCCACCTCCTCCCAGGAGAAGGAAGTGGCTGACTGGTGGAGCATTTAACTTTTACACCTTTGTACCTTCTGCATTTTGAACTATATGAATGTACTAACTAATTAAAAGTAAATAAAAAATTTAGCATAAAGAGTGATTCCTGCTACCACTCCCCATCCCCAAATTCAAAAGTATTAAAAAAATTATCCTGCTTGTTTGCCAAAACGTTAGGAACAGAAACCCAGCGCCTGACTCCTCTGTGTCTTCTACCTTGTCCTGCATTCATTGTCTTGCTTTACAACCAAGTTCATACCATCAGAAAAAAAGTCAAAGAAAGGTGGGATTATTACAAAAGTGATGATGTCAAATAACAATATCTCCCTTTATGAAACCTTCTATTGCTAATAGAAGGTCACAGTTTTTGTGGATTTAACAAGGTCATGAGAATCCGGGTGTACCATGAACCATAAAGCAATGAGCAGCTCATGGGAACTATTACTATGACTGTTAGAGCTGGAGATACAGGTACAGTCTCCATCTTACAGACAGAGAGAGTGAGGCTCAGAGAAGCCAAGGAAGTTACCCAAGACAGAGTAAACTAAGAAGGACCACCTGCCCATTTACATGTTGTAAGTAGGAAGGTCATGACATTTTCCTTCTTGGCTTCCCCTTTAAAGGCAGACTCTAAAGGAAGAAAAGATTTCATCAGAGAAATTATAACCCAGACATAACATCAGAGAAAATTTAACCCAAAATAATCCTTTTAAAGATGAGAAAATTATGACGTGGACTTACTTAAAATCCCACATGGAGTTTGCTCATTCATTCAGTCATTTCGTCACTAAATATTTATTGACTAACTATAATAATACTAATAGTTGATCATGTTACTAAGCCTCTGGACTTTAATAGGCATTGTGTGTGTTAGATGCTGGTATAATATGAGCAGATAGATACAGATTCCATCCTTATGGAGCTTATATAGTCTAGTTGGGAAGGCCAACATGAAGGAAATTAAGACCCATGGATATTATTACAAACAATGTTAGATACTTTGAAAACGTTTTGAGTGTATGGAACAGGGAGCCTGATCTAATCTCAGGGATCTGAAAGCCGTCCCTGGGAGGTGACTTTCAGCTGAGATCTGAAAGACGAGTAGTGTGTGAGCAGGACGTACCTGGCTGAGGGGGTATTCTGTGTACAGGTAACAACCTGAGCCTGGGGTCTGAGATGGGCATGAGTATTATTTTATGAACTGAAAGAAGGCCAATGTGATGGAGCATAAGGAATGAAGGATATGAGGGACCATAGATGATGGGGAGGTGGGCTGGGTCATGTAGAGCACGTGAAGGACTTAGGATACTGTCCAAAGAAAAGTAGAAAGTCATTGAATACTTTTGGGGAGGAGGAGGGAGAAATGAGGGAGGACTCGGAAGGTGGCTTAATGAAATGTATGAAAAGATGGCTCAGGCTGGTGAGTGGAGAATGGATCATTGAGAGACAAGAGGGGAAGCAAGGGGCTGCTTTGGGAAGCTCTCCTGGTGGCCCACCAAAGAGAAGATGATGCTTTGGATAAGGATGGTAACAGTGGAGGTGAAGATAATTCTGTTGCATAAATGGGACTCAACTGCAGCAGAATAAATGGGGAATTTATTATTGCCATTTTTATCAAACTTGTTTGGATTCTGGGCTGAAACACTGGCTGCTACAATTCTCTAAAGCACAATGAATACCCAAACATAGTATACAGAACAGACACTTGAACTTCGACCAGACCCACCTGTATTGTAAAGGGACAGGACACATGCGAGGCCCAGGCACAGCCTTACCAGTGGACCATGTAGCAGGAAGCCTGGCATGTCTTGGATACTCTGGTCCACCTGGAAGCAAGCAGGCAAGCACTTGGAGGAAACCAGCTGAATTACTAACCACATTGATGCAGAAGATCCTTGAGAATACTGCATGTGGAGTCATTGGAAACACAGTTGATGAAAGCCATTGTATAGTTAGGATAGGTGAGGTTATGCTGAGGTAACAGATTAACTCTGCAATCTCACTGGCTTAATTCAGCCATAAAAGTCGATTTCTTGTCGATAGTCTGTACCCTCTGTGTATTGGTGGGGAACTGCCCTTCACGCTCACTCAGGGGCCCTGGATGATGGAGGTTCCACCTTCGTGTAGGTCTCCATCCCTGTGGCCTCCTTAGTCATTGACTCATAGTGGCAGGGGAAGGGAGAGACCTGGAGGATTATGCACGAACTCTTAAATGCTCTGGCAGGAAGTGACACGCTTACATTCATGTACAGCCTCCACCAGAATTACTCATGTGGTCCTGAATAACTGCAGGAAGTCTGGGAGGGGTGCATGCATATTCAGGGAGAATCAGTGTCTCTTCCGTGGGTTTTCCCGCTGCTTAGATGGAAAGTGCCCTTCAAATACAGCATCACTGCTGCTTATAAATGAGAAAATAACATTAATACACACGTACACGTGAGTGTTCACACTCTCTTTCCTTCACTGCAGCACTGTGTGCCAGGCTTTCACCTGGGCATTTGCTGCGCAGAATCAGTATGACAGTTAAAAGCCGCAAAGCTGAGACTAACAGGAAGGATGGTGAAAATTTATTGAGTGCTTTCTGTGTGCCAGACACCACACAGAACGCTGCCTGACGCACACTGTCACGTCATAACTACACAATCTTGATGTGTAGGTATTAATGTATTACCCATTCAATAGGGGCTGCGCAGACTTGATTTGAAAAGAGTAGAAATTTGCCAGTGGTAGAGAACGGAATAGATCTGGAAGGTGACTTGGGGAAGAGGAGAAATGTCAAGAGAAAGTGCGCTGGGGTGAAAATTGTCTCAGGAATTGAGCATCTTCACGGAAAATTATATTTTAAGAAGTTTTGCTACCCATTAGGCATAGAACCACCTTTGGAATTTTTTTGAAAGATCCTCGTAAACGTTTAAATTTGCTTTGTAATTATCGGTAGATACTTCAGTGGTGTTTCTTCTGGATGTCACCCTGGACAGAGATAGGCCTCACAAGGCTGGGGGGTCCTTCCTTGGAGTCCTCTCCTTCTCATAAATCTGTCTACTCTTGGAAGCTTGGTTTTCCTCATCAGCAAAATGGGGATAAGAGAACCTAGCTCATAAGGTCTTTGTGAGGATTTAAGATAATGAACCTAAAGTACTTAACCCAGTGCCTGGCACATATAGGTGCTCGGTACATAACACCAGTCATCACGGGCAGGCAAAGTCTCCCTTAAGAGCCTGGGCCACCGTGGGACACTAGGGCAGAGGAAGGAGCAGGAGTTAGGGTCTCACACACTTGATTTGCATCTTGAATGCCCTCTGGCTCTAGATACTTAACCTGCATTCACTCAAAAAATCTTTGTTGAGCTCATGGCATTGGTGTTACAAGCACAGACCCTGGAGCCCAGCTGCCTGGCTTTGCTCCTTGGTTTGGTCACTCCTGCTGTGCAAGTTATTAAACCTCTCTCTGTCTTAGTTTCCTCACCCAAGGCTGTTATATTTATAAAATACAGGGAATGGTATATGGTGCAGAGCAAAGGCCGTGTAAATTCTTAACAAATAAATAAAAGTGTTGGTGCTTCAAAAGATGGTGGTACTCCAAGAGTAAGAAAGAGGATTGTACTTCCATCCATATTCCCCGTATGGATGGAATTACAGTCTTCAAAGTTATATCTTACAAAGACTGGATCAGAGGTCCAAAAATTTCCTCTGAAACGGAGTCATCATTATTTCACTGCATTTCCCATGGCCATTTTTTTATTCTTTCTTTCTTTTTTTTAAGTATAGTTGATTTACAATATTGTGTTAATTTCTGCTGTGTGGCAAAGTGATTCAGTTATACATATCCGTTTCCATTCTGGTGTATCACAGGCGTTTGAATATAGTTCCCTGTGCTCTGCAGTCGGGCCTTGTTGTTTCCCATGGCTATTTTTGAATAAACAGCCAGTGACACTGGCATAAAAGCTAGTCATGTAGTGACACAATGACGATAATAACGTACTCAGTGGGGTCAAAATATGCTGCCCCCAAATATACCACTTTGGCATATGGATTATTTTGATCTAAAGCCCGTCGAGAACCAACAGGTGCAGGAAGAAGGCTTCTTGGAGCCTCCGCGCTCCGACTGAGAGCAGGTCTGCCATAAATTCTCCTTCCTGGCGGGAGGGGGAGTCTTATGGCCATGAAGGGAATGGAAAGTTGGCACCGAGATGGGACTGCACAAACGAACCTTACTAAAATAACTCTTATCTTCCACTAGTTTCCCCATATATTTACCTTTCCACGATTTAGCACCCTAGAAACTCAAAACCCTTTTTATTTCTTGTCACTTCCCCACAAACTTAACATCCTTCTGTTAAAATGATACAGAAGCTTCAGGGTCTGACCACCTTTTTGAGGTTTTCATTTATTTCTGTGGTGCTCCCATCCCATATGTATATGAAATAAACCTTTTTTCCTGTTAATCATTTTGTCATTTCAATTTGCAGAGCCCCAGATACTGAACCTAAGAGGGTGGAGGAAACAGTTATTTTTTCCTCTCCAACAGTATAATTTATCGAATCTCTACTTTTGGCTATCATCTCTGTTATTTGGCTTCTCAAGCATCCCATGAGATACTTCAGTTATACAAGAGAGGGCCCCGGGGATTGGTGGGAGAGCCCCTTACTCGTGGTCACGTGGCTCTAAGTGGGAGAACTGGGGTTTGAACCATGGTCTCCCAGATACTAAAGTTTGTGTCCTTTTTTTTACCATGTTCTGCTCTGTTCTCCTGCCCTTCAAAATACCAGCCCAGAGTGCCCCAAAGGACCTGAGGTTGGAAACACACAGAATTGATGATTATTTCAAAGCATTTTGGTGGGTCGAAGGGTAAGAAGTCCGGTCACACTCCCAGGAGAAGCGCTGAGAAGTGTCGTTGGGATCCGTGATCCGTGAATCAGCCCAAGAGGCTTGTGAAATGCATTCACAGTCTGTCTGTGTCTGACTGGCAGTAGCCCTGGAGCTGGAAATGTGAGTGGTCAGAACAAAGCTGCTGGAGCCTTAATTAAACATTGTATTACTTCCAGTTAATGGGGATCACCAATCAACAAAGGCTAGTCTAGCCTGTCAAGGAAACCTGCCTTTCTCACTGGACTTTGCAGCCGAAAGATGGCCAGTCAGACACAGAATAATGATAATGTCAATGTCAGGCTCAAAACTCACCCTGAAGTCCATCTTGTTTGGACCAGCCACAGTCAGAGCAGCATGTTCTCAATACATTGTAACGGCGCACTTGAGACAGGAAGACAAGAGTACAGCCATTTTGAAAAAGGACTGGGGGAAGACCTTGGGCCAAACGGGCCTTGGAAGCAAAAGAACAAAGGCTCTGGGGTCCTGAGTCCCAGAGACAAAAACCAGGCTCACAGGAGTACAAGATTAACTTTGTCTCTGTTACACTAAGGAGTGTACCTAGTTGCCACAAGACAAGAAGCTCAGCTATCAATTTTAACCTTATCTGTTCCAATGTTTTCTTGCAGAAAATTCTCATGCACTCCTTTTCCCTCACCAAAGCGCTCCCTGTTCCCGACAGCCACCATGGAGCCACCTGGTGCTGCTCAAAGAAGTTTGATGATTTCTGGAAATTAACCAGTGATGATGAGACAAACCCTCCCTATTGTTAGAAAAGCAACTCGCCCCTTCTCAGGGAGCTGCCACTTTCTTCCACCTTCTCCCTTGTGCACAAGCTCTCTCTTTTAATAAGAGAGCTTTGCTTATCTAAGAGTCTTGTGGAAGTGACATTCATGTCTATGGTATTGCATCCAAGAATCTGGAGATAACACTTGCACTCAGCATCCTTCCTAGTGAGGACCAGCTCTCTCTCTGTGAGGAGGACCCAGAGGCCTAAGGCCGTACACCCCCGCAGTCGGCTCCACTGCCCGGGGGAGACACTGAAAGGGGAGGTTCTGGTTTTTCAAAAATAGTTCATTCAGAAAAAGAAGCAAAGAATCTATTATTTCTTGACTATCTGAGGTGCCAGGAATTTTACATATGGTATCTACTGGTCCTGGAAGTAACCCCACTTAGGGGTTATCATCCTTATTTTACAGTTGGAGGAAAGCAAGGCCCAGGCAAGCAACCGGCCCCTGGGAACGCAGCTCAAAGAGCCAGGAGTGGAATCCCGGTCTGTTTGCCGCCAAAATCCATGATTGATTGGCCTCTGAGAAAGTATAGTTTCTGAGCTGTTGCCTTGCTGCCAGCCATTTTTCAGGGCATTCTTTTCTTCTCATTCCAATTCTTTGGATTAAAGATCATGTTTCCTTTATCACAGATGTGAGGACAAGCCATCCTCCCGGCTGAGGACTGCATTAAGATGCTAATCGATAGCTTAAGGGAAAAAATGGAAAGAAACAGACAGTGATCAAGGGGTGAGTTTTAGTTAAGTGCAGAGTAAGGGATTGGGTGATAGAAACTCCTCTCCTATCATTCGGCAACCAGGAGCCCAGAGTTTGGGAATTAGAGCAGATGCATTTCTTATCTGGCTTCATGCTTTGGGGAGTAGAGGGAACCGAAGGGTTTGCAAATCTCTACGGTATGTGACTTACCTGTCTCCCGAGCAGGATAAAGGACTTCAAAGAATTTAAGCAGCCTGAAAGATTAACAGCTAAATCAGAGCTGTGGGGTTTATATGAGTTCTTAGTGAAAGATACAGAGGGTGGAGGTGGGGAAAGGCTTGATAACTTTGCTTTAAGTCCTCCGGAAAAAAAAATGGAATAATAATCCTACCAAGAATTCACAGCGGTGAAACCGGATCACCTCCATTGGAGAAAAATGCCTTTGCTGTGAACTGAAGAGCATCCGTGAACAGAATGACAAAGCACTGATTCAACGTGGGATGGGAAACCTCTTCTGACAGTAATTACATGTATTGAAGGAGCAGAACAGGATCACGGGGTGATGATTTCCCCTTCCTGCTGTAAAGGTCTGTGAGCCAAGCATCACCTGTCCTGTGAGCCAGTGCAAGTCTTCTGAAGAACCGGCTAGGGTTGCTCGTGAATTTTAGCAGGGTGGGCAAGCCTGGCCCCATTGCCTGTTCCTATAAAGCCGAAAATGGTTCTACATTTTTAAACAGTTGTAAAGAAGCAAAAGAAGAAGAGTATTTCATGATGTGTAAAAATGATATAAATTTGAATTTCATTATCCACATGTGAAGATCTCTTTGGCTGTGATATGCTCCCTTCAGCTACCCACACCCCAAACTTTACCTCATCCTTTTTATTCTCACCTCAGACCTCCCCGTCACCAGGAAGCCTTCTCTGATACCCTCCCATCCCATTAAGGGTAATATTTTTGTATTTGTCTTATTGTGCTCTATTGGGATGATCTCTTTGCTTGTCTGTCTCCCTCAGTAGGTTGTGTGTATGTGTGTACCTTCAGGGCAGGTACCCTCGTACCTCAAGCATCCTGCCTCCCCAGCACCTACAGTGGTTCAGGCCGGCTGGAACCCACGCAGGAGGTGGGGGACAGTGAGGATATTGTCGGAAAACGAATAGGTCACTCGCTCCATGAGATGAGGTCTGCGCTTGGCATCGCCAACGCCATACTCTTCTGATCGTCTTCTATGTCATCAACTGCTTTTGCTCAGCCTCTTTTGCTGCTTCCGCCTCGTCTCCTTGACCTCTTGAGGTTGCTGGGTGTAGTCTTTAGGTGTCTCCTCTTTTTTCTCTATACTTGTTCACTTGGGGATCACATCTTGTCTCATGGTTCTAAAGGCTATCTGTAACTTGTCAAATCCATAGATAGATAGACAGACAGACAGACAGATAGGTCCCTTCAGCCCTAAATAATCTTAATTCCACACTCAGCTCTCTACAGAACATTTCCACTAGATGCCTCGTGTGCATCTCAGATTTAACATTTAAAAAGCCAAATTCACATCCTTTTGCAAAAACTTGCCCCTTCCCTAATCTACTCCCATCTCAATTAATGATGCGTTCATTCTTCCAGGTACTCAAATAAAATACTGCATAATCTTCCTGGATTCTTCTCCTTCTTCCACATCTCACATTCAGTCTATCAGAAAATCCTGTCATTTCTACTCTTTTTTTTTTTAATTGTTTGTGGCTGGGTTCTTTTTTTAAATTATTTTTATTGAGATATAGTTGCTTTATAGTGTCATGTTAGTTTCTGCTGTGCAATGAAGTGAATCAGTACCATGTGTAAAGCAGATAGCTAGTGGGAACCTGCTGTATAGCTCAGGGAGCTCAGCTCGGTGCTCTGTGGTGACTTATATGGGTGGGAAGGGGCAGCAGAGGGGGGAGATCCAAGAAGGAGGGGATATATATATACATATAGCTGTCATTTCTACTCTTAAAAGGTATCTAGATTCTAAATATTAAGATTTCTCACCACCTCCATCAGCCTGGTCCAAGCCACTCTTGGCTCTCACCTGGATTATTGCTAATGCAGTCGTGTCCCTGATTAATCTCCTTGCCTCTGCCTTTGCCTCATTCAGTGTATTCTCAATACAGCAGCTAGAGAACCCCTTGTTAGCATCCGTCAGATCTTCTCACCTCTCTCCTCAAAGCCCCGCATGACTTCCTGTCTGACCCAGAGTAAAAGCAAATGTCTTTATCATGACCCAGGAGGCTGTTCATGACCTGACCTCTGTTACTTCCTAATTTCATTTCTGCTTCTCTCTGCTAACTCCACCTGCCCTCCACTGGCCTGGGGCTGACCTGCCCAGAGCCAGAAGATAAATTGCTGGCAATGTTTTCATATTTGATGTGGAGGCAGGATACAAGGACAATTGGACTCTTCTCAGGGGAGACACCTTACACGTCTTCAGTGTGGGGAAGCCACAGGGTCTCAGGTCACCTGGATGCCCGACACTGTTCATTGTTGAAAGCTTCATTGTTGGAAGCCGACATTGTTAGGAACAGTAACTGGCTCCCAGGAGGATCTGCGAGGTTATGAATGGGCTTTTGCTCCATTTGTGCAGATGGAAAGGGATTTTCTCAGGGATATAATTTTTAGGCTCTTTTTCTGTCTGTCATGCAGTCATCTGAGACCGGAGGCGGGTATGTTTTATTGGGGGAGGGACATATGTTTGCTGAGCGGATGCTCATCTCACCTGTCAGCCCCAGGTCTTCACAATGACAAATGTGGACCTGATCTTCTAGCAGACCTTCTACCCTGCTTCCTAGTGGTTACAGGCACTTATTTAATAATGAACAAGTTCATGGGCACCACGGCCAGCTTGTCCAGTGTTGGCCAACTTTGTCCTTTGACTTACAGAGTGATTTGTGGCAACCTGGCTGGGTTTTTGCTTCCCTGTGTGTATGTAGGGTTTTCAAGTGGGCTTATGTACCAGGTGCTCATGTTGCTATGCTGTTTTCCCTCTGCCCAGCTGCGAGCTCACCTGTGGTCACAGTACACAGGTCACAGCAGGCAGACAGCTCCTCTGGCTACGTCTCTCTGCTTCTCTGCCTTAGAGCTTTTGCACCTGGGAGCTTGCTCAGCTGTAGCACAGGAAAACTGACAGAGGAGGGAATTTATATCCCAGGGGCAACTCTCAACCAGGGAAGAACCGGGCTCCGTGGATGAATGCCCCAGATGCCTGTCCCAAGGTGGAATGATTCTCTGGTGTATTTCACATGGGTTCTCAGGGGGTTCCTGGTGGAATGGAGCCCAGTTACCCACAAGGATTAGCTCATTCTTTACTGGCTTTTCTCCCTCCCTGTTCCAGTCTCTCCACTCTTTCTCAGCTATGTTTTCTGGGATCACTTTCCAAATATACTACCTGCATCCAACATTCTGTCTCTATTCTTGCGGAAACCCAAATTAAGGCAGCCAGGCGTGTGGGTACAGGATAGAGTCAAAAGCTGTCATTCACTGAACATGCGCTGAGTGCCAGATCCTTGGCTAGGATAATAACCCTTCAAGGCACACAGTTTTCTCCCCACTTTACAGATGATAAACCAAGACAGAGAAAGGTTAAGTAACTCTCCCAAGGTTCCCTGCTCCAACTCCCTCTTTCTCATGAGAAAACATCCCTTCCTGCTGTACTGACAACAGAGAGAGGCCATCTGATATAAGCTTTACTAATTTCCTCTCTGTTGACTTACATTCACTCTGAGTCTTCCCCCCAACATGGTCTAGGAGGGGAAGCTTCTCCAAAGAAAGTGGCATGAGTCTTGGGGGTAGATGGTCCTGGGCCCTACTTGTGACTGTTCATTTATGAATGTCTGTCCTCGGGCAGGTCTTTTATGTTTCTGGGTCTGAATTTTCTCACCTATAAAAATGGAGTAATAATGTCTTAAAACTGTAACGATTAGATCATGTTTTACTAAAGTCTGTACATCTACAACCTGTATAGTGGCTGTTATTAAGGAGGTGTGCAGTCCACATCATGCACTTTGTAGCTGTGAAAACATTGAATTATGTTTCCTTTCTTGTGTCTTTATTCTCTGCGTCTCAACCACTTCTTACAAACATACCCAAATCCCGTCCTATTCCTCCTGCCCGCAACGAATAATGAACTGTCTTTCCTTGTCGCTCTGTGTTGCTAATGAAGCAAAGGACATTTTGCCACACAATCATTGAAATGTCTATTTATTAATAAGTGGTGCGGTATTTATTTGTTTTAAGATAGAACATAAAAAATCAGGTAAGAATTGTTTGCATAATATATATGGAAATCAACTTATTAAAGTTGTTCAAATATTGGACAGAGCCAGAATATAAATTACACATACAGTTTAAAAATTACAGGAAATCATATTATAAAGAGCACGAAAGGCCACTTGTGGAAGAGTTGTGTTCCCATGTAAGCCAGAACGTGAAGAGAGCCTACTGTAGCATGGAGGCAAATTCAGGGGGCAAGGCACCAGAATTCTATGCCGTAAAAGGGGGTTAAAGAAAGTACAATCCAAAATCAGAAACAACGGATTCATGTCACTGGAAGCCTCAGTTTGCTCTTCAGATTGGTGTTTTCCATCACTGCTACATCACAAAGAGAAAAAAGAAAAAGAAGAATAGCCATACCCATTGGAAGCAACGTGGAAGGCAGCTTCCTCTTTAAAACAGGGAATGATTGACAATTCTGGTGAAGTTGGTGCATCTTTCTAAGGGGGTTTTCAAGATGGGGCAGGGCCCACCTCACATCTCCAACAGCAAAGCCTGACACTCGACAACAAGGTGGCTGCCAGTCTTGGAACTTGGCCTCCCACCTGGACTCTGAACTATCACAGGAACTTTGGAGGGTGGAGCTGCGCTCCCCTCCCTTGGAAAAGGATTCAGAGGGAAAAGAAGAGCCCAATTATCAGATCAGGTTGGCTTCCACTGGGAACCTTGATCTTTTCATATCGAGAAAGAGAAACACAACTGTTCTGAGCCTTTGGCCTCCCAGAGGATGTTTTTGAGGACTCACCTGTTTCTGCAGGATCTCTGAGCTCTGAAATAAAGGGACAGTCTAGAGACAAAAGACTAGTCAGGAGGGACATTTGAACTTGCTTTGTTAAAACAATGAAAGGAAATCCTTGGGGGCAAAGAACACGGGGCACTTGTGGGATAATCTGTAGCCACACCAAACTCCCGGAGCTGATGGATTCCAACATGAGCCAGATGGACGATTTGTGTGGCATGATTGTCTGCCGCCGACAGCTGGATCATGAAACCACGCAAAGGAGCAGACAGAACCCGCCGAATAGCAAGGGGAACAGTCAATGCGAGAATCACTCTTCTCTCCAGGGAACCAACAGGACTGTAATCACTTTACTTAAAGGTGATGGGGTGTGGGAGGGCAAGGCTTTGTGGAAGCCCGCAAGGCATGATTTGGGAGCATTTCTATTGACCTGGGAGACTTGGGGTGGGGAGGAAGAATGGGTTTTGGAGGTACATGGGTTTTGGTTAACGGCTTCTCCCTCTCAGCTTCAGCTTTCTAGAAGATGGAAACAGTAATACCTCCTCAGTGGGGTTGTGATGAGGATTGCATGAAGTCGAGAGAGAGAACTATGACGTCACATGCTGCCCATAAAGAGAGCTTAGGGTGAATTCTCCTCCCCTTCCCTGAACTCAGTCTTGGGGACAGAGGAAGAGAATAGAACACTGAAGCGAAACGTGCTCTCATTTTGCGTTACTCTCAGGCAACAAATTGTAGAGTCCATCTGACAAGTCTAAGAGGAATTGCAAATATATTCCTAACCCCTGGGCAAGGCTTTTGACCGCTTAATTATAAGTCACACTCAGGTTATTCTTACATAGACCCTTATTTTTTGACTTATTTCCCTCTGACACTTATTTTAACCTTAGAACGGTGCTATGTGAAGGCTGACAGAATGACAGTCATTAAAGTCAGTGGGTCACCTATTGCCATCCAAGAACTTGACCACCTTTCTATCTCTTAGGAGCTCCTGACTCAGGAGAACTGAACATCCTGCTACTAGCTTTAATAAGAGGAGCCCTGCCAAATTCTGGAAAATCTATCCCAAGCACAATATAAGTGGAAACCAACTATGGAAATCCTCATTTGAGCCAATGGAGGCCTGGTGACTTCCTAAAATAATTTTCTAGTTACAGGAACATAAGATATCTTCAGTTGAATCCTGTTTGCTTCTTTGTAGCTTTTGGTGAAGACTAGAATACCTGGCTGTGATATGACCAAGACAGACGTTCTCTGGGACAAAGCAGGAGGAGTCAGGCTGTGCCCAGGTGGGACCCAGAGATCCCAGGGCAAAGGGACAACTTCAGTAGACCTGCTGACTTGGGGTCATATACTTCCCCAAAGAAATCACATCCCATTTCCTAAAATCAAGCCCATACATTTTTTTCAAGGAGAAATCCTGGTAACTTGGCTTATAGGTAAGGATATAACCTGAGGCATCACTCTGGAGCTGAATGAGTCCAAGCGATGGACCAAAGAACTGAACCAGTCTAAGCTTGGGGGAGAGGTCAGGGGAGCGGAGGGGAGGAGTGCTCTTCTTCATTCCTTTTCTCAACCACACACGGCAGCAGTGGCATGTCTGCAGCTTTGGAACACAGCAGGATTTTGGAAGAAAGAGCGATGTCATCTTTCAAGGCATGGGATCATCAATCATATTCCAGAGATGGGAAGATGTCCCGACACATGTGTCTGGTTTCGCAGTTTCTCCAGTGGACCAGGAAGTTCTCTCTCATCTCCTGGGCTCAACAGAAATACTTTATTCTCACTGGGTATTTTAGTTTTTGATCTCCAACATCTGGTCCAGGAGTTAGGAGACCTGAGTTCTAGATTCTGCTACACAGTCACTCATTTAATCGCTGATCGACTAAGTGTGACTCCCTTTGCTCTGAGCCTCTGCTTCCTGATATAAAAAGAGAGGTGGTCTGGGTAATTAAGGTCTCTTCTTGCTCTGAGCATCTAAGAATCTATGAAATTATACCTCCCTGTGTCTATGATAATAAAGCCCAGTTTCCTGCAGGGATGCCAGAGTTGAGGCTGTTCAAAGCTGGGAACCAATCCCCCTGAGGAGGGTTTCAGCAGACTTAAACTCTTTCTTGGAAGTTCTCCACTCATTGCTAGCATTTGTCTGACAGACATCATGGCACGGTTGAATTTCCTCGTTGAAACCACTCATTTCTTTATATTTAATTATTCCTTCTATCTGGCTTTACCTCCTACACATCATCCTTCGAGACAACGGGGCAGTATCTGGTACAGTGTGTCCCATGGAACTGCCACAGCCCAACCTCTGGGACCCAACAGTCTTGCTCTCCTCATTCCGACATTCCTGCTCTTCCTTATTTTGATGGAAAAAGTAAGCATTTCTATTTCTAGAGATGTCCTTATTTAAATAGCAATTGTGAAAGTGCCTGATTTTGTCGTGTAAAAATTGGGATTGTATCTTCACCACTCTTTTTCTGAAAAAGATTTTCTAGTGTAAATTTAGAGTTCATGAGTAATACCAAGACTCAGGCAATGGCGTCCATACATGATGTAAAAAAAGAACACGAATAACAGTACCCCGGATATGGCAGTCATTGTAGTAGGGGCTTTATCTATATAGATTGTGTCTTTGAAAATCAAAACACATCAGAAAAGCCAAAGACGTTTGAATATAAGTCAGATTTTCATCCAGGGCATCTCTATATCCTTCCGAGCTCTTTGGTATTTTTCATTACTGGTTTCCTAAAGCACTAAAGCTATGCAGATAGGCTGGTTCCTAACATGTTCTGACCTGGGCATCGTGATACCTGCTACCTGATTTAGGGGACTGTTGGCTCAGTTTTAAATAGTGTAATATCAGTAACACAAGAACTTTGGGTTGATTTGAATACAAAGAAAGGACTTACAGTCTGTTTAAAAGTTCATCCTGAAACAAGCAAGCCTTCAAAGACAAGTGAGGACATGGGCAGACTCCTCAGGATGCCCAGGGTTCAGAAAGCAAAGGTAATCCTTGGGGTTCTAGGTGCCCTGGATATGTATTCAAGGAACATGAAGAGTACCTATGGGGCATCTTCTGGAGGAAGCCTGGGGTGCACTTTCCAAAGTGCTGTTGGCTTCTTAGGACACTGGACACATTTATCCTCTTGCCCCAGGAGAACCTGATGTGCAGGTTTCCAGAAGCAGAGTGACACTTTTCTCTTCAAATAGATGCTGTATATTGGTCTTTACTATAAGCTTCTCTTGGTCAACACAATGAAATGGAAGTAGCTCAGCTCCTTGCCTGGTCTCAATCATGGTAGGGATTTGGAGAGGAAGAAAAAGCTGATTTCTCCAAGAACCTTCTCAGATACTCCAGAAACTCCTTCTTCCACAGCTTGTCTGGAGCTATAATGTCTAAAGCATTGAACGCAAACTCAAAGTCCCCCTACAATCCAATCGGCCTTCCCGGAGCTGATGGGGTCATTACGATTTTGATGCAGAAGTTTTGCTTTCACTTTCTTCCATGTTCAGTCTCTCACTGATTCCAGCCTAGGAAGCATTCCTGTCTGTATAGTTGTCTGCAGGGATGAAATCAGGTTCTTTCCACTTCTGGGAGACATAATTTAAAGGGACCTTTAATAATTCAAGGCCACCAGATTCCTAGCTTTTTGACAGCAGTCTGTATTTTTCTTATCTCTGAATTTCTGGTGCATTGTGCCGTGCCTAGAAGACAGTGGCGCTTAATAAGTCTTGTAAATGAATAACCAAAGGAACGTTTTTATCACGCTCATTAGGGTGGTATGGAATTATGACAATGATCTTGGCTAGTTTTGAGTAGCTCCTGTTACGTTAACATTTTCTGTAAGTAATTATTCTTTCAACTTACAGTGTCTAGGAACTGTCTTGCACAAAATAGGCATTAAATGCATACTGTTGATTAATGAGCTCATTTGATGTACAGTATATACCTTGGGGTTTTCTGGCTATGTTTTCATGACAACTAGAGCTTTATAATGTCAATGCCATGTCTAATAAGTCTAATCTCTCAGTTTCCAGAACAAACACAGTTAGTGAATAAACTTTCTCAATTTGATTTTTTTTTCCCTCTCACAATTAAAAAAACAAAAAAACTTTAAGTATTTGCTTGTGTGCTAGTCTCTGATAGTCAAAACTCAAAATTGATCTCAAGTATTTTCTTCTCAGCCCAATAGGATCCCCCGTCACCTAACATTTGGAAAGTGTATTTATCTCATTAATGTTGATCCTGCTAAAAGACGACCTCTTCAATTTTGCATATATCATGTTGTGACACAGAGACTGAATACATATATCATAGTTTCCCTTGAGAAAGTCATCCTTCATTTGCCATTATTTCATGGAGTTCTGCTGAAACTACTGCAATTTCCTGGGCAAGCTTCAGAACCACTGGTTTATCTGAAGTAGAATAATCTTGGGCTGTGTTATTTACCAATTCTGTTGGATTATTTCATCATGCTGTTTTTTTTGTTTGACAAAAAGAGGTTTGTGGAAGCACACACTGTTTCTCCTAATAACTTATGTTTAATCCCAGACTCTGAATTTCTACTTCATCAATGCCAGCCATGTTGATGATGTCGTCTGTGGGCAGGCAACTTGAGTAGGTTTGGTTTGCATTTCTGGAATGTGTTTTTTTTTTAAAGGAATATCAAAGAATATTCTAGATGATTTTTCTTTCTTTTTTGTTTTCTTAGATGGGAAAGAACAGCTCTTAAGATTCTTATCATTTATTCATTCATGACGATGTAATTTGCCTTGGTCTACACTGATAAAGACAACATACTGCATTGGAGGTATGGAATCGACACAAACCCAATCCCTGCCCATCAGTTACTAAAAGAACCTAAGGTAATCCTCTAACTTTGGAGCCATGGTAACTATTTTTAACCTGAGGATGAGAAAGTCTCACTCTTCCAGCTGGGAACTCCATTGAGTTCTTGGAAAATGCCTCTATTTGTAAGATACTGAGGCCAGTAGGTTCTGCAAGAATATTAATAAGTTAGAAAAATAATTGGTATGTTAGATGGCTCAATCATTTTTGACAAAAGATTCCAGGAAGGTCAGAATCAAGAACCGAACTCTAAGGAAGGGGCATAAGGTTTCTTAGGTCATCAACTGCAGCCATACTGAAGGGGGTCAGGAGGCTCACATGCCCTTTGCCCTTCAGATAGCCAGAAAGTCAAACGGCAAACCATGGGGGAGGGGGTTTCACGTCTGATGTATGTGCGCACTCTTGTGTATTTCCTACCTCGGACTTCAAAGCCAACACCCATCCATTCGTGGGACTCTCCAAGTAAAACTCCTTTTTTACCCCTCACAAAGCCAAGGACTTCAGGCTTTGGTTGTAAGTCCCTAAAGTCAGGGGCTGACCCTTCATTATTACTGTACTCTGAGCCTTACACATGGTACCTGTTGACACATAGGTTGAAAGAAACCAATCTCTGAGGAAGGAGCTCCTCTCGCCGATATAGTGCAAGATCCCTGCACTAGGTAACGATGAAACCATCCACCATCACGTCTGCCGCAGCCATTATGGCTCTTGACGAGACTGCGAGGGAGAGCGTCGGTGGGACGCAGACACTCGCGTAGGCCACTTCAAACATCCTGTCATCAAGGTAACCATCCACAATGTGTGCTTAGACGTATGAAAAGAGTGAGACAGTAACACTGCAGTGTAGTCATTTAGCTAATTACCTCGAGCCTAACGGAAACCTTTTCCATCAGTGTGTTTCAGAGAATAGCAACATCTCCTAGCAGGATGGCTTCTGCTTCATATTAATGCTTATGTAGCAGGACAGTGAGCTCAGCTAGTCTTATGGCTATGTGTGGTTTAAAAAATCTAGAGGAGGGGGCTTCCCTGGTGGCGCAGTGGTTGAGAGTCCGCCTGCCGATGCAGGGGACGCAGGTTCGTGCCCCGGTCCGGGAAGATCCCACATGCCGCGGAGCGGCTGGGACCGTGAGCCATGGCCGCTGAGCCTGCGCGTCCGGAGCCTGTGCTCCGTAACGGGAGAGGCCACAGCAGTGAGAGGCCCGCGTACCGCAAAAAAATCTAGAGGAGGAAAAATGGATGGTTGTGGAAATTTTGTCTAGTTGCATATTAATGAATGTTGTAGCTCACTTGTATTACTACTTTTTTCTGGATCCAAAATGCAAAGCATCCGACAAACATGTTTTGCAATAAAAGCAGACATCCTCCTCCCGCTGGGTAAACAGTGTCACGAGTGCTTTCCACACAACAGAGTACAGGCATCTCCGTCCTGTTGTGTAAACTGCAGAGTGGCATGGCAGGAGGGACCAGGGCCTGGAGTGAGTCAGCTGACCGGGCTTTGAGTCTCAGGTCTCTGGGGAACAATGGAGTGGCCCTGGACATATGTCTTTACCTGGGCCTAAGCTTTCTCATTTTTACAAGGAAGGATGTGGACTGGATAACTCTGTGCACCCTCTTGACTCTAGTTCCTATTTGAGATGGATATTTTATACAAGTATCTCGGGGAAGAATGTGAATTGGAACCTCATTTTGAAGGCACTGAGCCCCTGCCCCGAGGGGCACCCCACTGCTGATAAATTCTGTTATCTTTGGCTACGTAATTTGGGAACTATCTTAATGTGCATGTGTGTGTGTTTTCTCCCTGCCTAGTCACAACTCATCCAACACGTTACACCTGCCACCACCCTTCATAGATGAGGAAACCGGGGCGTGATAGTTGACAATGACAGACTTACTTAGTGAGGTTCCTTTGAGAGCTTTTGGAAGGTTTTCCCAGGCTTTCCTTAATAATGTTTTAAATTCTTGGTTTTGAAGATGTGATGACTGTCTCGTTCCTCCCCTCACGTTTTTAGCTCAGGAGGCGACGTCACTGGTACGCAATGTATTTTTGTTGAGAGAATGATTTGCTTGCTTTAGAAAACGGCTAATTGTTGGACTGTTTTACACAAAGGGGCAGTGACGCTAGAAGCAACGTAAACGACTTTCTCTGCTCACCCAACCAAAACCAAAACCCAAACCAGACGACCACACAGACACATCGCACGGCTCCCCAGTCGTTTCTCCCTGTACTGGTCCAGTCATGATTCAAAGTACGAAGAGCGGCTAAACGTGTACCCTAAAGAGGCCAGCGGCGCCATTTACATAGTGTGACGTCATGCAAACCATGCTCGAGAGGAGGCGGCTTCACTGTGGCCACCTGGGGGGGAGAAAGGCCACGAGAAGCCCCAGCCCGGGCGGGGCTGCCACGCACATGCACGCGTTTGACGCAGCCACTGGGGATCTCACAGGTACGTGGCGGGTGTGAGAGCAAGCGAGCTATACAAGGTCCGTCTACATTACAAGGAGGAGCCAGCCCACGACCCCTTTTAAGTGGGCTTGTTGGAAGGGGTCCATATCGAATCGGAAATACCATCCCCCGTGGATGACAAAGGCATGGAGCCACTGGGCGTGAAGGGGTCTGTGTCCGTGTCTGTCTCACCCTCGGCGAGGTACCGTTTCTCCCTCATCCAGCTTGACCCCCCGCTCGGGCCAAACACAAAATCGTCTCTGTCTTGGGAGATGCTGAAGCCACTTGGAGAGCGTTCCAGCTCCTCGTGGTTGACAGACATCAGGGACAGGGGGGTGTCACTGTCCCGGGTGATGCTGCGTCTCTGCTGGGGGGAGACCCGGTCCGAGCAGGGGCTGTGCAGTTCAGCCTGGGAGTGGTAGCTCCCTCGGGAGTCGAGAAGAGTCAAGATAGGCAGGACGGTGGGCCTTTCCGCATAGGTGGTCGCCGAGGAGGAAAGGGTGGCGTGAACCTTTCCAGAACTGGGTGCCCCTCGGGACAGGTTCACGGGGTCGTGGGCAAAAACCCCGTAGGGGCCGGCCCTGTCAATGGGCACCTGGTGGATGCTGTAGGGAGCGCTGGGGGCGCCGGTCTCAGAGTCGTTACACATGATGGTTTTCAAATCCGCTTCCCGGTGGTCCTCTCTCTTCTCTGCCTCAGCTGGCGAAGAGGTCCCCTTGGTCGGGCAGAAGTCGGTGACGTGCACCTGCAGCCGCTCCATGTGCTGCATATGCATGTCCACCAGGAAGTCCAGCTTCTTCCCCATGTCGCGAACCTGGAAAACACAAGGAGCCGTGAATCGCTGCCTTCTTCCCCACGTCGCGAACCTGGAAAACACAAGGAGCCGTGAATCGCTGCTTTCTCCGGACCTGCGGGTAGTTTTACTGGTCGGGAGGAAAAACTATAGCGTTTACTTCTCAGAAAGGAAGAGGGTTCTTGCAAGTCGTAATCATCATAACAGCTAATTATTTTGTGCCTCTTGATTTTGAGCCTTGCGCATGGATTCGTGCTAATCTAAAAAAAAAAAAAACACACACAGGGCAAGGACTTCCCAGAAAGCCGGAAGCAGAGAGATGGGTGGAGGACAAGTTTTACCCGAGGAGGAGGTGGCCTTGCTGCTGCGCTTGGGTCTAGGAGCGGGAGATCTTGATTTGCAAACATCCCCTTACAGAAGCATCTAGACTGTTTGTGTACATTTCCCCTACCTGGTGATGTAAGCCCCAAAGATACAAGGGCAGTGGTTAGCAAGAATTGAGCTCAGAACTGGAGACCCTGCCTAGGGGTCTTGGAGGCCAGGGGAAGATACACTGAGATAAGCTGCATCTATCTGTTCCTACCCACAAAATTGAGAACGTATCAAAATCTTTGAGTGCACAGACACAAGTGTGCATTCATGTGTGCATGGCATGTTCTTTCCCTGACAGTTCATAACTCACCAGGAAGCACTGCAGGCAGGTCTACCATCCTCTCTTACAGATGAAGACACAAAGCGTAGAACTAGGTCATGGCTGAGTTGGTACCCAAGCCTTAACAATAACTAATACTTCTCTAGCAGTTAGTATGCACTTTAAAGATATTAACTTATTTAATTTTCGTAACAGCCCTATGAGGTGGATACTATTATTCTCTCTATTTTCCAGGTGAGGAAATAGAGGCACAGAGAGATGAAGTAACTCATCAAACATCACAGAGCAGGTAAGTGGAAGAGCTGAGATGAGAAATTAAAAATTTAAAATGGAAAAGGATATTCTTGATATACCAAAAAAGAATAATCATTCAGATTTTCTCTTGCTTCTTCTGCACAGATCCAATTTTAGGTTCTGAATAAAATAAAAGGATTGATAGGAATCCTAAGGGAAACTGACAGTGCTATTTATCTAGTGTAAAGTTGGGCAAACGATCCTGAAATATAAGCTGCTTTACTGCAGAGAGGAGAGGTGGGCTACCTAGGGTGCTGTCACTGAATAGGTTTCTTTCTGCCCTGAATGAACCCCACCCACAGCCTGCCCTCCTCCAGGCCCCTTCACACCGGCCACACAATGACCCAAACTTTCAGGGAAGGAGGAGAATTACGAATAAATGTGGAGAAGGTCACCAACATTCCTTAAACACCATGAAGTTCATGGTAACAGTAGCCACCATTTGTTGAGTGTTTACTGTGTGCCAGCTACTACTGTAGATAATTTACAGGTGTCAGTTGATTTAGTCCTCATGGCAACCTCATGAGGAATTAAAATCCCCATTCTACATACGAGGAAACTAAGACTCAGAACAATTTATTCACTTGCACGTGACCACCCAACCAGTAAAGTGCTGAATCGGCGATTTCATTTCCAGATCCTTTTATGAATGGTAGATTCTCAAGTATGTTATCTCCCTATGAAAAAAATGACATTTGAAAGTAAATTTCACATACTTGTTTTTTGGTGAGAGAAAGGAAGGACCTACCTGCCTCTCGACTTTCACAAACTTCCCCATCATGCTCTGGTCTTCAGCTTCGGATGTGGACGGTCTGGCCACGTACGGTTCATTCCTAGGGAAGAGCCCATGTTGCTGTAAGATCGTGATAGCTACTTGTGCCTTGCAAGGTCATTTCAGCTAGGTGGGCTGTGGCCCCTGGAACTATCCTTCTCGTGTTCAGGCTGACGTGGTCTGGAAGAGACCACGCAACTCTGGAGGCAAATGGGCATCAGGAAAGGCCAGCATTTTCCTGTCTTCAACAGGGACATCTCATGCTTACCGTGTTTACTGCAGGGAAGTGTGAAGTTTAACCAGCGGACTGCCAGGGAAGTCCTGAAGCTGAATATTAAGCTGCTCTTAGGAAGCTCTGTGTCAAGGTTAGTAACTGTGCCCAGAGTGTTTGATTCCTTTAAATTATGTTCCTTGGCCTTTCCGTCTCGGACGACTGGTTGAGGATGGAGTGGGGGAGGGGTTGTCTCATCTCTGAAATTCTACACAGTGGGGACCAATATTCCAATATTTCATCTGTTTCATTTAGTTAAGACTGGGAAACAGATGTGAAATCTGGAAAATGATGCAAAAGATGCTATTCGTAGGGAACAGGATGGAGACGTGTGCTGCATTTGCTCCTTGGCCAGGCACAGTTCATATCTGCCTAAATTCCAGTTAGTTTCAATATTGCTCTACGTAGAAGAGACCTTTCAGGGCACTTAGCTATTGCTTGAAACCATTCATGTCTGGCACTTTCTAGGCAGTTGGTTTTTCTCTCTAGGCTACTGACTCCTGCTAAGACCCTGGCCTGTCTTGGGCTGAGCAATCTTGAATTAAAGCACATGTCAAATACTGGTGGCCTGTGTGCTGAATCCAAGCCCACCGGTGTTCTCCTTGGCTTGCACAGGGTTCTAAACATTTAAGCCATCTCAGAAATGGGGAATTGTACATGAAATCTGGATATGCAGCTTTTCTTGAGAAATCAGACTCTCTGGAAACAGAGGATCTTCATTGGTAAAATTAGCAACAGCAGAACAAAGTAACAATTACCTCCTTGGGATGGGGCACGTTCACCCCTTGCTATTCTATCCCCAGGACTGAGGCCAAAGATTAGATGCTGTATATTATCCTCCTTACGTTCTCCCTTCTTTAATAAGGAGCCTTATTATGATAAGGTGCATAACATTTCTTATGCCTACCTCCCGTCACTCATGTTACCTGCCTTGAAGACACTGGGGAATAAAGAAGTGTACACTTCTTTCACAGTGGACTTTCTAAAGCAGGCATCCCCAACGCCCGGGCCACGGACCGCTACTGTTAGGAACCGGGCCGCACAGCAGGAGGTGAGCGGTGGGTTACAGCCGCTCCCCGTCGCTCGCATTACCGCCTGAGCTCCGTCTCCGGTCAGTCTTACAGTGAGTTGTATAATTATTTCATTATATATTACAATGTAATAATAATAGAAATAAAGTGCACAATAAATGTAATGTGTTTGAATCATCCCGAAACCATCCCCCCCCCAACCCCCAGTCCGTGGAAAAGTTGTCTTCCATGAAACCGGTCCCTGGTGCCAAAAAGGTTGGGGACCGCTGTTCTAAAGGATGGCTCCTTGTTCATGAGGACCTAACAAAGGACAATTCTCAAACATCTTTTGAGGGACAGCGGAGCTGCTCTGTTGAAGGACACAGCTCTGCCTGTTACAGTGTTGTCAGGGACCTGACATCTGATTTCCTTCTTGGGCTCTGTGGGTGATGATGCAGGAAAAGCCGAGATAGCTGACCAGGAGTGCCTTGGGCTCTGCCAACGTGACATATTCTTTCGGTTCCAGTAAAGCTCATTAAGTCTCCTCTTATTTTATAACTAGGAAACCATTAGTTTCATTTTCAATAGCCATAAAAAGCAGTGTCACCTACAGGGTCTGGGTGGAGGGGCTGCAAGTCTTTTGTACAGAAACCTCTCAGATGGCCACAGGCCGGAATAGGCTTCAAACTCTTTCTCTTCATCTGGTTTAGGGGAATGGCAACCTCACCCCACCGTGAAGAAGCCCAGCTGAGGTTTGGGGAATGCTCTGTGGGCTTTGGCACCACACACACAGCCTGTCAGCCCATGACCATAGGCCCCACCTGGGAGATTGCTGGGATGGGTAGGTGAATGCTTTCTGAGACTTCTTATGTTTTGGAGTAGACGGAGGTCCAGGGGTGAAAATCATATCTATTCTGAAAGAGAGCACACAAAGAGAGGGGATTAAATTAAAAACAGCTTTACATGAAAAGAGAAGAAAGCAATTCATTCTCTTCCTTCTGTAGTCAGCTGTGGGTTTGGAATATAAAGGAGAAGAGAAACAAGAGAGAGGAAGGGGGAAAGGGAAAGGAAGAGGTGACGAGAGAGAGAGAGAGAGAGAGAGAGACAGAGACAGAGACAGAGACAGAGACACAGAAAGAGAGTAAGAATTTATAATCTCAATGTATCATTATCTTTTTTCGGTCCAGGGGTACCGGGAGCATCTCTCTATCCCAGGGGAGAGAGGCAGCCAAACCACTGAGACAGGGTGACAGTTGTGTCTTGTTATTTCTTACAGGAAATGTCATGTGTGCTACAGCCTATCTGGTCTTCCAGCTCTTTTATTCCACCCAAAACACCTAGTTAGTTAGGGAGTTTTTCCTCCTAAACCCTAGCCTCTGTTTTCAGCTGTGCTCTCTTTTCTCTGCTGCTTTGCAGGCTTCTCCGACCATTAGAGGGATGATCCAACACTGGCTCCCACACCTTGCTTCCATTTCTGCTCAAGCCACTAGCTCCCTATCTGCGCCACCCTGAGCACAACAGGAGACAAACGCCCCCCCACCCCCTCCCCTCATCAAGTTGCACGGCTAGGGCAGGGGCCGGGTGTGGGAGCAGCCTTGAAGGCTTGTCACAGGCCTAGGACCGCTAAGACCACGCACCCAGAAGAAGCCATGCCTCACTCTGTCTCTCTGCAAACCCAACCGCTCCTCCAGTGACCCCACCATGTACTAAATCACCCTTCCTTTCTCTCTGGCCTCCTGCAGTATCAGCATGGCTGGGGGCATGTGATTAGCCCACTTAGGCAGTCAACCTCCCGCTAAGACTCAGAAACTCCTGTGCCTGATAAATACCAAACATGATGACTGTGCAAAGGTCCACTCAATGCACATTAAGAGGGGCTGATATTTCTGGAGGCCGGTATGTCCTAGACATCATGTTCCCTCCTTCCATCTCTCAGAGAGACACATTGCATAAATAACAGCACGTTAGGCTCAGAACTCGTTCACGTATCCTTTTGCTCGGCAGCATTGAGCACCGATTGTGTGCCCGCCACTGTGCTGGGCTGTCACAGTTGGTATTCCATTTATGGATAAAGGAAGGTCACAAATAATAAGCATTCTTCCAACCCAGCAGCATCGTTAATGGTCAACTCATTCAACATGATGGTCCTATTAACTCTGCAGGACAACCCAATGGTGAAATATTCAGATGAGAAAACTGAGGTCCAGAGAGGACCTGACTCATGTCAATCTGAAATCTCACACAGGTCTGAGAATGAGCCTCAGGGCTTTGGCTTCCTGATGTCAGTTCTATGACGTGACATCAAAGTGTCCTTTAGTTGTTTTAAATGATTTTCTTTTTAAAAGGATATTTTTACAATTCATTGAAGATTTGATAAATTTAAAAAGAAGAAATAAAATCACACATGGACTCATCACATCAGTAGAGCTATGGTAACCCCTTGGGGGAAGTCTTATTTCTTTTCTTTAGGCTCCTGTAAGGGAGAGTGTGTATGTGTTGTGTATATTTCCAAATAAATGTTACGTGTGTACATTTTTGTAATCACGGTATATAAATAACATAGTTAATATCATCACAAGATCTAGGTAGACTATATATAAATATAATCATACATATGTCCATATAAGTATCTAAGTACTATAAGTAATCATATTATGCATATATATATTCACTAATCACATAAATTTTTATCTCACTATATACATTTTTAACATGTCATTTGATGGCTGCATAACTTTTTAATGAGAGCAGGTACCATTCTTTTCTTAATCACTATTTATAGATTTGAGGCAGTGTGGTATGTTACAGAGAATGGGAGTTTTGTAACCAGTTGGATCTGGTTTGACTTCCAGCTCTGCCACCTACTAGCTGGGTAGTTTTGGGCAAATCCATCGTCCTATGAGCTTCAGTTTCATCACTGGTAAGATGGCAGCTATAATGCAATACTTAGGGGGTTATAAGGGATTAGAGACATAAATGTAGAGCACCAGGTGCCTAACAAAAATGGAGGCAGTTACTGGGAATTGGGAATCAATGCTGTTTCCATATTTTCACTAGTATAAATAACACTTGATGAACTTTTAATTGGGTGAAAATTTATATTTAGAATTAGTCAACTGGACTCATTTTAGGTAATCCCAATTTTGTTGGCAACATCCAAAGCAGCATAGTCAGGGGCCAGTAGCACAGATGCCTTTTTTCTCCCTGAGGCCTAATCAGGGTGTTGATCTTGGCTGTGTCAATGTCATAGAAATTCTTCCCAGCCTGTCTGATCTGGTGTTGGTTGGCCTTGACATCCATGTTTGATGAATATGTTTGTTCTTAAAATTTCTCCCCTGCACTGTGGATTACTGAATGCCTTTCACCCTCAGCACTAAGGTCTACCTGGCTCTGTTTAATTCCTTAGCAGTCAGGAGAGCACCATCCTTCCAGGTGTGCTGTCTTACCTCGTCTGAAGGTACTTTATCCTGGAAAGCATGTCAAGATGTCCGGCGGAATACTGCTCAATCACATCCTTCACGTCATAAGGCCTCAAAGTCTCCTTGAATTTTTTTTTATAGAGACGGAATTGTAGAATTCTGCAAGGCAAAGTAGAGACATTTGTACATCAAGAGTGGACAGTAAAGGAAATTATGATACAAGATGAGCAAACTCTGGGGCGGAGGAGGATAAAACATCCAAAAAGAAACAACTTGATGAGAAGTTTCAACTCTTGGTCCTGGTTCTACCTCTTGGAAACACACTGAATGAGGCTGGCTGGCGTCTCTCCTTCATGACTACCTCCTTTTACTCGTTTGAATAATAAATTCATAGTAACAATAAGAGCTAACATTTATTTCACATTCATTACATGCCAGACACTGAGCTAAGCGCATTTTTAACAATTTGCTAATAGATCAATTCACAGATGATGCAACTGTGGCCGAGAGAGCTCCAGCATCTTCCCAGGGCCATCTAGCTCATAATATCAGAGTTTCCTTCAAACCCAGGTTTGTACGCGGACAAGGCTCACGGTCCTAATCCTGTGTCACACTGCTTTCCATTTGAGGACAGCTGACATATCTCTTCCTCAATAGCCTCCTTAGTCTTTTGGCTTATAAGCTCCCGGAAGAGAAAAGCTAGCTTCTGTTCCCCGAGTTTTCTCAGGTTCTCAATTAAGTGGGGGCACCCAGAACTTGGAGATGCTGAACCCTCACCTCCATCTTCCTGGGAACCAATAAAGTCATCCTAGGTGATTAATGCTCCTTGAAATTCCCATCACGAGGTTCAACTCTTGCTGAACATAGGGTCAGTTAAAACCTTTAATCATAGGCCAGGTAGGAAACACAGCTTCCCAGGTCCTCCCATCTCATACTTGTACAGGTCTTTTACTTTTTGGCTGCATCGGGTCTTAGTTGTGGCACGCAGGATCTTTGCTGAGGCAACAGGTTTCTCTCTAGTTGTGGCGTTCGGGTTTTCTCTTCTCTTCTAGTTGTGGCATTCGGGTTTCTCTCTAGTTGTGGTGTTCGGGTTTTCTCTCTCTCCTCTTCTCGCTCGAGCTCAGTAGCATGTGGGATGTTAGTTCCCTGACCAGGGATCGAACCTGAGTCCCCTGCACTGTAAGGAGGATTCTTTACCACTGGACCACCAGGGAAGTCCCATGTACAGGTCTTTTTTATGGTGCATTCAAGGCTCATTTTGTCTGTCATAGCCCATGGCGTCAGCCCCTAAACACTATTTTTGCCTATTGACTGTATATCCAACTCGCCATCCTTTCCAATTTTATGTCATTTTCTAAGCCTGCCCTTTACATAGCTCCATCTCAGGTAGGTATCAGGAACTATGGCTTGCAGGCCAAATCTGGCCCACTGCCTGTTTTTGAAAGTAAAGTTATGTTGGAACACAGTCCCAGTCATTCATTTATAGACTGTTTACAGTTGCTTTTGCACTACAGAATCAAAGTTGAATACAGCGGAGACCTACGGATCATAAATCCTGACATATTTACTACCTGGCTCTTTACAGAAAAAGTTTGCCAACCCCTGAACTAAGGCATCAATGACAATGCTAAAAAGGATGGGGCAGAAGCCAGACCATGAAGCATCCCGGCAGAGACCTCCCTCAAGCTTGACACAGATTCATTCATTGGTTTTCTTTGAATAAGACCATTCAACCAGTTATGAATCCAGGTAGTTGTGTTTTTATCCAGCCTCATTTCTGGGACATTGTACAGGATGGGATCATGAGGAACCAGGTCAGCGGCTTTGCTGAGGGTCACATATTATAAACTATTGTGCTCCCTGATCTACTGGACTGGGAATCTTCTGAAAATATCACGACTAGTTCTCAGAGACTCTGACTTAGTTTCCAGAATTCACTGCCACTATGGCGGAGTGCTTATAAGCCCATATCCTGGTCAAAGTTTCCTTGAAGTAGTAGCATATTTTTATTTTCTTGTGGAATTCAAAACAAAACAGAAATAGCCAGGGTGAATTACAGTCTTGTCTGAAGCAGACAAAAAAATCCTATCCGTGATTATCTTGTTGAAAATGCTAATTAAAAAAGAACTAGATGGATGAAGACAGGCAGAAGAAAAGCTATTTTGAGTGAGAAGCCTTATAAAAGAAAACTCCATGTCAATACACCCCTGCCTGCCTCCCCAACATCCTTTAAAATAAATGGTGGCCGAAGCCAGACAAGAGGGTGACAGTCGGAAACACTGTCAGGGGCCTGTGGAAGCATTTTTATAAAACGGAGAGCAAGGGTCTCCCAGGATGACCTGCTAATGCAGCCGCTCCCTTAGAACTGACATAGTCTCTGGACTTGACTCAGGGGTTACCTGAGGGATCTTCTGCCCACCTTCCCAAAGCCCAAGAGCACTTTACAAAACCGCACCCTGTGGAGCTGAGCTGGGGCCTCGGGAGGCCCACAGGCAGGGAGGAGGGGGCGTTACCTGACGGCTCGGATGGCGGCCTTCAGGGTGGGGATCATGTCTTCGATGAGGAAGTCATTCCCGTAGCCCCTGTCCTCCGCTATGGGGTCGGCCGTCCCGGCATCTGGGAGGGAAGGAGACACATGTCAAGGGCAGGTCACAGTACTCGGAAAGGCTCGGGGACCTGGTTCGGTCAGAGCCATCCAAACTCAGCCTCCTGCATCTCCATTCCCATTTCAGAAACCCCGATGCGTCCTCCAGTTGTGACGTCATTCCGTCATTCAGACCCTCTCCTCATCTCCCTTCCGTTATCCAGATGTCTGAGTCAGAGGTGCCTGTAGGTCAGGACTGTTGCTGGGGCAGAAGGCTAGGGTGGAGGTGATGTGAATTCCAGGGTTCCGGAGTGGCCCTTTGGAGGCAGCCAAGGGACACACGTGGGTGTTTATCAGACAGACCCGGGTTTGGATTCTTGCTCTGTCAGTCATTATCCTTGTGACCTTGACTTGGGGGGTGGTCACTTTCTGAGCCCTACTCATCCTCCCTTTTCGTAAGTGAAAGGGGCACACAGATGTGTTGCTCCTACAGCCCCCATGGGGCACTTCTCCAACACCTCCTCCCACCCCTGGGGGTGCTGAGTTCCCCAGGTGTCCAGATCACTCTGCACCGGGCCCCTTTCCATCCTTCGAGGTGACCTCCATGGCAATGCACTCATCAGGGCCCCCCTTAGGATCCATGGCGGTATGTCCCAAGGCTCCCTGGAGGGGATGTGCAGACACATGTGGTGACCCTGGCCCAGGAGAACAGCTAACGTGGGCCCTCTGCTCTTGGAGTGAGTGCAGGGACCTATCACAGCCCAGGGGCTGAGGATAAGACAAGTGAGACGCTGATGCAGGGCAGCAGGAAAGGGCTACTTTGTAGACTGCAGGGTTCTTCCACAGGGAAGGAAGGGAGGGAGGGAGGGGAGGAAGGAAGAGGGTGGGAGGAGGTGACAGGGAGGAGACAGGGTGAGGAAGAGGAAGGGCGTTACCTTCAGAGCTCTGCCAGAAAGCGTATGCTTTCATGCGGAAGGCGGTGCGGAAACGCTCTTTATTGTTTGAGCCAACAGGCTTTGGTTCTTTAGAAGGACTTTCTTCTATGGCATCTACATTCAGAGGGGTAAATAGCTTTCCTTTAGTATTGCTACCACGAGGATTAGAAAGGCGAACCCGATCCAAGAGACCCAGCTTTTGGCTACAAAATAAGCAAAAGTGAACAATTTTCCTCCTTGAGTGCAGGCTTTCGTAATTTCCCGTCCCTCTCCATAAAGACGCACACATCCTCTTCCACGCGGGAGTGGGACTCGCGCCTCCAGGGCTCAATCTGATTGAGCGGCTTGGAATGGGACAGGGCTTGGTTCAGATCCTAGCTCTACAACCGACTAGCTATTACACCTCAGGCGCGTTTCTCTGAGTTTCAGTTTCTTCATATGCTTAAGTGCAGCGTAAACGAGATCCAGGATATAAAATGCCAGCCTGTAGCAGCTCCCATCTCCTCTGCATCAATAACTTCCCTTGTACCGCTCCGTGGTGCCCAGATAGTGACTCACAGAGGCGAAGCTTTATCAAGTGTTCCTTGAACAGAACTGAATGACATAAAGCAAGTACCCTAACCTGGTGTCCACAGACACCCCGCCATGGACAGAACTTTGGGGGAGGTCCATGAGCTTGAATGGGAAAAACACTGCATTTTTAATTTACTAATTAGATTTTAATTCACTAATCTCAAACTGAAAATTAGCATGTCTTTCAATTATGAATGTATGAATAAACCCCAGTAATATCCTTAATGCCCCAGCCATGTCCTGTGACTTTCCACAACAGAAATCACAGGTCATTTTATATCCTGTTATCTCCAGGTATTGCCATGCTCGTCACTGCTTTGAAATTATGGTAGTATTCAACCTGCCACTACATCATGCCATTAGATTCAACACAAAGAAGCACGTATACGACTGCATCTCAAAAGTTTAAATATTTTGGTAATTACATTTCAACATTATCAGTTTCTTTTGTAACTGTCTGCCTTTTATTTATGGATTCAAAGTTGTTATTCTGAGAAAGGGTCCCGGGACTTCATTGTACTGCCAAAAGTCTTCTTGGCACAAAAAACAGTTAATGAGTCCAACAGAAAGTTGCCCTGGTGCAGAAACCATCTAGGTGTCCTCGGGCAAACCTGTGACCTTAACCAGACTCAGTTACCTCACCTTTAAAATAGGGATAAACACGTCCCACTTCACTCGGTTGCAGTGGGATCATGCCTGTCAAGGATTTGGCATGGAGCCTGGGATACAGTCGGTGCTCTATAAATAGTAGTTTCTCCCTCTGTCTCTTAGCCTCTGCCCCTCACCTGAGTGGGCACAGGAGGGAAGTCCTTTCGTGTGGTACAGACCAGAGAGACCCATAGTGCTTGTTTCACACATCAGTACACTCAGCTCAGCTGCGTTCTCTCCATCACCCACACGGGGCTTGGTACCCAGCAGGTGTGCATGTACTTGTGGGAGAAATGAGTGAACAAATGAATATGACTATGGGTGGTCAAGTCAGCTTTGCGTCAGCCTTAGATAACTGAGTATTTCTACAGTCTGCGTCTGGTTATGAGAGCCAGAAGCTGCTGCCATCTCTGTGGCTTGGGGTGGTGAGGAGGTCCTGGCGGTGGAGCTGCAGAGGTGGGAGCACCTCGTGCCGAGCAGGTGCCTTACGCTCTCTGAGCACCGGGTCCTCATCGGTTAAGTGGGCCTAACAACACTTTGCTTAGGAGAGATTTGGGGAGCATTACATATGATAATGTCTGTAATGCTTCTTGTCTTCAGCCTGGCATAGAGAAGCCACTAAGAAGTATTTCATTAATGAATGAACGAACAAGTGGATGAGTAATTGTTACACCTGACTCCTTCTGGACAGTTGTCTCTCGCCCGGCATTGTTACATGAATACATGTACATGCCCAGAGTAGATTCAGAGAAATGCCAGTACTCAGATGACGCCATCTTTCCTGAGCTGGTCAAAGTTCTCAGAGTGGTTTCCTGACCGGTACTAGGTAAATGACTAATGAGAATAAATCAGGGTCCAGGGGCTCAAAATACTAAACAAGGCAGGATGTCAACTGAACAGAGAAGGCTTTCCTAGCCATGAGCTAAGGGAGAAGGGGACTTGAGGTCAGTCACTTCTCAGGCCCTCTGCTTCCTGGCCCCTGCCTACCTGTCTTGCTATACCGCCAAGCAGATCCATCATTCCATCAGTACCAAGCCCCTTGCCCATCCCCACGTCCCCTCCTGCATGCCTTGGTGCACTCAGCCATGCCCTTCCTTGCCTTCTCAGTTGACCTCATTCCCATCTTCCCTTTAAAACTGCCCAAGGGTCCCCTCTTGGAAACTGAGTTCTCCCCATCTGTTCCAAAGACAGGCTGTGTTTTTCTCCGTCTCTGTGTCTGGTACACAGGGTAGAGGCTGTACACTCCCACACCCGCCCGCCCCACTCGACTGTGTAGTCCTGGCAAAGAAAGTCCTGCCTGGTTCTCTCTGAACCCACCCCACAGCCTTGCTCAGCACAGCCTGATGGTCAGGACTCTGGGGCAAAACTGGCCTGAGGGGACACGTCCTAAAAAACATGTAACCTAGGACACAGAACTCATGCCGTCTGGTCCTCAGCTCCTTCACGGGCACAATGATGAGGGCCAGCCCATGTTACATGTGGCTGTGGAAGGGTTAAGCGAGGGAATACGTGTAAAGTGCTTAGCTGACTGTCTGGGATGCGGATGTGAGAAGCTTTCAATAAATGCTGGCTGTCACCATTATCTCGGTAAATAATCCTCTTCCTACAGAAGCAGTAGAAAGCTAACGAGTGTGAAAAGGATGGATAAAATTTCCTGAGCCACAAAAAAGTGTTTTTTTTTTTTTTTTTTTTTTAATGAACTGAGATGAGTTCTCAGGATTTATGTATTATTTTACAGTACTTCTTCTCAATGCTAGTCTCAAACACTCACCACTGTCACAGAACTTGACCTGGGCAGGAGATAAGTGTATGAGAAGCTTAATTTTAAACTAAGCAAGACAAAAGTAAAAAAAGTAATGGCGGCCACTTTGTCCTGATTTGAAATCTCAGGATAACTGCTGACTATCAGATAATGAGAGAACTCTCTTGGTTCTATCTCCGTTGGGATTTAGGATTCGCTTGTTTGGCATTTAAATGTTTCACTGCAACTTCTAACAGTCTGAATTGCTTTGGCTATGTTCACTTAATACCCCACTGGTCACAGAGATCGTTTTATGAGAGAGGGATTCTGACAGCATTAGGAATCCAGATGTGTCGGGCACGAGTCAGGAACCTCGGCTCTGAATTACGGCCATTGAGCCTAAGAGGCTTAGCGGAATTCTTTCTCCAGCAAAGTGGGTGATCAGCTTACGTCTTAATTGTGTTGCCTGAAATCCAAGACCCCAAAGGGTAATCAAACGCAAGGCAAAGTTCATCCTTGAAACTCAAAACCCATCTCTGCCCTTCTCCGTATGGATTTCTAGTGCATGATTCAGGCTGTGTGTCTGGAGGCTATGCTGGGTCTCGCAAGAAAAGCTCTCCTTGAAGTTGACATCAGATCCCCTTGGAAAGCCGGGTTCCCTGATTTGTTAAGTGCAGACAAATGACTTCCAAACACGAATTGGGAAAACTGGAAATAGAGACTAAGGATGGCAAAAGTAAAGTCAAGGCTATTCTTTCCTGGCAAAGTTGTTCAGCCCCTGCCCGGGGCTCCTGCCCCAGGGAACTCTAAGTTGTGTTAAGCTCCACGCAGTTCCCTGATTTCACACTTCCCAGCCTTGGCACAAATGGTGACCTGTATCTAGGAAAACCTTTATCCCTTCTTTTATCCAAAAGACCGACTTTTTGTCTGAAACTTCGTCCAAATATCAGTCCCGAGGCACACTTGCACTCTTGGTCCAGTTAGATATCCATTCACTGTGCTTCCTTTTTTTTTTTTTTTGAGGTACGCGGGTCTCTCACTGTTGTGGCCTCTCCCGTTGCGGAGCACAGGCTCCGGACGCGCAGGCTCAGCGGCCATGGCTCACGGGCCCAGCCGCTCCGCGGCATGTGGGATCTTCCCGGACCGGGGCACGAACCCGTCGTGCCCCTGCATGGCAGGCGGACTCTCAACCACTGCGCCACCCGGGAAGCCCTCACTGTGCTTTCTTAAAGACTTTTCTCAACCATGGCGCTTGGCCACCATAATGAAATCTCTGACTTTCGAGGGACTCTCTCTCTCATTTTGCCCCCAATGGCATGTCTGGAATCGCACTTGATTGACATCACTTGAAGAGTGCTACTGGCTTCTAGTGGGTCAAGGCCAGGGATGCTGCTAAACTTCCTACAATGCACACAGGGTGGCCCCACAGCAAAAACTTATCCCACCCAAAAAGTCAACGGAGCTGAGCATAAGAAACCAAAAGCGTAAGCTATCTGTTCAGAAACTGTACTTTGTCTAACGAGCCAGCATCTAACACAGTGCCTGGCACATAGTAAGCACTGAAAACACTGTTACGATGTTGGGTGAAAGAAGGAAGGAATAATAATATTTGACCTTCTGATTAAGAAAATGAACCCAACTTCAGCTGAGGGAGGATGTGCTGTAGAGTGGAAAGAGTGTTGCCTTTGGGAGAAGAGAACTGGGTTCAGATCGCTGCCCTGCAGGTAGTATTTTTTAACTTGGGTAAGGCGTTAACTCTTTCTGATTCCGTTTTTTTTTTCACCTGTAAAATAGAGCTAATGTTATGTATTTATTCCACAAAAATGTGTTCTACATCTTGAAAATGCTAGGCTCTTAGTAACTTGCTAAGGTAATAGTTGTGACTAAAACAGACGTGGTTTACAGCCTCCAGTGAGCTTACAATAAGGTCAAGAAATCACACACTAGGCAAACAGATATATGTATTGTTGGAAATCTGACCAGTGTCAATGAAGAAAATGTTGCCTGCCAGATCAGTAAACAAAGGATGTTGCAGCCATCAGGCCATCACATTACAGCCGCCCCAAAGGTGAACCCTGAGGGAGCTCAGGATAGAAACACGATGCCCCCCAGGGTGCACTCTGAGGGGCTTCAGGATGAGAAAGTACCAGATACTGGCCCTGGAGAGCTGAGGTGCCTATAGTGCAATGATTTCAGTGAGCCCAGACTTTTGCATCTTCCCATACATAGAAAAGCGCTAGATTCCTTAACCTGAGATGCCAGGGTTTCTTTAATGAACAGTAAACTTTCGATGTTCTGACCACCCGGTCTTTGTGGCAGAAACTCCTATATATCCTGGATGCTCTTTGGAACGGTCCCTCAGAGCGATCTGAGAGGCTGCATCCAGGGCTTAAGTCCTCAGAAAGTCTGCCGAATAAAAAGTAATTCTTAACTTCTAGGTTGTGCATTTTTTTTCAGTCAACACCAGGAAACAAAGAGAGCGCAGTAACAGAGAATATCATGCGGTCCCCTTAGGTAGGGTGGTCAGGGAAGGCCTCGGGTGGATGGGAAGAACAATCAGAGAACCAGTTTCAGTGGTTCAGGTTCAAGATAATGGTGGCTCCAGACATGGAAGCTGAGACTGGAAGAGTAAGAAGAAGCAAGACTTCAAAGAAAAGGAGTGAGACCTCTCCAGGCAGAAGACTCGCACGTGGGTGCAAAGGGTGTGAGGGCTGGTTTATGACACTGAAGGGAGCACACGTGACCAAAAATACGTGAATGGGGGACAAAGGGCAAGATGGGATCAGAGGCCAGGTGGGTCAGGGATTTTTAGAAATAGAATTCAAAAATAGGAAGAGGAAAATAGGAATTTCTATTTTATTCTAGGTCTACCTGGAGACACCCAAAGAGTTCTAAGAAGGAAAGAGGATATCAACTTTGCTTTTAAAAAGAATTCACATGTTCATAGCAGCACTGTTCACAACAGCCAAAAGGCGGAAACCACCCAAATGTCCGTGGATGGAAGAATGAATGAATAAACAAAACGCAGTATAAACATACGATGGAGCCTTAAAAAGGAAGGAAATTCTGACACGTGCTACAACATGGATGAACCTTGAGGATATTATGCTCAGTGAAATAAGCCAGTCGCCAAAAGACAAATGCTGTATGATTACACTCATATGAGGTGTCTAAAGCAGTCAAACCTGCAGAAGCAGGAAGCTGAATGGTGGTTTTCAGGGGCTGGAGGGAGGAGGAAACGGGGAGCTGGTGTATAATGGGCGCAGAGTTTCAGTTTTAGAAGACAAAGAAGTTCAGGAGATTGGTTGCACAACAATATGAATATATTTAACGGTACTGAAATGTACATTTAAAAATGGTTAAGACAGTAAATTTTATGTGTATGTTACCACAATAAAAAAATTTTTTTAAAAAAGGGAACACCGGGCTTCCCTGGTGGCGCAGTGGTTGGGAGTCTGCCTGCCGATGCAGGGGACACGGGTTCGTACCCTGGCCTGGGAAGATCCCACATGCCGCGGAGCGGCTGGTCCCGTGAGCCATGGCCACTGAGCCTGCGCGTCCGGAGCCTGTGCTCCGCAATGGGAGAGGCCACAGCAGTGAGGCCCGCTTACCGCAAAAAAAAAAAAAAAAGGCAACAACAAAGGGAACACCGTGGCTGCTCCATGGAGAATGGATTGGAGGAAAGCCAGGAAACAATGAAAGACCAAAGAAGATGCCACTGAAGTTTCCTAAGCTGGTGGCTTGGACTTGGGCGACTGCAGTGGGAAGGAGGAGACCAGCACTTGGACATTTATTCTGGAGAAAAACCACAACAGTCTTCCTTGACGGATTCTGTGTGGCCATGAGGGCAAGAGGCAGGTAAGGCACCACTCCTGGGTTTCTGGCTACACAAATGGGTGGGTGGGGACACGATTTCTTTTTTACAGTGATGCCATTTTGTTTTCAGTTGAGCAAAAGGAGCAAAACAGGTTTGGAGAAGAAATCAGAAGTTGAGTTTGGCGGTCCCTTGTCTTCACACACATACACACTTGATACAAGACTGTGGTGTGAAGCGGATCTTAGTAGATGGTGAGGATTTGCCTCACAACTCAAACAACTTAGGTTGAATATTAGACGTCACTCTTAAAATACTTTTGGAATTTGGAATATAAAAATATAAATAAATTTTGGTTTGTATGTGCTAAAGAAACACTGGAAAGATACCTAAAAACTGAAAAAGATTATTTATGGGGGGTAGGAGGGTGGAGTGGGGTAGACAGGGATGGAAGTTGTACTAAGATGTTTTACTGTTTGCCTCTATATTATTTTGACTAATGAACCATGTAAATTTGTTTTAAGAAACTTAAAATTAAAAAAATTAAAATTAAAAAATCATTTAGACTCTCTCCATTGGGAAAATTTCTCAGTGGTTATACCTTCCTGCGGTATATCCTCCTCTCCCTTCCCATTTCTCCTCCTTATATACTTCCTCCAGGGTTGAGTCCTCCTCTGTTCCAGTCTAGATTCTTCTCACTTCCAATTCAATTAAACTCTCTTTTGTCTCTACTCTCACACTCAGCTCTTGGGCCCACGTTTGCACATTAAAAACTCATAAAAGTGTTCATATGAACAAAATACAAAGAGAACCTTAGGAGTACTTTTAAATACAATTCTTGCCCTTCCCATCCAGGATACAGAATAAGATGAGATCGTGGGGGGGAGGTGTCAGTGAAGCTGTGATATCAGAGAGAAGTTGGAAGGGAGACAACCCAATAGGTAAGGTTAAAAAATATCAGAGGCAAACAGTGCTTAGTAAACAACTTTGCTTGGGACCAACCTGACTATATTCTCTGCCTCCTTATGCCATCTTTGTTGGACATGTGTGTCCTGGATAAGCTATAAATATGTTTTTTTAAAAAAACAAAAAAACAAAATTTGAGCTTGGGACAAGTTACTTTTAGGAAGACTGAGAGGCGTCCTGTCAAATAAATAGTTGGGGACCTTATCTTTCTTATTCATAGCTATATTCCCTAAAAGGGCTTCTGGTACACAGGAGGGTCTTAATAAATATTCATTGGATAGGTGGATGGACGGATGAACAGATGGACGATGATGGATGGATGATGGATGATGGATGGGTGGATGATGGATGATGTATTACGAATGATGGATGGGTGGATGGACAGATGGACGGATGATGGACAGATGGACGGATGACGGATGGATGATGGATAGTTGGATGATGGATAAACCAAGAGTACAGTGTCACTGCAGCCAAGAGTACAGTGTCACTGCAGCCAAGAGTACAGTGTCACTGCAGCCAAGAGTACAGTGTCACTGCAGCCAACAGAAGAGTCTTTTGAAGAAATGGTCAATCTGTCTTGTTCTGTTTGTTCAGCTCAATGAGCACAAACTGGGTAACCGGCACAGAGCAGCCAATCCCACCTACAGGAGTTAAAGCCCTGATTTTGTCCCTTCTCTTTTTCATTCTTTCTTCCTTCCCTCTTTACACATGGGAAAGGTAGAGCCTACACAAGACCAGCAGTCCCCTTTTAGAGGCTCCCTCAGCACCATGGTCTACCCTGAAAAAGGCAGAGAAAGCACAGAGAGAATAAAAATCTGTCACCATCCACGTGCGAAACCTTTGAGGCTTTGGTGCCCTGCTTTTCTCTCTGAGAAAAAACTATGAATGAAAGTCGCTATCTCGCCTATGTTTGTTTTTCATTAAAACGAGAGATCTTAATTGGGAATTAGATGACAATGAAAATGGAGTGGTCGTCAGCATCCTGGTACTTCACGGTAGAGCTAGGAGAACTCACATCCTTTGTTTCTAGCTACGATATAAATTCCTCTATAGAGAAACGAAGACTCATTTATTTAGGCATTTTGCACATTTTTCTCTGCATGCTCTTCTTTACTGACCTAATGAGTTGGCGTTTCTAGGGATTTCTCATACAGAAATAGATGGCCCATGGAAAGATTACAGGCCTAGGGACTCAATGCTTGTTAGTTTGAAGGATGGAAGAACGAAGGAGGGAAGGAACAAAATTAGAGCCCTAATCCCTCCCTCAGCCCCATGTAAAGCCACTCAGCCCTTAACAGTCAAGTCAAAGGAAAGCACCTCAGGGATCCTCTCCTGATGTGTTGTTCCAGGTAGAACTTAGATTTCCCTTCCTCTGCTCGCCTTCTCTGTAATATCCCCATACCAGCACCCTCCACACTACATTGTTCTTTTTTGGTTGACATATCCACCTCCCCCATCAGACTGTGAGTGCCTTCCCCATTACACTGTGAGTCCCAATTCCCTGGGAATCTCTAGGGCCTGAGGCAAAGCAGGGCTCTTAATGTTTGGGTTATGGAAGGAAGGAAGGAAGGGAGGGAGGGGAAAACCATTGCCAAGCTAAGATTCAAACCTATGCTGATCTGACTCCTAAGCTGGCCTTACAGCATGTGGAAAAGATCCTCGGCACAGAAAACCCAGAAATGTGGGTGTCAATCAGGATAATGACAGTAATAATAATAAAAGCAAACCTTATGTAGTATTTGCCAGGTTAAGGCTCTGTTCACACTTAATCCTTACAATAGCCCTAGGAGGTAGGTATTCTTACTATAACCATTATATAGATGAGAAAACTGAGGCACAAAGGTTTGGCAATGTGCCCAAATCATACTGTCAAAAAATCTTCCAAGAGGCTTCCCTGGTGGCGCAGTGGTTGAGAGTCCGCCTGCCGATGCAGGGGACACGGGTTCATGCCCCAGTCCGGGAAGATCCCACATGCCGCGGAGCGGCTGGGCCCATGAGCCATGGCCACTGAGCCTGCGCGTCCGGAGCCTGTGCTCCGTAACGGGAGAGGCCACAGCAGTGAGAGGCCCGCGTACCGCAAAAAAAAAAAAAAAAAAAAATCCTCCAAGTGGCCTGTAACTCACATTATCTAATGTGGCAAAACGATGCGGGACCAATTCTGCTACTGTGGCCACAAACTCACAACACACAGGAAGTGGCTCTGGAATCCCTTGGTCCAACTTCTGTGATGAGGCAGCCGAGGGCTAGGGGGCTGGTGGTTCCTAACGGACTGTCTGGGCTGAGGAAGGAAAATGGTGGATAAAGCAGGGACCAGGAGGTAGGGTCATGATAGGACTGACTCCTGGGCTGTAGGAAGAACATTGTGATTTTAAAATAACCCTGATATATTGATCTGCTTCACTCTCATCTGGACAGGTTTGCAAAGTTAGCTCTGCTGAGCTCAAGGATCTATTTGTTTCCTCTGATCCAGCATGTCTGGAGATCTATGAGCACGATTCCAGAACACTTGCAGCTGGTGCTCCGAGGACACGCAGACTCACACACTGTTGGAAGAGTGAGAACCTATATATTTTTCTGTGTTGGTTTCCTAAAAGGATTATTTTTCCCATGTTTCCAAATCTCGTGGATGAGTAACACCCCAAATGAGCAGAACTAATCTCTAGTGAGCGTTTACTTCTGCCGGACCACAGGCGTCATTCCAAGCAGCCTATGAGGTTAGGACTATTATTGTCCCCTTCCACGTATGAGGACGTGAGGACACAGAGAGGTTGCAGAAGTTGCTCAAGATCACACAGCTCATAAGCAGAGCGGCCAGGTTTTGAAGTCTGATAGTCTGACTCTGGAGTCTGTCTCAGCCGGAGAGGCAAGGAGGGTCTGTCACAGGAGGTGACGTTTGGCAGTGTCTCAGATGAAGTGAAGGAGCAAGTGGAACAAAGAGGTAAGAGTTCCTGGCCGAGAGAGAACACGTGCCAGGATCAAGAGTCTGCGAGATGAACTGACCTCACTCTTCTCTCCTGGAGGACAAGGATGGCATGATGACCAGCTGTGCTGTGGTGGGACTCAGCCTGTATGGCCTGATGCAGTCAGACAGACCTATATCTGAAGTCCTCATCTTGGCTATTTCTGTCCTTGGCTTAGGTCTAAGTTACATACACGCTTGAGCTCAATTTCCTCCTAAGGAATACGATTGTACAATATCTCTTTCACTAAATCATTTATTTATACATTCAGCAAATTTATGGAGTACATCCTACATTTCAGGCACAGTGTTAGCCCTATCAAACTCGTAGAGAGGAAGAGGGAATTTTAAAAGTTTTGACTGTATATGAAGTAAATGCAGGACGTCCCTGGTGGTGCAGTGGTTAAGAACCCACCCGCCAAGGCAGGGGACACGGTTCAAGCCCTGGTCGGGGAAGATCCCGCATGCTGCAGAGCAACTAAGCCCGTGCGCCACAACTACTGAGCCTGCGCTCTAGAGCCCGCGAGCCACAACTACTGAGCCCACGAGCCACAACTACTGAAGTCCACGTGCTCTAGGGCCCATGCTCCACAACAAGAGAAGCCACCGCAATGAGAAGCCCGCGCACCGCAACGAAGAGTAGCCCCCCTGTGCCACAATTAGAGAAAAGCCCGCACGTAGCAACGAAGACCCAATGCAGCCAAAAATAAATGAATAAATAAATTTATAAAAAAAATAAAGTAAACGCTTCCTTAGGGGAAGTGCTGAGTCCTACTTAAGGGCACCATGAGTGGGGCATCTAAACTAGGTAAGAAGGGGTGAGGCGGTGGTTGTCAACTGTCTCCATCTTTACAAGAATTAATTAAGACGATCTATGGAAACTGCTCAGCCCCTACCAAGCCCACAACGGAAGCTGGCTCTCTTCCTTCTCAGAGTTATAGGTCCCGAGAAGGAAGCATACAGTGATCAAAGCCAACCTCCCAGCCATTGTAGGAAGTCAGGGGGCTTCTGTTCCTCAAACAAGCCTGCATAAAATCAAATCAGTCAAGACAGTCCCATCCTTGGGACCAAAGAAGCTCAGCTCTCTTGACCCTTTGCGGGGGGGTGGTGGGAACACGCACTAGCTTTATAAGAAACTACAGGTATGAGCTCTTTCCAACAAGCTGACTAAAATGTTCATTTTTTTTTTTTTTTTTTTTTTTTTTGCAGTACGCGGGCCTCTCACTGTTGTGGCCTCTCCCGTTGCGGAGCACAGGCTCTGGACGCGCAGGCTCAGCGGCCATGGCTCACGGGCCCAGCCGCTCTGCGGCATGTGGGATCTTCCCGGACTGGGACACGAACCTGTGTCCCCTGCATCGGCAGGCAGATTCTCAACCACTGCGCCACCAGGGAAGCCCAAAATGTTCCTTTCCTTATCCCAACAGAGAACCAGGAGCTGTTAAGTTAAAGAGGATATAACTCTTTCCTTGGGCTGACAAACAGATGTGTGGGCCACCTGTGTTAGAAGGTGTCAAAAAGATGAACTCCAAATCTGATTCTGCCTATTTAGAAATAATAATAAAGTAAGATAGAAACACCAGCCAGCTGGCAGCCTGTTGAAGAAGCTAATGGTATACCAGTGAGTATTCATCGAACGCACACGTACATTGCTGACCATTCTCTGGTCTCCTTGCTCCCTGCCTTCTTCGGTCAAAGAATTGATTCCTCTGTCGACAATTCACCCATCCTTCCTCCAGATCTCCGGCACCGCCTCCAAGCTTCACGGCTACAATCACGCCTGCCATCTCCCCTGCCAATCTATCAGCCAAACCTATTCGTTGTTCAAGTCAAAAGTGCTGCACCCAAGCCTGGATGAGGGAGGCTGAGTGGCTTATGTAACTGACGTAGCTCTTCCTGAAGAGGATGAGCCAGAAAACACCCCGCGACTCTAACCCCAAGAAATCATGGAATGTCCTTTCCCTCTGTATGTGCCCCTGGCAGAGTGGAGAGCTCCTGACAGAGGCATGAGTAAGCTGATGAGCAGATTTCAGAGCCCGTTTTCAGTAACTGGAGAAGCACGCCCAGCAAAGCTGCAAAATGCATCTACCTAAGCCCAAGTTAAACCAAACTGCCTAGTCCAGTGCACAGCGGTATTTTGCTCATACATTCCAATTTGGCTAAATTCTGTTCGCGTCTCCATAGAAAAGGATATAAAGGTCAATGCAGTAATTCACTTGCAGTGTCAACACCTGCATGATTTAAAACCCCCTCAGTCATGAGATGAGGGGGAAAGAGAACTCCATGGGGAGTCCTGAGATCACGTAACCCCTCGAGCTCATGATTTCTGTAACTTGGGGTGAGCCTGCCCTCTTGGGGGGACTCATTTCTGTAAAAGCATCCAGAGGAGGATCTCTGAGGCATCTTCCCGCTCTGCCTCTGTGAGACATGAGGTGCTGCAGGTCCTCTAGCAAATGTCTCCTGACACTGTCACTGTCAGTGGTCAGCCCTCCTTTACAATCTCCCCAAATGCCCTCTGGAGTCTGGACTGGTTCCGACCACGCAATGCTCCTTCCATTTGAAAGTCTGCATAAAGGAGGGACAAAGTCCAAACTGTGTCTTTGTCTGTGAGTTAACTGGTGCTGTCTGTTCCTTCCAGGCAGGATTAAGGGGTTCCCATACAGATGGTCCAGGGTCCCACCACCTCCTCTGCCCAATCTGTCAGCTCTAGAAGGACAACAGCTGAGTTGGTGTCCAGGAGATTGACTGGGAGGCTTTACAAGTACTTTGTCAACAATAATACTTTAAATCTATGTTATATATGTAATGTATATTTACACATATAATTATTTCTATTTATAAATGCAGGTGGCTTTTCCATATCTGCAGGTCCCGCATTCACAGGTTCAGCCAGGTGAGGATCAAAAATATTCGAAAAAAATTTTTCCGAAAGTTTCAAAACACAAAAGTTGAATTTGCCACATACGGGGAACGATTTACAGAGCATTTATGTTGTGTTTACAACTACTGATATAGCACTTGCACTGTATTAGGTATTATAACTAATCTAGAGATGATTTAAAGTACACAGAAGGATGCGCATAGGTTATATGCAAACACTCTGGCATTTTATACAAGGGACTTGAGCATCTGCGGATTTTGGTATCCTTGAGGGTCCTGGAAACAATCCCCTGTGGATATAGAGGGATGACTTATATACAAACAGTTAAACTGTTTGCGAGAGATGGTCCTCCTTTACAATCTCGAGCAGGGTCCATAGTTTCCCTGATACTGTGACATCTCTAGATGGAACCAAAAGGAAGAGAGAGGACTCATGCAGAAGCTCAACCTGCTTCTGCAGCAGCCTGTAGTGAGCATGGTTTACTGGGGATCATGAATTATAGTCTTGATTTACTTTTCGAAAAACCGTCTGTGAGCCCAAGAAGCAAACGAAGCAAGATATAATGGAAATAACATGGTCTTAATATTCAGACCTGAGTTTGAATTTTGGTCTTGCTCCTCAGTAGCTGTGTGACCCAGGCGGAGTAACTCAACGTCTCTGAGCCCCAGTCTCCTCAATCCATAAATGAAGACACGAGAGTTGATCTTTCACTGTGGATGTGAGGACCACATGAGGTAATACATGCACGACTCCAGACACAGAGGAGAAACACTCAAAATGTGGCTGCTGCTATGATCACAATTAAGTTGTTCCTGAGTAAATTAACATGAAATTGGCAGAGGAAAATGGTGGCCAGCAACAGCAGTGAACCCCCAAACTCTATCTCACGACCTGCATGACTGCCCAGGGGCCCTACAGTGTACACAACTGGACCCTCTGTCCCGACACAGTGGTGGGAAGAAGAGGCTTCATAATCACAAACATACCTGGCTGCTGCGTCCAGCTGTTCCTTCCTGTGAGGAGACAGGGGAGAAAAAAAAATAAACACAGCATAAATTACATGTAACAGCTCCCCCTCTCCCCAAAATCTGTCCCCAAGCTTCCCTTTGATGAAAATCAAGGAGCAGGGTGGAGCTCTGGGACAAGATGGTACATGTGGAGGAGAACCAGTGAATGACATGGGTTTCCCCAGCCAGACCGCAGACCCCTCCTGTGATCTAATAGGTCTGGCTCTGAACTCCAAGGTTCTTCTCAGCCATTTATTCATTTATTCATCCCCAAAATGGTTGCTGCCCCACACCTTGTGCTGGGTTCAGGTGATCTGTTTAGCAGTGGGGACAGATCAGGAAACCAGGAATTTCATAACTTAGCAGCCACACACCCCATCACTCCGTCACCACCATCATTACAGTCGACATCATCGTCACTAATGTTTAGTGTGCGGTAGTTAGTAGGCAGACACTCTTTTAAGTGCTTTTCACGTATTTAATCATCACTAGCAACCCTATGAGGTAAGTATTATTATCACCCCCATTTTCCTGATGAGAAAACTGAGACACAGAGAGATTCAGTAAATTGCTCAAGGTCTCATAGCCAGGAAGCAGCCGAGTCAGGATTCAGACCTAGATGATCTGGCTCCAGAGCCCACACTTCTAACCACGAGGCCACATGCAGTCTACACACATTCACAACTGAGACTTCGCTCAGGCTCTGCCTAGAACAGGCTTACTCCTCCTTTAAGTTCCAGCTGGAGGGGCTCCTCCTGGTGTTTCTATCTAAATTCCCAGGGTTGAGGCTGAGCTAGTATCTTCGTACGTGGAATTGGACTGGTTCACATTGTCTTAGAATGACGTGGTCGTGCGGAGGCAGAGCCTCTGCTTCTCTCAGCTCTAAAATCTGAGCACCCCCTACCCTGGCACTTTGTAAGTGCACAGGAAATACTGAATGAATACCTGGACTGTCATTGGGATCCACGGGTGGGGGAAATGGGGAGAGAACATGAGGTAGAAGAGCAAAAGGACCAGTTGGAGAGTTAAGGCTTTCTAGTTCATGCGTCAGCTCAGCCTGTGGCTCTAGTGTGGCTTTGAGCTGGACACATCCTCTGGGCCTATTTCCCCTCCTGAAGCATGTGGACAGAAAAAGCTCTGACTTTTGGCTCCAGGAAAAGTAGGGACGGCACTAAGAGGAGAAGGAGAAGGCAAGGCAGTGGGCCAAGGGCAGGATGGGAGCAGAGGGCTCTGGGGGGGGGGGCAGTGCTAAAGGGAGGGATAAATTAGGAGTATGGGACTATCAGATACACCCTACTATACATAAAATAGACAAGCAACAAGGATTTACTGTATAGCACAGGGAGGATCTTGTAGTAACCTATAATGGAAAATCATCTGAAAAATTATATAACTGAGACACTATGCTGTACACCTGAAACACAATATTGTAAATCAGCTATATTTCAATTTAAAAAAAGAATTAGAGGCACCACTTCCATTCCCTTCTCATGCTACAGGACAATGATGCCATGCCTCCCTCTCCAGCATCAGAACTCCCCAACCTCCCCACTTCCCCCCCACCCCCCGCAAGCCAGTGACCTCCCACATGCCGCAGAGCAGCTGGGCCCGTGAGCCATGGCTGCTGAGCCTGCACGTCCGGAGCCTGTGCTCCGCAACGGGAGAGGCCACAACAGTGAGAAGCCCACGTACCGCAAAAAAACAAAAAAAAAACAAAACCAAAAAACTCTTTCTTTCCAGAGATATAATGGGCTTTGGCAGAAGACCTGGGTTCCGATCTTCGCTCCATTTCTTACTAGCTGGGTGACATTAGACAAGCTGATTAATCTCACTGATGCTCTGATTCTTCACCTATAAGCTTATGGCTATGAAAAATGAAAAATGGAGTTCCCCATTCTACTTATCTCCCAGGACATTCTAAAGATTAAACGAGAGAGCCTGTAGGAAAACAGATCCAATATTATTTGGCCGTAGCAAAGGGTTACAGCATATAGTCCCCCTTCTCCATTTCTAAGCACTCCAGTAATCTTGACCCTGGTCATAAAAAGAACAAGTTCTGGTTCTACAATAAATTAACTGGGTCTTCTTGGTCAAGTAACTTCTGTTTCTTGGGCCTAAGTCTCAGCTTCACTTTAGTTCTAATATCTCATGATTCCAAAGCCGCACTGTCCAACGGTAGCCGCTAATCAATCATCACATATGGCTGTTTAAATTAAGATGGAAGAAAATTAACAAGTCAATTCCCAGTAACTAGTAATAGATGCTCAACAGCCACATGTAACTAGTGGTCACCATACTGGGCGGCGCAGCTATAGACAATTCTACTATCACTTTTAGGGAACAAATCCGTGTGCGTGTGTTTTTGTTGGTGGTAAGCAACATCTGGTTTTTAATGTCTGCTCTCTTCTCTGCTTGTGCATGAGGACGTACAATCTCCCATCCCCCCAGCATCTTCCTGTACCTTCTCAGCCTCCTACCGCCTACTTCTACTAGGGCTACACAGTTTCCATTGGCCAGCAAATCAGAAGACCTGGGTTTGGTCCCAGCTATGCCCAACGTGATGTGTGGCCTCGAGCAAGCACCTGAGCTGCTGGGGGGGGCCTCAGTTTCTTCTCATATGAAATTGGGGTGGGACTTGACACTCTCTGAGGTTCTTTGCAATTCAAAAGTAACGATTTTATAATTTTAAGTAATCACAAAAGAAAAACAAAAAAGGCAATACCATCACTCATCACTGCTAGCCCCAAATATGCATGTATATACATACACGTATGTACACGTGTGTATACATACACACATATACTTGCAAATTAACAAAGAACTACACTTGCTGGAAACTGATATGACACCACTCTTTTTTTTTTTTTGCGGTACGCGGGGCCTCTCACTGCTGTGGCCTCTCCCGTTGCGGAGCACAGGCTCCGGACGCGCAGGCTCAGCGGCCATGGCTCACGGGCCCAGCCGCTCCGCGGCATGTGGGATCCTCCCGGACCGGGGCACGAACCAGCGTCCCCTGCATCGGCAGGCGGACTCTCAACCACTGCGCCACCAGGGGAGCCCTGACACCACTCGTAGAAATGGACTACACAACTTCATCCTTCACCATGGAAAACAGTCTGGCAGTTCCTCAAAAAGTTAAACATAGAGTTACCTATTCCACTCCTAGGTATACACCCAAGAGCACTGGAAACACATATCCACACAACATGTACCTGAATGTTCATGGGCCAAAAAGTGGAAATAACACAAATATGCATCAACTGACGAATGGATAAATACAGTGGGGGTATATATGATGGAGTATTATTCAGCCATAAAAGGAATAAAGTTCTGATACACAAGACAACATAGATGCAACTTGAAAATATTATGACAAATGAAAGAAATCACATTATAAAATTTTATTTTTATATGAAATGTGCAGAATAGGCAGAATTGAGAGAGAAAATATTAGTGGTTTGCAAAGGGCTGGGGGAGAAGAGGGAACCAAGAGTAACTGCTAAAGGGCATAGGGCTTCTTTTTGGGGTAATGAAAATATTCTGGTGGCGATCAATGCCCAACTTTATGAATACACTAAAAACCTATCAGATTGTTACTTTAAAAGGGGACCCTTTATGGAATGTGAAATCCTTTTGTAGTATATGAAATATACCTCAATAAAGTGTTCTTTCAAAAAAGTAAATCAAATAAAAAAGCCTTTAGGAAGCAGGTGAGGACACACCAGTGTATTATCAGCTACTTTTTTTTTTTTTTTTTTTTTGCCATTAAACATATGGAGTGGGTTGGAATATGGGCGGTGGGGGGGGGGGGGCGGCATTCTTCTCCCAAGGGACGGCCTTGTTTCAGAATGGTTACCAAGTGAATTCTCTAGTGGTTTTACACTTTTGTCCTTGAAAAACGGAAAGAAATGTTCTCTCTTAGTCTAGAAGCCATTCCCATATCACGGCTGCTGTCTGCAGCACAATGTATTCCTTGGAGTCTCCGACAGCTGGGACAATGCCTTATTTATAATAAATCAACGCAAAAGAAAGGGCCTCTTGCCAAGACCTTGGGATGCAAAGCAAATAGAAATCTTGATTCAGAATTCAATGTGGTTGCACAAGTTCTTGTTTTTGAGTTCAAGGTCACTCTGTTCTCTTCAGGAGAAGCCACCTGCCCATTCTAAGACCCTTGTTATCCCCAGGAAAGCTGATACTATCCCAAACCCAAAATGATTATAGCAACAATCGAATGTTAGAATCGAAAAGAATCACAGAGATCATCTTCTGAGTAAATCTAATTACAAGTAAGAAGACACAGTAAACCAAAATTTATCATTCCATTATGGAAGACTTGCTTCTTCTCATCTCATTAACTCTCCCACAAGTCATCACTCCCTGAGTTTCTTTCCCTTTGCTTATTCCCTTTCAGGTCCTCCCTCCATCGTCCCTTCCTACTGCTGTTACCTTGGTTTAAGCTCTCATTTCCTCTTCCCCTGAATCCTGCATTCCTTTGCTAGCTGATCTCCTTGTGTAGAATCCTGAGCCTGTCCAATCCATCCTCGCTCCTGTCACTTTCCTGAAACATACATCTGATCACGTCATTCTCTGCAGCCAATGGCTTCTCTTCGCTTTCAGGATCAAGGTCAGAGTCCTTCACAAGTCACTTGTGACCTGCATGGTCTGGTCCAATCCTTAGCATATACAATGGGCTCAAAAATATTGGTGGACCGAATGCCTGGACTAGAAAATGCCACGTGCCACTAGACCCTCTTGGGAGTAACAGCACCATAGACGCTGAGATGGGAGAGGTAAGCAGAGCCCTGAGGTTCTGGGGCCCTGCAGGTCGTGGTCAGGGTTTGGATCTTGTTCTCTTCATCATGGTTATCCAGTGGAAGGTTTTATGCAGGGAAATGAGTCAGTCATGATGTCATGAATTTTCTTAAACCTTTACCACAGTCCAGGGACGGAAGTGGAGGGAAAATTGAGGCCGAGTTCAGAGCCTGGCCCCAGGCTCCACCATGAGAGTGTGGGAAGGTGGGATGGGGCTGGGGGAGCCACCCGTCCTCACTGGGTCATGCTACGGTTCATGAACCCAGACACATGGCAGAAACACGCTTCAGGGCAGGGTTTCCACTCCAGGTATGAGTTCTGAGTGTCCCTCTACTTCTTCCAACTCAAGGGTCCTATCCACCCAGGCTTCTATCCACACACTTAAAAATGTGAGCTCTGGACCACAGTGTCTAAAATCTAGCAAAGATTTTGGGCACTTCGCTGATGGTGTCGGTGAGCGTGTTTCCTGCCTGAGTGCAACTAGCGGCGAGTCACGGGCACCTCTAGTTTCCTAAGGTGAAAGCTTAGATTACTGAGATCAGGAACCAAGATGGCGGAGTAGAAGGACGTGCTCTCACTCCCTCTTGCGAGAACACCAGAATCACAACTACCTGCTGGACAGTCATCGACAGGAAGACGCTGGAACTCACCAAAAAAGATACCCCACATCCAAAGACAAAGGAGAAGCCACAATGAGATGGTAGGAGGGGCACAATCCCAGTAAAATCAAATCCCATAACCGCTGGGTGGGTGACTCACAGACTGGAGAACACTTATACCACAGAAGTCCACCCACTGGAGTGAAGGTTCTGAGCCCCACATCAGGTTCCCAACCTGGGGTTCCGGCAACGGGAGGAGGCATTCCTAGAGAATCAGACTTTGAAGGCTAGTGGGATTTGATCGCAGGACTTTGACAGGACTGGGGGAAACAGAGACTCCACTCTTGGAGGGCACACACAAAGTAGTGTGTGCATTGGGACCCAGGGGAAGGAGCAGTGACCCTAGGGGAGACTGAACCAGACCTACCTGCTAGTGTTGGAGGGTCTCCTGCAGAGGCAGGGGGTGGCTGTGGCTCACTGCAGGGACAAGGACACTGGCAGCAGAAGTTCTGGGAAGTACTCCTTGGCGTGAGCCCTCCCAGAGTCTGCCATTAGCCCCACCAAAGAGCCCAGGTAGGTTCCATTGTTGGGTTGCCTCAGACCAAACAACCAACAGGGAGGAAACCCAGCCCCACCCATCAGCAGACAAGTGGATTAAAGTTTTACAGAGCTCTGCCCACCAGAGCAACAGTCAGCTCTACCCACCACCAGTCCCTCCCATCAGGAAACTTGCACAAGCCTCTTAGATAGCCTCATCCACCAGAGGGCAGACAGCAGAAGCAAGAAGAACTACAATCCTGCAGCCTGTGGAACAAAAACCACATTCACAGAAAGATAGACAAGATGAAAAGGCAGAGGGCTATGTACCAGATGAAGGAACAAGATAAAACCCCAGAAAAACAACTAAATGAAGCAGAGATAAGCAACCTTCCAGAAAAAGAATTTGGAATAATGATAGTGAAGATGATCCAGGACCTCGGAAAAAGAATGGAGGCAACGATCGAGAAGATGCAAGAAATGTTTAACAAAGACCTAGAAGAATTAAAGCACAAACAAACAGAGATGAACAATACAATAACTGAAATGAAAAATACACTAGAAGGAAATCAATAGCAGAAAAACTGAGGCAGAAGAATGGATAAGTGACCTGGAAGACAGTATGGTGGAATTCGCTGCTGTGGAACAGAATAAAGAAAAAAGAATGAAAAGAAATGAAGACAGCCTAAGAGACTCTGGGACAACATTAAATGCAACAACATTCACATTATAGGGGTCCCAGAAGGAGAAGAGAGAGAGAAAGGACCTGAGAAAATATTTGAAGAGATTATAGTCAAAAACTTCCCTAACACGGGAAAGGAAATAGCCCCCCAAGTCCAGGAAGTACAGAGAGTCCCATACAGGATAAACCCAAGAAGAAACATGCTGAGACACATAGTAATCAAACTGGCAAAAATTAAAGACAAAGAAAAATTATTGAAAGCAGCAAGGGAAAAATGACAAATAACATACAAGGGAACTCCCATAAGGTTAACAGCTGATTACTCCGCAGAAACTCTACAAGCCAGAAAGGAGTGGCATGATATACTTAAAGTGATGAAAGAGAAGAACCTACAACCAAGATTACTCTACCCAGCAAGAATCTCATTCAGATTCGATGAAGAAATCAAAAGCTTTACAGACAAGCAAAAGCTAAGAGAATTCAGCACCACCAAACCGCCTCTTCAATAAATGCTAAAGGAACTTCTCTAAGTGGGAAACACAAGAGACGAAAAGGACCTATAAAAACAAACCCAAAACAATTAAGAAAATGGTCATAGGAACATACATATCAATAATTACCTTAAACGTGAATGGATTAAATGCTTCAACTAAAAGACACAGGCTTGCTGAATGGATACAAAAACAAGACCCATATATATGCTGTCTACAAGAGACCCACTTCAGACCTAGGGACACATACAGACTCAAAGGGAGGGGATGGAAAAAGATATTCCATGCAAACGGAAATCAAAAGAAAGCTGGAGTAGCAATACTCGTATCAGATAAAATAGACTTTAAAATAAAGAAAGTTACAAGAGACAAGGAAGGACACTACATAATGATCAAGGGATCAATCCAAGAAGAAGATATAACAATTATAAATATTTATGCACCCAACATAGGACACCTCAATACATAACGCAACTGCTAACAGCTAAAAAGAGGAAATTGACAGTAACACAATAATAGTGGGGGACTTTAACATCTCACTTACACCAATGGTCAGATCATCCAAAATGAAAGTAAATAAGGAAACAGAAGCTTTAAATGACACAACAGACCAGATAGATTTAATTGATATTTATGGGACATTCCATCCAAACACAGCAGATTACACTTTCTTCTCAAGTGCGCATGGAACATTCTCTGGGATAGATCACATCTTGGGTCACAAATCAAGCCACAGTAGATTTAAGAAAATTGAAATCATATCAAGTATCTTTTCTGACCACAATGCTATGAGATTAGAAATCAACTACAGGGAAAAAAAAGTAAAAAACACAAACACATGGAGGCTAAACAATACGTTACTAAATAACCAAGAGATCACTGAACAAATCAAAGAGGAAATCAAAAAATACCTAGAGACAAATGATAATGAAAACACGATGATCCAAAACCTACGGGATGCAGCAAAAGCAGTTCTGAGGGAAGTTTATAGCTATACAAGCCTACCTCAAGAAACAAGAAAAATCTCAAATAAACAATCTAAACTTACACCTAAAGGAACTAGAGAAAGAAGAACAAACAAAACCCAAAGTTAGAAGAAGGAAAGAAATCATAAAGATCAGAGCAGAAATAAATGAAATAGAAACAAAGAAAACAATAGCAAAGATCAATAAAACTAAAAGCTGGTTCTTTGAGCAGATAAACAAAATTGATAAACCATAAGCCAGACTCATCAAGAAAAAGAGGGAGGACTCAAATCAATAAAATTAGAAATGAAGAAGGAGAAGTTACAACAGACACCGCAGAAATACAAAGCATCCCAAGAGACTACTACAAGCAACTCTATGCCAATAAAATGGACAACCTGGAAGAAATGGACAAATTCTTAGAAAGGTATAACCTTCCAAGACTGAACCAGGAAGAAATAGAAAATACGAACAGACCAATCACAAGTAATGAAATTGAAACTCTGATTAAAAATCTTCCAACATACAAAAGTCCAGGACCAGATGGCTTCACAGGTGAATTCTATCAAACATTTAGAGAAGAGCTAACACCCATCCTTCTCAAACTCTTCCAAAAAACTGTGGAGGAAGGAACACTCACAAACTCATTCTATGAGGCCACCATCATCCTGATACCAAAACCAGATAGAGATACTACAAAAAAAGAAAACTACAGACCAATATCACTGATGAATATAGACGCAAAAATCCTCAACAAAATACTAGCAAACAGAATCCAACAACACATTAAAAGGATCATACACCATGATCAAGTGGGATTTATCCCAGGGATGCAAGGATTCTTCAATATATGTATATCAACCAATGTGATAAACCATATGAACAAATTGAAGAATAAAAACCGTATGATCACCTCAATAGATGTAGAAAAAGCTTTTGACAAAATTCACACCCATTTATGATAAAAGCTCTACAGAAAGTGGGCATAGAGGGAACCTACCTCAACATAATAAAGGCCATATACGACAAACCCACAGCAAACGTCATTCTCAATGGTGAAAAACTGAAAGCATTTCCTCTAAGATCAGGAACAAGACAAGGATATCCACTCTCACCACTATTATTCTACATAGTTTAGGAAGTCCTAGCCACGGCAATCAGAGAAGGAAAAGAAATACAAACTGGAAAAGAAGAAGCAAAACTGTCACTGTTTGCAGATGACATGATACTATACATAGAGAATCCTAAAGATGCCACCAGAAAACTACTAGAGCTAATCAAGGAATCTGGTAAAGTTGCAGGGTACAAAATTAATGCACAGAAATCTCTTACATTCCTATACACTAATGATGAAAAATCTGAAAGAGAAATTAAGGAAACACTCCCATTTACCATTTCAACAAAAAGAATAAAATACCTAGGAATAAAGCTACCTATGGAGACAAAAGACCTGTAAGCAGAAAACTATAAGACACTGATGAAAGAAATTAAAGATGATACCAACAGATGGAGAGATATACCATGTTCTTGGATTGGAAGAATCAATATTGTGAAAATGACTATACTACCCAAAGCAATCTACAGATTCAATGCAATCCCTATCAAATTACCAATGGCATTTTTTACAGAACTAGAACAAATCATCTTAAAATTTATATGGAGACACAAAAGACCCTGAATAGCCAAAGCAGTCTTGAGGGAAAAAATATGGAGCTGGAGGAATCAGACTCCCTGATTTCAGACTATACTACAAAGCTACAGTAATCAAGACAATATGGTACTGGCACAAAAACAGAAATATAGATCAATGGAACAAGATAGAAAGCCCAGAGATAAACCCACGCACCTATGGCCAACTAATCTATGACAAAGGAGGCAAGGATATACAATGGAGAATAGACAGTCTCTTCAATAAGTGGTGCTGTGAAAACTGGACGGCTACACGTAAAAGAATGAAATTAGAACACTCCCTAACACCATATACAAAAATAAACTCAAAATGGATTAGAGACCTTAATGTAAGACAGGACACAATAAAACTCTTAGAGGGGGCTTCCCTGGTGGTGCAGTGGTTGAGAGTCCGCCTGCCGATGCAGGGGACACGGGTTCGTGCCCCGGTCTGGGAAGATCCCACATGCCGTGGAGCGGCTAGGCCCATGAGCCACGGCCGCCGAGCCTGCGCGTCCGGAGCATGTGCTTCGCAATGGGAGAGGTCACAACAGTGAGAGGTCCGAGTACCGCAAAAAAGCAAAAAAAAAAAAAGACTCTTAGAGGAAAACATGAGAATACTCTTCGACATAAATCACAGCAAGATCTTTTTTGACCCACCTCCTACAGTAATGGAAATAAAAACAAACAAAAAAAAAATGGGACCTAATGAAACTTAAAACCTTTTGCAAAGCAAAGGAAACCATAAACAAGACGAAAAGACTGGCTGAACTGCCCCGTAGCCCGAGGGGAGGGCGGCCTCACTGAGGCTGCCGGCTCTGGGGGGGCCCCACCAGCCGAAGCCGGACAGTCCTTGGGACCACGGGCCAGTTGTTTCAACAAGTAACTTAAAGACAAAATGGAAAAACAAGGAGGTTTGTGCCTGAGATCATGTGGATGTGAAACCAGGGATGGCCACCTTGCGCCAGAAAAGCCCCTTTAAGATTTCTCGGCAGTCGGAGAAGATGGCGGAAGAGTAAGATGCGGGGATCACCTTCCTCCCCACAGATACATCAGAAATACATCTACACGTGGAACTCTCCTATAGAACACCCACTGAACGCTGGCAGAAGACCTCAGACCTCCTAAATGGCAAGAAACTCCCCACGTACCTGGGTAGGGCACAAGAAAAAATATGAAAAGGCAACCCTCAGAATGGGAGGAAATATTTGCAAACGAATCAACGGACAAAGGATTAATCTCCAAAATATATAAACAGCTCATGCAGCTCAATATTAAAGAAACATACAACCTAATCCAAAAATGGGCAGAAGACCTAAACAGACATTTCTCCAAAGAAGACATACAGATGGCCAAGAGGCACATGAAAAGATGCTCAGCATCACTAATTATGAGAGAAACGGAAATGAAAACTACAATGAGGTATCACCTCACACCAGTCAGAATGGGCATCATCAGAAAATCTACAAACAGCAAATGCTGGAGAGGGTGTGGAGAAAAGGGAACCCTCTTGCACTGTTGGTGGGAATGTAAACTGATACAGCCACTATGGAGAACAGTATGGAAGTTCCTTAAAAAACTAAAAATAGAATTACCATATGATCCAGCAATCCCACTACTGGGCATACACCCAGAGAAAACCATAATTCAAAAAGACACATGCACCCCAATGTTCATTGCAGCACTATTTACAATAGCCAGGTCATGGAAGCAACCTAAATGCCCATCGACAGACGAATGGATAAAGAAGATGTGGTACATATATACAATGGAATATTACTCAGCCATAAAAAGGAATGAAATTGGGTCCTTTGTAGAGACGTGGATGGACCTAGAGACTGTCATACAGAGTGAAGTAAATCAGAAAGAGAAAAACAAATATCATATATTAACGCATATATGTGGAATCTAGAAAAATGGTACAGATGAACCGGTTTGCAGGGCAGAAATGGAGACACAGATGTAGAGAACAAACGTATGGACACCAAGGGGGGAAAGAGGCGGGGGGTGGTGGTGTGATGAACTGGGCGATTGGGATTGACATGTATACACGGATGTGTATAAAATTTATGACTAATAAGGACCTGCTGTATAAAAAAATAAATAAAATAAAATTCTAAAATTAAAAAAAAAACCTGGCAAGGTGCGGTCTATTTCAGAAGCCCAAGTAGTGAAAAGATCATGGGCTCTGGAGGCCTCTAGATGTGGCTGACACTGGCCAAAATGACCAAAGTTCCTGAGCCCCAGTGGCTCATCCACGAGAGGAGCCTGGTGATACCGACCACCCAGCCTGTCTCCAAGGATGCACCGTGGGCCACTGTGTTGGAATCAACAGGGGCGCCTATGTGAGGTGCTTGAGCTACTCTAACGCCATGGAAATTGCTGACGGTGGATGCAGGATCTGGTGTTTACAGTCCCCCACTGATTTTAACGCACCCTGACATTTGAGAACCTCTGACTTATTTTATAGGATGCCTGTGAGAATTAAATGAAATGTGAACTTGGATTCCAGGAACATACTGGACATCCAGTAAGTATTCATTTCCCTCTCCCTTTTCATAGGTGCTGGCCAGGGACTTCCCTGGCTGTCCAGTGGTTAGGACTCTGCACTTCCACTGCAGGGGGCACGGGTTTGATCCCTGGTCGGGGAACTAGGACCCCATAAGCTGTGTGGCGTGGCCAAAAGAAATTTTTAAAAAAATAATTAAAAAAATAACTTAGGTGCTGGCCATAGGAAGAGGTTTTAATTTTTTTTTTTTTCCTGAAGCCTTTCATTTAATCTCCCACTTCTGAGAACACAAAACCACATCTCTGGGCCCCCAGCTTCTTCTTCCCCGTGCCTTTCTCCCTGTCCAGAGCGGTGTGGCGGTGCAGGCCATGGGGAGGTGCTGCGGCCTCCAGAACCGCCAGGGTGGCCCATTGCACTGGATCCTCACTTCCTCAGCCACTGATCTGCTCAAACACTGGCCTGACCTCCCTTTTCAGCCACTCCACACTGTTTAGCTGGAAATGCTGGGTGACACGCTGGGGTCATCTGGGGAGCTTTAAAAAAATACTGATGCCTGGGCTGCAACCCTGGGGATTCTGATTGAATCTGCCTGGGTATGGTCTGGGCATTGGGATATTTTAAGCTCTAATGATTCTAACACGCAGCCCAGATTGGGAACCACTGCCGTGAAGGACGTCCTCCGGGAAACCGTGAAGCCAACAGGCACAAATACAGACCCACGGGAGGGATGGTCAGTCACGCTCTGAGCATTCAGATGAGTGGCCACTTGCCTGAAGAACGGAAAAGAGACGACTGACTCATAGAACCTCCATGTCGCCACAAGATCAATCCTGTTGGGGTTGGTAGCATAGTACCTCCAGGCGGCCTGGGGAGGAGAAAAGAGGGGCAGGAATGAGCTGGTGTCACCCGAAACTTTCACATGGAATCCCACAACATTAAAACAGAAAGCCCTTGACACCTAAGAGTATAACGTACAGTGAGGTTATATCCAGAGAAGCCGGATTCTTGGCTTTCTGTAGCTCCTATGGGAAGAAAACCTTCCTTGACCCCATCATCTCGGAGCTATAATTGATGGTGTGGGATGTGGAGAGGTGAACTACAGTGGACGGGGAAGGCGGGTACTGGGTAGAAGATCCCTGAAAGGAGCAGGATTACTCTCGTTGCAAGATTCCTCGAGATTTCTCCAACAGGTAGGAAGACAAACAGTCTTCTCTGCCACTTCTGTGCATTTCCCAGTGCAAGGGACAGCCCAGGAGATGAGGTTTTGATTCTAATATACTAGAGCTTCTGTATACTGTGATTTGGGGTTTGCGAAGATAGAGTGGACTCAGAGATCAGCACTGGCCTAGAAACTACAGTATGGAGGATAACATCCTGTACCATCCTGTATCTGACCCACAGAGACCCTCACTGCAACTGGACACAAGTTCACGAGTGGGTGGTCACGCAGACATGCAGTCCCAGGCAGCTAGAGGCAGAACGCTCTCTTTTCCTATTCTCTGCGCTCCCAGTGGCCCATAAAACCACAAAGCAGGAACTTTCTCTGAAGTGAAAGAGGGAACACTCTGCCTCTCCCACCATCTCTCATGATGGTCCCCAACCCCCAGCCCACAGTTGGGGGAGAGATAAGGATGGAGAGCTGGCAGGAGACCAACACCCACTGCTGCCTGGCTGTCTATAGACACACACACAGAGACAGACACATAGACACACAAGCAGAGGCAGCTACGCGGGATCTCAGTTCCATTCCAGTTCATCCCCAGGCAGACAGACCTGGATGAGCTCAGCAGCGGGCTTCCTCCTTTTCTCAAAGTGCTTCTGACGGTGTTGCTCCTGCACCTTGAGCGCCAGCCCGGACCCCAGGATGCCCTGAAGGGAGAGGTCAGGCCCTGAAGTCAGCCCCACCCAGACTCTCCCAGAGCCCCAGCCTGGCTCCCAGCAGCAGGACGACACTGAAGCCAAGGGGAGGAGGAAAGATCCCTTCTTTCTCTTCCAGCGAGTAGGAGCTGGGTTAAGTGGAGCCTTAAAGCCAGGACTTCCTGACTCTGTCACTTCCCTGCAGTGAGACCCTGGGCCAGCCTCCTCTCTGCTGCATCTCACTTTCTACCACACGGAAGTAGGATAAAGGTACCTACCGCATAACTCTGTTAGGAAAAAAAGTGAGATAATGTAATAGGAACTGCCTAGTAAGGAGTATGATGCAGAATAGATTCCCAGTTACTATTAAGGGAATTTAAAAAATATTTTAGTTGCTTGAATTGTCACTTGAGGCTTTTACTCTGGCTGGAATCCCTCTGAATTGTGATCTGTTTTGATTTCCAGGTCGGACTCTCATGTGAATTACACAGGTAGGAACACACCCTTTTCAAGTCAAGAGAGAATTTAGAGACCAAGTCGCACCCTCACTGGCCCTCACCTGTTACAGATAAGGAAACTGAGAATCAGAAAGGCCATGTGCCCAAGGTCAAACAGCTTAGAAAAAAAATAGACCAGGTAGGGCTGCAGTGGTCAAAGAACGTTAGCCACAAAAGGATGGGAGGTGAAGGGCAGGGAAGAGGGTTTGTTATACAAGAAGGTTCTCTTCAAGTTCTGTGATTAAGAGCCAGGCTTGGAATGAGCAGACCTGGGTCCCTGGCTCCACAACCCAAAGCCCTGTGACTGTGGAAACTTCACTAACCCAATTAAGCCTCGGTCTTCTCATCTGGAAAACGGAGATAAATGTAGCGCCAAACTCCTAATGTTGTCACAAAGATTAAGTGAGATGGTGTAGGTAAAGCATTTGGCCTGAATCTAGGGCACACTATGTTCAACAAATGCTATCTATTATTATTGCTGTTATTACACTGATGGGCACTGGGCTTTGGGGAAGTTATTCTATCAGGGGTCAAAACTTATTCTTGAGGGAAATGCATTTTTTATATAAACCAGTAGATGACAGGGCAAGGGAAGGAAACTCACATATACAAAGGACCCGCTACGTGCAAGGAACACGTGGGTGAAAGACATAATCTCAGCTCCCCAGGAGCTCACAGTCTTCTGGGCAGGCAGATTTGGAAATGTGCAAGCCCAGCATGGGGTCTGAAACGCCTTTAAAGAGCTATGCCCAGAGGAGGGAAGGACTAACTCAGCCTAAAGAAGGCAGCATTGAAACTGGGTCTTGAGGATAAATAACAAGGTCCTACGGTACAGCACGGGGAACTATATTCAATATCCTGTGATAAACCATAATGGAAAAGATTAAAAAAAAGAATGTCTCTGTGTATAACTGAGTCACTTTGCTGTACAGCAGAGATGGGCACAGCATTGCACATCAGCTATACTGCAATTAAAAAGAATTAAAAAAAAAAGAAACTGGGTCTTGAAAGAGGAGTAGGTGTTTGGGGGGATCACTCCTGGCAAAGGGATCAGCACAGCCTACGGAAGAGAGACAGGAAACCACGCTACGGGGATGGTTATTGAGTTGATAGAGCTGGAATCAAGATACGAGACGATGGAAGATGAGGCTGGAAACCTGAGCTGGGGCCAAGCGGTGAGGGGTCCCGCCCATCACACGAGGGAGAACACCAGAGATACTCACCGCTGGAAGGGCGAAAAAGGAGACGCCGATTAAGGAAAAGGTGGCTGCGATCAGACGGCCTTCCCACGTTTTGGGCGTCTTGTCTCCATAGCCAATGGTGGCCAGTGTGATCTGAAGAGAGAAGAGTTCAGACATGAGGCTTCCCAGGGAGAGGAAATTAATGTATCAGCTGAGCTTCACCTACAAGCCTTTGTGCTGACCGGGGTGCTGTTGCCGTTTAGAATAAGATTCCCACGGGAGAGATGGTGCTAAGTACCAGCGAATTTATATGGGAGCCTTGAGACCACACCTGTTTCTAAGTTAAGGATTTCTTCCCTTTAGTCAATCAGTCAACGAATATTTCAATAATTGCACACATGTGCATGTGATATACATTCATGTGTATATCTGCCTATGTGCGATTTTGTGTACAGCCATGATTCTAAATGTATGTGCTCTTGGGGTGTATTCATATGCATTGTGTGTATATGTGTGCATGGCTAAGGTCTGAGCCCGTGTCTGTCCTGGTATGAGCTGAATATTCCTGTGTGTGTTTACATGTGTAGGTTATCAGCGCACATGTACTTATGAACGTGGAAGGCAGGCTTTCGGACCAGTTAAGAGTGTGGCTTCTAGAACCCAAATGCCTGAGTTCAAATCCCAAGTCAACCACTAACTGGCTCAGAGATCGTCCTTGAATTAGTTACTCAACTTCATGCCTCAGTTTCCCCATTTTTAAAAGGGGGCTAATAAGAGTTATTTCAGCTTCAAATAGATTTATAAATGTAAAATGCCTAGAGCAATGCTTTAGTGCCACATGTCCTGTGGGTGTGGGGCTGTGTGTCTCTAGGTGTGTTTGAGGGTCTGGGTACACACATCTCCATCTGCCACTGTGTCTGGCTGCACAGCACGGCGTGGCGGATGACAGCCTACGACGAGTGAGGTAAGCTACCTGAGTGACCGTAGGACCAGACTGTTGAGAGCTCTGACTTCTTATAAACATTATGGAAAAGCCCCTTCCAAGGGCCTACCCTGCAGGGGGCGTCTCCCAGGGGCAGGTTCAGAAATGGAGGAGGCCTCCCCTCCCCTGTGGCTGCAGAAGGCAGTGGCCCCACCGAACGCATCCATGCCACGCCCTCCATCTCTCTCTGTCCCTAACAGCCAATCCCCACCGGGCAGCCTTCAAGGTGGTGACTCACCAGACCCCACCAAAGGGCATCTGCGTAGGTCTCAAACTCCTCTTTCATCTCTTCTCCTTGGGCATCCACCTCCGGCACGTCCTTCTCAACCAGGTAGACGAGAAATGAAGAAAGGATGAGTGTCAGGAACCCGATGTACCAGGCGGTGATGAGCTCCTGGGAGGGCAAAGCAGAGACAGGGAGGGGGTCACGAGTGGAGGCTGGGTGGAGGTTGGAAGCAGACACACTGGAGCTGGAGTCCAGGTTGCCCGGCTCTGTGACATGGGCAAGTTACTTACTTTCTCTGTTCCTCATCTCCCATCACTGTAAAGTAGGATCAGTAATATGGTCATTATTTTCATCATTAACAGAACAAGTGTATAGCTCTAGGAGGAGAGGAAGATTTCTGCGATCTCTATATCACAGCTCAAGGGTCTTCCCCTGGAGGCAAGAAGGCAGGAGAGACTGGCCACTGCCTCTGAGACAAGGCTCGGGACTCAGGAGAGCCGATCCTACCCAGGACTAGGCAGGGCAAGGACAAAGCTTGTTTCTACTGGGACAGGGACGGACAGCAATGGGGAGCTATCCTGGCAGAGCGGACGGAGCTGTGGACAGGGACCCAGCCCTGCCACTAACTGACTGTGTGTGACTCTGGGCAAATGACCCCTCCTCCCCAGCCTCAGTTTCTTCATTTTTTTTTTTTTTTTTTTTTTTTGCGGTACGCGGGCCTCTCACTGTTGTGGCCTCTCCCGTTGCGGAGCACAGGCTCCGGACGCACAGGCTCAGCGGCCATGGCTCACGGGCCCAGCCGCTCCGCGGCATGTGGGATCTTCCCGGACCGGGACACGAACCCGCGTCCCCTGCATCGGCAGGCGGACTCTCAACCACTGCGCCACCAGGGAAGCCCAGTTTCTTCATTTTTAAAATGAAGGGACTGGACCAGAGAGTTCCAAAAAGTGCCACAGACACTTCAAATGCAGACAGGTGTTTTTTATGTGACGTGGTCACCTACTGATTTAGACCATATTACACATTAGCACAGATTACACTAAAACCTATTATTTCGTGGATATTCCCGCATGACAGACTAGGACATGTACGTAAACAGGAGAAAGCTGATTTAAAGGAAAACGTTGAGGAACAGTAAGGATGGTGCAGAGATATGGCAAAGATGGGCAAATCACTGAGGTTTCAAACATCCTGACCATGACAAGCCATGAGGTGCTTTCTATGTCTTTCATTCTATTCCAGTCCCAAGGGTTGCTGTGGCTACTGTGGTAGGTTGGGTAGAAGAAAGTCAAAGTCATGGGCGAACACCGCCTGGAGATTAGGCCTGTCATTCCTGCTGAGTCATCACAGAGGATGAAGCTGTTCGTGTCGATGGAGCTCATCTATCTGACCATCTGCGGCCAGTCAGCTGGCTTTATGGGTGAATCGCATCGCGCTGACAGGGCTGCTTTCTGCCTGCTTCTGTGCCTTTGTTCACCTTGGTCCTCTGTCCTCCCTGTCCCTCTCCATGGGACCAACCAGAGAGCACTGAGTCATCTTCAGACTCACGTCACCTCCATTATGATGTTTGCTCTCCCAATTAGAGCTAGGGTTCATTTCTAGCTTTCTTTCAATGCCTTCACTATTTTCCAAACAAACTTTCAAACCTCCATTATGATGTTTGCTCCCCCAACTAGAGCTAGGGTTCATGTCTAGCTTTCTTTCAATGCCTTCACTATTTTCCAAACGAACTTTCAATCTCTAACACTTTCTTATGCTCATTTGCTTAGAGGCCTGACCTTCCCCACAGCATCCCGTGCACAGTGCACTCGTGTGAGTTTACAGCAGAGAGAGGTTAGCTGACATGATGCAGGCAATCCAGCCAGTCCTTCCCCTCCGTGAGTGTCTGCCCCGCTGGGGTTCGAGAAGGAGGAGACGAATTGGATCGTCCTTCCCCAGTGGCTGTATGAGCATGACCCTCTTGCTCTGTTAGGTGTGATTCTGGTGGGCCTAAGCTTTCTCATACCCTCTGGCCCCCAAACGCAAGTCAGAAGTTTCACCTGGTGCTTAAGCAGAGAAACAGCTGTCCATGAGCACACAGAAGCACTGGTTGGGTGGGATTAGGAGCTGGTATAAAGGTCGTCCCTGAGGAGTGAAATGTGTCCCCACTCTGTGCCCTGCAGTCATCTCAAAGGCTATTCAAGGCAATTCTGCCTGGAGGCAGTTTTCGCCAGCAGTTCTGTGGCAGAACACACGCCTGAGCCCCCCTGCAGTCAGGTGCAGGCTGAGGGCCTGGGGTCCAGCCAATGTGGGGGGGTGATGGGAGCTACTTCCTGCCTTACATCCATTCTAGAGGATGCTCTGGGCTCCCCTTCCCTTGCCTTGGTGACTCAAGGCTCATTTCCAAGACAGATGAGGACCACCCAGCCCACATGAGACACTGTGTGAGTGAGAAGACACCCACATCTTTTGTGCTAAGTCACAGAGACTCCAGGGCTTATTTGTTTTGGAAGCAGAGCCCGGCTGATCCTAATTTTAGTAAGAGCATTAACTTTAAAGTCTAACCCTGTGCAACCCTGTATGGGCCCGTCACTCTTCATCTCTGAGTCTCCAGGGGAGTCAAGCATGGAACTTGGCCCAGAGAACACGTTTTCTGAATGAATGAAGAAATGAATTGTAAGTGCCTGTTCACCAGGCTCAGAGAAGGAACTGGTGTAAGCTCTTGCAGTTAGTAAATGCTGGACTCAAATCCAGGTAAGCGCTTACCTCCTGAACACACTGCCTGCCCCGGAAGTGAAGGCCAGCCCTATAACTGCTCTGCAGCTTCGGCACAGTGAAAGGCTGAAGGCTCGTCTAGTGGGACTGTTGGGGGAAGGATGGGATACAGAGCTTGCCAAGCAGTTGTTTTGTCTGCCTTTGGTCTCCTACCACATACTTGAAGTTCTGCCCGCCTGGCATCAGTTGTGGGGTCTGGCGGTGGCGCGGACCATCTTTTCCCAGGAATTACATAGCAAACATCCAACTGTCATCTATTCTAGTCTGAGGGAGCACAGGACAAGGACCGTAAGCAGCCCTTTTAGCCCTGATTTCCACTGGAGCTGTGAATCAGCTCAGCTCCATGGAGACAGGTTTAGGTATTGCTGACAAGTCCTCTGATAAAAGACAAAATAGAAGGTCGGGAGAAGAAAGAACTCTGAAAAGAAAGCCCTGACCTCCCCGAGCCTGTGGCCAGAAGTGGCACAGATGGGGAATGACACATGTATGGCAAGAAACTGCATCCTCCAGTGAGAGACTCCGGGTGTTTTAAATTTGTATTTCATTTTCTGTATATATTTACTTGTATGTTCGTGAAGAAAAGCATGTTTGAAATAATCCATGCTATCATTAATGAGCATTTACTATTCACCAGGCACTTACATGTACCTTTTTCTTATGTGAGCCGCTGGAAGGATTCACATTTTAACCACTGGGGAAGCTCATATAAAAACAGAGCAATGTTCTTAAAGTCTTACGGCTGGAAGGCGGCACAGCTGAAATTTGCACTGAGCTGCTGTCTGACTCCTGAGCTCCTGTATTCTACGATGACATGCCGGCATATCTGGGTGTGCACTGAGCTGGAAGAACCCAGGAGTTAGCTGTGTGGAGGCATTCTGGGGTTGCCAAGTGGGGATGGCATGGTGCTGTTAACGCATATAAGGGAAACTCTGAGCTCCCCAAGGGCAACTTGCCCCAGGATCACTGCCTTTGGTGCAGTTCCCCAGAAGCAGAGCCTGAGACAGAAACTCAGGTGCATTTGATGATTGAGGGAGGGTCTCGGGAGAGAGGGAGTGAAAGAAACCAGACAGGGCAGGAGACAAGAGCTCAGCAAGGATGTGGTCTCTGCTGGGGCCTCCTTCAGCCTGATCCCACGGGGAGCTCTGGAGTGTGAACTGCACCACAGGGCTGGTCCCAACACAGGAAAGGTACTTGTGTCAGTCAGTCACTGACTGTGTGCTTCCCTCATGTGGGGGAAGGAAGATGAGAACAGTATAAGCTCCTGGGCCAGGCTGCGCTCCTGTATGTCTCCAGAGAAGGGGACAGCTGGGAATATTAGCGGCTAACTCTCATAGCAGCTGAGGGCTGAGCACATCCTCCCGGTAAAGGTAGCCTGGTCAGGGCACCAACCGTGTCCATTGTACCCACCAAGCCTGGCACAAGAAGATGCTCTTGTAGTGACAAAGGTAGCTTTGGCTTTATCCCCTGAAGAACACCCATCCCAGGGGTCCTTCACTCCGATTTCTCCTGAACTGGCCTCGGAGTGTGAGGTTTTTCCTGACACTCAGAGGTTTTTGCTTCATTTCTCCAGGGTCCGGCTGAGGCAGGGATGTTAACACAAAGTGCTACCAAAGGTCTGGGCTAACCATAGGAAAGAAACACAGGGAGCACGACAGAGACAGCTCCAGACACGCTGGACTCTGCCTGCCTGGGTTTCCACACCTGCACAAGCACGTGGGACTCTGGGAGAGATCAGGCCAGGTCCCACTCATCCTAGCTTCTCATCTCCCTTGGCGAGGCAAGAGCCGCCACGACCAGCAGCAAATCACTGAGCACAGGCTCTGAAGCCAGACAGCCTGGGTCTGTGCTGGTGGGCAGCTCACTTCCTCTTTCCAGATCTGCTTCCTTAGCACTGAAATGGGGTAAGAACAGTGCCTGACCCCGGGGGCGAGCTAATCTGTATCAAACACTAAATTCTAGGCACCTGTGCTTCTGGCTACGTAATAACAATAGCAACTGAACCACATCAATGAACTGGGTGTATTCTAAGGGCTTTTCACCCTGAGGTGAACGCATTATCATTTCCATTTTATAAACGGCAGGAGAGAAGACCCAGAGGGGTTACAGGAAATCTCCAAAGTCCCATCAATAGAGTCTGGATTCAAACCAGTCTGCCGGATTCCAGAACCCTTCCCTCCCATCCCATGCTGGTTTGCATTGGCTCATTTCATCCTCTCCACAATCCGGAGGTACAGGCATTATCATCCCCGCTTTAGGAATGAGGGAAAACTGAGGTCAAAGGGGGTTGAGTGACTTGGCCAAAGTTGTTTGCATTTGGTGCGGCTGAGACCTGAGCCCGGGTCTACCTGCGTCTGCTGGCTGCGGCACACCTGTGTGTTCTCCTTCCTGCTGCTGCTTCTCCCCCCATCTTCACTGTCATCATCATCATCAGTGGGCAGGACAACCACCCTCTGGGGATGCTGTCAGGGAGGAGATGCCACGGATGGGCCTAGGTGGGCAGGAAGCCAGCGCGGTCTGGCCTCTTCGCAGCGACACTTACTTTGCTGTGGGCGCAGATGGCCGAGCCCAGGAGCTTCCAGGTGCCGCCCCTCCGGTCCATGCGAAGCATCCGCAGTATCTGCAGGAAGCGCAGGCTCCGCAGGGACGTGGCCAGGACATTGCCCTGGTTTCCCACGGCAACCACCGGCACAGAGGCAATCAGCACGAAGATGTCTGGAGAGAGGACGGAGGGTGGCAGGGGAGGGGGAAAGGAGGTCAGGCCGAGGCACGGGAGCCGTCACAGGCAGTCGGCGGCAGACGAACACAAGCTAAACGCTGCTGCGTTAAATCATCACGTGGACCGCACGTGATTCGCGTTCTCCCGTGACAGGTGAGGAGACAGGAGCTCTGAGCGTGAATGCCCTCCTAGGGCCACGCGGCCGGATGTGGCCGACTTGGGACTGGATGCAGGAGGCCTGCTGGACTCCAGCGCTCACTCTAAATCCTAGGGAAGTGAAGCTCCAAGGCCCTCCGGGAGTGGCACTCGGGGGCCCCTCTCTGGCCGAGAAGGGATCTGGGCTGCCCAGGTGGTGGAGATGAAGCCTGAAGCTCAGATGCTGCTTTACTGTGGGTTTTCCCTGCAAACAGCCCCTGAGCCAGGGACGAGGCTGTGGCTGATTTAATGAGAAATGATCTCAGGAAGCAGAAGTGAGGGGAGAGGGGGGCGGGGAAAAGGCCAGTGCAAGGGATGTTGTCAAGGCTGCTGCTGGAGCCTCTGAGCTGTAGGCAGAACACCTCCCACCACTGTCCCTCTGAAAGATGGGAGCTGGGCCATCTGTCCACCAGATCCTGTTCCCTGCTGGCTGAGGGGGTCGTAACGTCCCCACACTCACCAGCTCCACTGCCTGTGACCTCCCTCAGCTTCAGAGAAGGCCCTGGGGTAGACTGTGGGAAAACATGGGGCCCACCCCAGAAGTGGGATGCTGCTGTCAGGAGGTGACCTAGAAACGTCTACCAGAGCTGTGACTGGTGGAAGCAGAGGCCGAGGGGATGAGGCACTTCTGAAAGGGCCAAGCTGGCTCCTGAAGTTAAATGGCTGAGGATGGAAGAAAGAGGGCCCTGGTCTCTTTCTTATTCCCTTCAATGCCCTCCCCTCAGCTCCCGGATCCGTTATCCCCCCACTGTACTGCAGGGGGCTAAGCAAGTAAAAAGGATCCCATGATCAAGTAAATCTGAAAAAAATTCAATTAAACAGGTTTTGCTACTGCAGGACTTCTCAGAGCCTTTAATATGCTAATAGGCCCTGTGGCTCTCAATTTTACCAATGAAGTCCAGCCTTTCTCCAAAGATTTTGACCTGTCTGAACTGTTTTTGTTTGTTTGTTTTGCAAGAGCATCAGGATTCCAGGGAACACATTGTAGGAATGTTTATCCACTGGGCAAAGTCCAAACTTCTGAAAACCCTCTGTGATCCAGCCCCTGGGAACCTTCTAGAAGCATGTGTGGTTTGCTGAGCCCACAGTGTCCTCTCACACCTCTACACCTTTGTTTGTGCTGCCGCCCAGCTTGGATTAGGCTCCTTGATCTACACCAGGTACGTCTGCCAAAAAAGCTGGCACTCCTTCCACCGTGTCCAAGTACCTCCCAGGTGTGCCTACGCCTTGGGAAAAAGTAGTGCTCAGACACCTGGATACCAATAGGTCTATATCCCTGGCCAGGCTTCTCAGTCTATCTGTGCAAAGATACCCGTTTATCACGTTTGTAAAAGAGAAAACAAAACCTAGGTGCAGGGTAAATGTGACTTAAGTCTACGACACTCTGACAGGACAGCAAATTCTGGCCCAGAGGGACCCATCCACACCGAGATGGGTCTGAGGCTGCTTCGAGCAAGGAGGCCATGATGTGTGTGGACGTGATGACCAGCCTCTTGTCAGACACACAGAGAAAAGCAACATTTCCCACAGGGGCCACGTTACGGGAGAAGTTGAGAGGAGTAGAACAGAAAATGCAGCGACATCAGGAAAGAGGCCAGCAAGGATGGTGGAGGCTGAGGCCCAGCCTTGTCTCTCCAGGAAGGCGGGCAGGGGAACGTGATCTGGAGCTCCGGTACCATCCTGGAATAGTGGAGACAGCTCCACAGGGAACGCCCCTGTTCCGGAGGGGCCCGGGCTCCGCATGCTATGACATCCTCTAACTTGGCAGGAACCTCTGAATTTGGGCACCATCGATCACAAAGTCATCTTCCCCACCCCCTGCCAACACACACACACACACACACACACACACACGCACACACACTGGATAGGTCACCCCAAAAAGAAGTCAGCTTAAGACTTAAAAGAAAGACAGGAAAGAGGAAGGGGAAGGAAAGTTGGGGGCTGCCATGGACTGATGTTTGGGTTCTTTCAAATTCATATGTTGAGTCCTAACCCCCCGTGTAACGGTATTGGGAGGAGGGGCCTTTGGGAGGTGATTAGGTCATGAGGGTGGATCCCCCATGCATGGCATTAGTACCCTTATGAAAGAGACCCCAGCGTGCTCCCTCACACCTTCCATCATGTGAGGACACAGCAAGACAGCTGTCTAGGAACTGGACTCTCACCAGAACCCGGCCATGCTGCCACCCCAATCTCAGATGTCCAGCCTCCAGAACTGTGAGAAATAAATTTCTGTTGTTTATAAGCTACGCTGTCTGTGGTGTACTGTCATAGCAGCTGTAAAGGACTCAGACACGGTAGATAGACATGGAAAGAGGACAAAGGAAGCGAGAAAAAAAATGTGAAAAAAAATCAGTAACTACCAAGTGCTCCAAAATTGCACGTGTGCACGTGTGCGTACACACACCCACCCTCGCACTCAAAATTCTAAGCAATAAACAAAACCCTCAGATTTCCAACCTCAGCAGCAAATGGGAAGAAGGAAGAGAGGCTTCAGCCGACAGTGAGGCTGGTACCTGTCCTTTGTGTGAGGCAACCTGCAAACGCGGCAGCACAGCCCCAGGAGGCACGGAGAGAACTTGGCGCCTAGGACAGGGGAGGGGTCCAGCTCTTCCTCCCTGGCTGGGTCATTCGTACCCACAGGGCTGTGTCCAGTCCCGGCAGGTCACTTTTTAAAAGGGGAGTGAGGAATAAGCAGCAGCTCAGAGGAGAGGGTCTATGATGCTAAGAAAATGGGCTATAAGATGGGGTTGAAGCCGCTAAGCACATCCCTCCCAATGAAAGGAGACTGCTGGAGTGGAGGGGAGGAATAGGATGGCTGAACTCGAATATCTGAAGAGAGTCAGAGGAGTTAAGATGGAATGAATACCCTCGAGAGGTGGTGAGCGCCCCGTGACTGGAGGTATGCAAGTAGAGTCTGGGGGACCACTTAAAGGCTGCTGCAAAGGGGGCTGGAGCATCAGACAGGAGGGCATCTTCAACCAAACGCTTTTGAAGGTCCCTTCCAGCCCTGACATTCTATGATCCTCTGACTTTAACCATCCCTAGGAAGTCGAAGCTCGAAGACTCCTAACCATCACTGCAGGTAGATTTCGTCCTGTCACTGTATGATTTTAGTAGGACCTTCAGCTGGGAACATGGTGGGGTGCACCAATAGGTGTGTGTGAGAGCTTCCACCTTCTTTGCTATCAAAATGCCTACACCTGGATGGAGGGGTCTCCATGACACCTCCCCAAAGCAAGGTGGGTCAGGACACAGCATTAAGGTGGCGAGGGGGGTCACAGGTGCTAGATTCTTCCAGACTGGGTGTCAGGATGGAAGAATTACCTCTGCGGCCCTACAGAGGTCATTCTCAACCAGCAATGGTGTCACGCCTCCCATCCCCACCGGGGCCAGTCGAACTGCACGGGCAGTTTGGCTGTCACGGTGACTGGGGTGCTACTACTCCAGGGACTGGGGTTGCCCCACATCCTGCAATGAGCTGTGGCTCCTTCATGACCCAAATGCCAAGAGTGTCTCCCACCCGCCTTAAGAATTCCTGCCCTGTGGACTCATTATAAAGAGAAGCCACGGGGGCAGGAATTCCACCTGCTGGAGGATTGAAGGGAGGGTCAGAGGCGGGGCGGGCCCCCATGATGCCGCATGGTTTCCCAGAAGAACAGCATCTGCTTAAAATTGCCTCAGAGAAATAATGCACCAAAAGAAGGGGATGATGCACCCCCGGGCTCGGGGTCAGGGCTTACCCAACATGCACAAGGGCTTCCTGGCAAACTTCAGTCGTCCCCGCCAGCCTTTGTATCGGCAGCAACACCCAGCAGCCCAGATCCTCAAAGCAAACTCGGCTCCGAAGATGAAAATAGCAAATGTTTCCTGCGTTGAAGCACATGTGGAGAGACACATTAACCGGGACCCGGTTGTCCAGAACTAGCGATTTCTGTCCGTAAGTTCTGAAGAGCTGGATTTCTGTTGTTGCTGGTTTGGTGGTAGAGCGGGTAGGACAGGCTGATCACCTCCATTCAGTTTGGGGCAGTTCCTGTCTTCACTCTGATGTGCTAACTGTCTCTAACATTAAGCCTTTTTTCTATGTTTTTGTTCTAATGGATCATTTTTAAAAAATCCCTTTAATGTACTAAAAGCCTCCAAGAAGTTCAGTTGGGTTGGAAGGAGAGGAATCAATGATATTGCCCAGCCGGTGTCTGGTCCCTGGTATTGCTACTCGTGGCCAACGGTTACTGAGCACAGCTCCTGGGCCAGGCACCACCCGGAAGTATTTTATAATATGACCCTCATCTTGTATTTTGAAAAACCCAGGCTGGGCAAGGAGTGGCTGAACAAATGTCTCAAGGCCAAAAGTGGCAAAGAAGGAATCCCAGGCAGGTGATCAGGCTCTGAGCCCGTCAGGACCATGCTATGGCGTCTCCCGGGACAGCGGCTTTGCATCTTCCCTGCTGAGCCTCCTTTGTGGGTCAGATGGAGACACCTTCGCCCCCACTGCTTGGTGACCTCCCTGGGGCCCTTGGGGAGCTGCAGCAATCCTCGAAACTTAGTTCCTGGAACTGGATGGCTTCCCGGGAGTCATCTGCTCAGGTCTTAGCTTCAGATCTGCCCTGTAGACTGTCAACACCTGCCCTTGGAAGGAACCTGCTGATTCCGGCACCACGGACACTGGTTAGCTCAGTGGGAGGCAAAGGTTCTGCTATTTCGTAAACCCTGATTGGGGGCTGGCATCCCTTCCCTGTGCAGGGGGTGGGGCCTCACCCTAGAGAGGTGGGTTGATCCTAATCCAGGAAGGCGTGGTCATTCAAAAGGCCAGCTGGAGAAGGATCCAGCCCTTCCTGGGAGCCTCCTCCTGGCCCGGTGTGGAGGCTGCACCAGCCTATCGGCGTGTGCCCCTCACCGTACACTGCTACATCTTTTAGGTGAGGGTGGGAGGAGACTGAGTCGGGGTGTTAGGTAACTTGCCCGAGAATTCTAACTGCACGTTCGCGCTCTGCCGCACCACGGGATAAAGACTGGAGAGTGAAAACAGGCAGAGGCCCAGAAGGGAGGTCCTGGAGTGCTCATGCAGAAACGGGATTTGTTGCTTGGCCTTGAAGGAAGAGATCCTCAGGGTTTAGGAAGGAAAAGCAGAGGAAGGGTTGGAACGAAACATGCCTTTGTGTTACTGTCAGAGGGTTGGGAAGCTGTATTTTATCATTTAACCAGTGGGTATTGGTGTTTGTGTTGACCTTGTTTATGTCCCCTTATCTCTAACCTGGAATAACACAGGCCAGCCATTCCCTGCTCCACCTGTGCCCCCAGCAGACCTCAGCAACTGATCCACCAATGCTTTCTCCTGGGCCTGGACCTGGCCAGAGACTCCAGGAAGCCAAAACCGGTTGGGCAGAACTGCACCCAAGGGCCTCCTTGTCTTCATCGTTGGCGGTCCCACCAGAGCATCTACCCCCGCAGCACAGCACCACGGGGCAGGCGCCTTCTCACCAGCAGCAGAAGCCAGTCTCCCGAAACAGTCTCGTACTCCCTGAAGGTGGTCAGGACGGCCAGAATCAAGCACCCAAGGACAATCAGGAACCTAGAGGGGAAGGAAGAAGGAAACTAAGGAAGCGTCTAGTCTTGGATTGCGCCGAGGCAAGACTGCGAAGGTGTCAGACGGGATGAAGCTACAGCATCCGTTCGACATAGGTGTGTGCTTTATCCGTGACCCCATTTAACCTCATAACACACCTGAAAGGCAGGTAGGAATTAGTGCTCCAGTTAAAGAAAACAGGGCCGAGAGAGGCGAAGCAACGTGCATGACTTTTACTTTACCAGCTAGTTAGTGGGAACAGTGAGAACTTGAATCAGATCATCGGGTCCCAGCCCTGGAGGGCTGCAGATGCCTTGAAACACCAAAGTTACCGCGAGCTTTGGTAAATCAACGGGAATATGAATATGTTAATCATGTGTCCTGCACATATAGGTCTATGTTTTTCAAATATATGAAAACATTCTTAGAATAAAGACGAATTCATCCAACGACTGATAAATTCGGTGATGGCGTCTGTCACCATATCTTCATATTATTATTATTTTTTTTTACAGTCAATGGTTACTAAAGGAAACAACCTCTTTCAATTGGGGGCCTTTAGAATCGATTTTGAAATTACCAAGGGTGCTTCCTGCTAGAGAGAACAGAAGCCCCTGTGATGCACAATGTTGCTCATTGAAGTCACTGCGAGCTCATCTGGTTCATGGCCCCGCCTCAGGCAGAAGCTAACTGCAAACAATCCTTTGAGATTATTATATTTATAAACTCCCTGTGTGTGAGGGGGGTGATGATGGCGGTGGAGGGACAGCGTGTGTGTGTGCACGCGTCACTGTTTCAGCAAAGAAAAAGCGTTCTCCCTTGCTCCTGGTGGAGAGTCTTTGGTTCAATGGTCAGCACCAGGTTCCCTGGGTGTGTAAGAGGGAAATTACAAGACAGGGTCCATGCAGGAGGCTTGGTCACATACTCCAAGCTCTCCTGCTCTATGTAATCTGGCTCTGTGCCCTGCTAGGTTCCAATCCATGCTATTTTCGTTTGTGTAAGTGGGTACCCACTTGTACATTCATTCATTCATTCATCCATCCATCCATCCATCCATCCAACATTTATATGGCAGGCACTGGGGGACACAGAGCTGAAATTCAATGATGAATAAGCTGGATCCGTCCTCCTGAGCCCAGAGTTCAGACAAACAGGAAGCGATCTCATGGTGTGACAGTAAGGACCATGATGTAAGGAGGCCTGGAAATGTCTGCTCCTGGCCCTGGACTGGACCAGAGTCCTGGCTCCGGCCCTTGGTGATCCTTCCTGATCACATTTTCTGATCAACAGTGCAGCTGATCTGCAGACCTGAATCCATGTTTCCAACCCTGCCTATGAACCCAAACAAGATTTTCAACTCCCTCCTGTGTTTGGCCATTTTATTTAAATTCATGACTCCTGATCCATAGCTGGAATCTGCCTTCTCTTCATCCCAAATCTTCTCAGGTGATGATGACGATGATGATGATGACAGTGACAACTGTAACAACGTCAACACCCCCCACCACTCTTTAGTGAGCAGTTGCTACATCTATCAGCTCATTTATCCTCACAACCGCCTCCCAAGGTAGAGATGATCATTCCCATTTTAGCATTGAAGAACTTCCTCAGAAGGAATCATTACCGTCAGGACAACTGTGTTGTCAGTAAAAAGACCATACAGTTTGGAGTCCAAAGATATGGACTAGAAAGAGGCTCTGGCATGTGATCTTGAGAAGCTCATTGATTCTGGGAACCCCAATGATCACGTCCATAGAACGAGAATAACGAACCTGCCTAGAGATCACAGTTATTGTGAGGACCACAGGAGATAACGGATGGAGAGTCGTTCGGTCCACTGTTTAAGATCAAGCAAATGATGCCTGGTGCCTGCCCAGACACACATGCATCCCTGGCTGGACAGGCTCTGGGAAACGTGCTCTGAGACGATTCTACAAATCCATACTCTTGTTCTCTCAGGACTTGACTTTATTCATTCAAGGGCTCTGGAGATAAGATCTAGATTAGAATCCTCTCCCTCCTCTCATGCTCTGTCATCTTAGGCAAGTGACACAACCTCTCTGCATCCTGATTTTCTCATATGTAAAATGGATCCAATAAAAGTGCTGTGCTCTCAATTTTTCAATGATATAATCTGTGTCATGGGCTTAGAAGAATGCCTGACAGATACTTAGCCTTCATTAAATGTTAGCTACTATTTTATTGTGATTTAATATCAATGCCTCTTCTGTCCTAGGCAGAGAGATGGCTTTAAGGGTACAAACATGAATAAAACCTAGCCATCATTTCTCCTAGTCCAGTGGGGGAAACAGAGCACAGATAATCGCACGAGAGTGTGGTTGAGGTTATGATCTGAGTGTCCACCACATGCTTTGGGAGTACAACACTGGAAGCATGCCAGAGGCTGTGGCCAAAGGGTTGGAAAGATATGTGAGGCTTAGCTAGGGTTGACCATATGTTTCGGTTTATCCAGGACATTGCCCATTGTATGTGTTGACCTGGAGTATGGACCCTTCGGCACTGTGGACACAAAACTCCATTCAATCTTCTCCGTTAGCAAGGGGTGTGAGCCTTCTATGATCTGGCTTTGCCTTCCTCACAGCCTCATCTCTTCTTGCTCTCCCACACCCAGGCGGGCCGTACTGAATCACAGCACTTCCTCAGATTCTCTTACCCTACCGGTGTCTGCCTCGACTCTCCCCTTCCCTGCCCGCTCCCCACACACGCCCCTTCGTCTTCCTGCTGATACCTTGATGGTGCCGGTCATGGCTCTGCCTCCAGAGCCTCCCAGCTGCTGCCTGTAGGCTTCCTCATGTGATCCCTCCCTTAGGATCACAGAGCACCCTAAGGCATTTCTATTCCAGTACTGATCCTAACCCATTATCATTTTGTAATCGTTTGTGCACTGTGTCATAAATAAAGCACTCTATCTTAACACCCAACTTGAGAATTCATCCTAGGGCGGGAACTGCCTTTGCCTAGTGAAGCATTTTACTGATCCAGTTGAGGTGGAAGTTGCAACCCTAAAGGCACAAGACTGCTAAACCTCTCAGTAAGAAAAAGTAGCCAGAAATTGGAGACCGGGGGCGGGGGGGGGGGGGTTGGTCTTGAGGGCCGGGAATGACAAAGAGGAGAGGATATGGCCACATGCTGAAAGGGTGTTAGGTACAAGACTGGCTAAAATTACAAGATCGTGGTCCTGCAAAGACAATCACCAACCATGGCCTTATGGAGTGGTTTTGTCTTTACTGGGCATTGAACATGGGGCTAGAGCCTGTGGCCTGGGTGGGGATATGTGTGGGGAGAAGGGAAAGCTTGATGTCCCACAGCTAAACTAATTCAGGAGGAACAAGAGTCCTTAGGCAGATTCTGGGACTCGACCCACAGTCCTGTACTTGAAATGTATGTGAATCTTGGGACGAGTCTACGAGGTGTGTGCATGGTGACCATGCCATAAAGTGACCCCAAACGAGCCATGCCCTTGTATAATCCTCATACCTGAGTGCAGGCTGAACCTTCGACTTGGTTCTAACAAGAGACTGTGGCGGAGGTGATGGGATGTCATTCCCTTGATTAGGTTTCATTATGCGGCAAAGGCAATGGGATAGACGCGTCTGTGATTATGTTACTTTAGATAAGACTCCATCTTAGCTGAATGGAGCAAGAATCACCTGCTGGCCTTGAAGTGAGCTGCCGTGTCGGGAAGGGTCTGTGAGGGTCACAAGGCCAGAAACTGTGGTGGCTTCTAGGACCTGAAAGCAGCCCTGCATGAAACCTGACAACCAGCATGAAAGTGGGACTTCAGTCCTACAGCCACAAGGACCAACAGTCAGGTGAGTCTGGAGGACTCCCAAGCTCCAGAAAGGAGTACAGCCCAGCCCACCCCTTGACTGCTACTTTGTGAGACCCCAAGAGGAGGGCCCAGTTAAGACATGCCCAGGCTCCTAACCCATGGAAACTGTGAGACGGTTCACATGTGTTGCTATAAGCCACTAAGTTAGTGGCAATCTGTTAGGCAGCAACAGAAAGCTAAGAGTGTGGATGGGAATCTGTACCAAGTGCATCCAGTTTTTATAGAGCCTCACCTCACCCCCTCATTCTTCAGATGATGTCTGGGCTGCACTTGTGTGTTTGGTCTGTGAGGCTCCACTCCTTGAGGGTGGTCTATCTTGTTCCTCTCTGTATCCCAGTGACTACCCCAAAGCCTGGCACTTAGGAAGAACCCATATGTGTTTAGAGAATGGATAAAAACAATTTCAGAGATGAGCAGTTGCCCTGTGGTTGGAATAGAAGGCAAGGGATATAGGATGGGCCTGGAGGGGCAAGCCAGAGTAGGGTATGAACAGTTTTGTTGGCCAAGTGAGAGTTTGGACTTTATTCTGCAGAAGATCTATATCTACTACATCTGTAGGTATAGCCATATCCATATCTGTATCATCTTTATCTATTTCTATATCCACCTCCATGTCATCTATATCTGTATCTATATCATCATCAGTATCCACACCCGTATCACCTATGTCTAGAAAGACTGCTCTCTGACAGGACAGCAGTCAGGAAGCTCTTGTCATGGACTGACCTGCAGAGATGACAGGGGTTCCATGAGACAGAATCCTTCCGAAGTTTCAGCGGGCCTTGCGACTACTGGGATGTGTAGGCTGGGCAGGAGGGGCATCTGGAGGCTCACGGGGGTTGGTGGGTGACAGGGTGGACCGTGTGGTGTTCACAGACTTCAAGAGTATGTGCCCCAGGGCCAGGACGACAGCAAAGATAAGCTACGCTGCGCACCTGCCGTTTGAGGTCCAAGTGGAAATATTCAGCAGGCTGGTCGAAATTCAAGTCTAAAGCTTAGGGGAGAGGTTGGGACTAGAGACCTAAGTCCCTTTCAGCTCCAGTTGTGATTTTAGAGCCAGGTGAGGGGATAACTCATCCTTAACCTGTCACCAAAACGCAGTGTCACTGTGGTTCCCATCTGCAGGGGGCATGCAGAACCGGGCTTCAGCCAGGAGAGGGCAGCAAACACCTGGCGGAACGTGGCACTTCCTGGCATCTCCATGAATTAAAAGCACTGGCAACCTGGGGAATTTACTTGCTGGGATTTGAAAACAATGATTAATTTATAAAGCGACAAGCAGCAGGGAAGCCCTCTTTCACCCGAGAAGGGGAAACACCCTTTGGTCTCTTGCATAGTAAAGTTTATTCTTAAGATACGAACTTGATTTCAGACAGGAGGACCAAATGATCAGTCTCACAGATGGACGCCAGATACGTGTGGCTAGCCAGCGTGTTCCCTTCTCATCTTGTTTTCTCTCTCTCTCCCCCCCCCCCCCAATTATTCGGTTACTTCCTCTGTCACTGTGGTTTCCTCCTCTGTAGCCCTGGCTGTTTCCCTCACTCCACTCCTCTCACTGCCCTCCCTCTCCTGATTTCTTTTCCTCTCCCCTCTGTTCCTCACCTAGCACTTCTCCCCCCGACCCCCCCTCCTGGGACTTGCTGAAGTCTTGGGGAGAGTCAACAGCTGTCCTTCTGTCTGCAGGGTCCTGGCTGTCTTTGCCAATGAGGCCAGTTAAGGTCAAGGGTTTTGACATACCCTTAAGCCAGGCACCATCTCCTACCCACCTCTTCTTACCCGAGCTGGGCATCCCCTGACAGGAACAAAGCCGGACCTGCTGGAAATATCCTCTCCCAGGCTTCGTTCAAAGTAAGCCCAAGAGGGTGAAAACTCCAGCATTGATTGGTCGTTTTCTTAGCACATCATTTTCTCTTTTACCCCAGACAGCAGCAATGCCAGCCAGGGGCATTGTCACCGTTATATCTGTGCCCCCATTTTACAGATGAGGGACACAGCTTGCAGGCTCAGGCAGTGGGGTCACCAAAGGAAGGAAGGGGGGGCAGCGCTGCTGGGACCGGACCCTGTGCTGAGAGCGGTCACGGGGACTTCGGTGAGACTCTGCAGGGAACGGGGCCAGGTTAGAGCCAGCCAGAGAGGGGGAGGGCTGAGGCCCACAGTTCAGCTTCCCCTCTCCTCTGGACTCCAGTTTGGGGGAGAAAAGCTCAATTCCATTTCCAGGTAGTTCCCTGAGACCGCGGCTGGTTCCTGGGTCCTGGTAGGCATCTTCCGAGTACCTGCAGCTCACCAAAGGTCCTAGACCGAGGGAGGAAGGTGGCGGCTGACCGCTGGCCTCTCCTCCTTACACCCCCCATCCGTGTGCCATGTGACGGGCATGTGTAGCATCACGCTCCCTAGCCAGGCGCAGAACTGACCCCTCTGACGGGGCAGGTGTGCTGAGGCCGCAGCTAGCCCACATGTCCTGATCTTCGGCTGCCACCCTGATCCTTGCTCTCCAGCAGAAGCTACAGCCTTCAGACCACGTCAGGATCCTACCGATCCCCCATGGAAATTCCCAGAGGTAAAGCGCCCACTGTGTGTCAGGGGCTCTCTTATTCCCTCCAAGTCAGCCCCAAGGCCTCCTAGAATCTCAGTGCCCAGCCCAAGCGATTCTGAAGAAGCGACACACACCTGAGTTCTACTTCTAGCTCTGTGGTGGACTCATCGTAGGCACCTGAAGAAGCTTTTTCCTCTTCCCAGGCCTCAGTGTATACATCTGTGAAATGAGTGGGTTACAAGATCCAAAAGGCCTGTAAGGGAAGTTGTTGTGGGTTCAGGCCTCCAGCCCACCCTGGCAGGAGGGCCTGGAAGAGCTTTCACAGAAGCACAGACTTGGGTTCAGGAGTTCAGACCTCAACTCTGTCACTTACCCCCTAGGAGACTGTTTCCTCATCTGTAAGTGGGAATGACCACAGCTCCTGATTCAGGGTTGTTGTGCACATGAGAAGCACACAAGGCCACGCTCGGAGGCTATGTGACACCGCGCCCGGCACAGCACAGAGGCCGATTCGTGTTAGCTACTGCAGGAGGGAATTTGAGCTTGGATGGGTCGGGCCTGTGGCTGAGTGTCATGTGGCTAATGGAACGTTTTGCCATCTCTTCAGACCTGAGATTGTCCTTTAATAGGGAAATCAACTAGAACTCGGAAGAAGCCCTGGCAGGAAGATGTCTGATGCCCTGCACCGTCTACACCAAGCCTGAGTCATCACTTGTCTATTTCTGCAGGGACCCTGGGTGTCAGCGTTCTCAGGTCCATCCAGCCCTCCTAAAGGAGGCCACATTTAGTTTTGGGAGGTGGGAGGGTTGGAGTCTTCTGCCTGCGGACAGGGTTAGCAGCCTTCCCCAGACCAAGCGGTTCTGTTCCATGCCTCTGACCCCCTCATCATATCATCAGCTGAAATATACAACAGTCCCATTAACAGTGCCACCAACATGCTCTCTCCAGAACCCTGGTTTTCATTTTACACTTCCTGATAAAGGGGATGCTATCCCAGGGCTGGCAGGTCATATTCTTTTCCCCCTATAGGCTAGAGACAGGAGTCATGAGCTCTGTACTTCCGGCTCCAGCAGGACTCCTGGGCCATGCTGAGTGGCAGGCACAGTGGGAATCTGAACCAAGCCCGTGGAAAGAAACAGTCCATCTCTGGGCGTTTCCTTTTCTCCTCCCCAGAACAAGCCATATCTCTGAAACATCCTGAGATGTTAAAGTCAATCTGGCCCCCAATCCCCTCTCCCCATTCAATGGCATTCATTTCATCATCTGCAGTGTGCTTCCCGTGTGTCAGGCACTGTGTTAGGGACTGGCGTATCTGCAAAGCCTTGTTATTGACAAAGCATTTTTAGTCAACATCCAAACGCATTCCAAGGTAGTGGTGCTACAAAGTGATGTAAGGTTATATTTTAAGCTTCTTCTTCATGGTGTAAGCATCCACCATGCTCCCCTGGTAACCAGTACCAAAAAGGAGAAGAGTAAAGATTTTGGAATCTAGTGTTAACAGTCAGATCTTAAGATGACCCCAGTGAATCTTGCCTCCTGCTATGCACACATGTGGTTAATCCCCTCTGCGGAAAGTTGGCTGGGACCTATGGCTAGTTTCTAACCAACAGAATACAGTAAAGGTGGCATGTCACTTCTGGAGTTAGGTTATAAAAGACTGTGACTGCCACCTTGCTAGTAGACTCTCTCTTGCTGGCTGTATTTTTTGGGGGGGGGGTGCGCTGTGAAGTTTACGGGATCTCTGTTCTCGGGCCACGGCAGTGACAGTGCTGAATCCTAACCACTAGACCACCAGAAACTCCCTCTTTTGCTGGCTTTGATGAAGCAAGTTGTTCATACCTCCATCTTGGAGAGGCCCACGTGGGATGGAACTCAATGTGGCCTTCCGCCAGTGGCTAGCAAGGTACCAAGACCCTCAGTCCAAGAGCCTTCAAGGAACAAAATTCTTCCAATAACTACAAAAGGGGGCCTGAAAGAGAGTCCTTCCCCAGTGGAGCCTTCAGATGAGACCCCAGCCCTGGCTGACACCTTCGTCACAGGCTTTGTGAGAAACCCTGAGCAGGAGACCCAGGTAAGCCACGCCTGGATTCCTGACCCATAGCAACCGAGATGATAAACGTGTGTTATGTTAAGCTGCTAAGTTTTGTGGCAGCTTGTTATGCAGTAATAGATAACCAGTACTAGTTAACCAGGATCTGAATCTTGGCTCACCACCTAGAAACCAGATGACCTGGGGCAGGTTTATTTTTCTGAACCTCAGTTTCTCATCGACAACACAGGATCTTCCTTCACTTCTTCTTTATCCCAGTCTGCGTAGCTCAGAGATTGCACAGGGCAGCAAAAATCCTCATAACTAAAGACCACTTCTCTAATGGGGTCTCCACGCACACATCCTCGATGATTTAACAGCAGCCTATACCTTGGGCATCACGGCCTTGAACTTCAGTCTCTGCCTCCCTATCAGGTACAGCGTCCAATAGTACAGCGTGAACCATCTGCAAAGTGAAAAGGCAAAGCTTACAAAGGATGTAGGAGTCCATGAAGTTGGTGGACATGGCGATGGAGAGCTGCTCTAAATACACGAAAGCCGTGACCAAGTGACAATCGCGCTGGGACAACGAGAGACAAGCCAACCGGTACTTCGAGGTGGGGACACCACACAATCCTTCCCCCAGAATGTTGAGAAAATAAAATGTGAAGTTATACTGTATTATCATCTAGTTTCTGCAAAGAAAACATAACCTCAAATTAACACTCAGTTGAGTCCTTTTTCATCGTAAAAATTAGAGCATAGTTGCAATTATAACCTCAATTTTGTGAACTATGAGATACAATAAACATGTTTTTGTATTTTAATTATATTTTTGTGATTATGTACTAATGAGAAATTTCCTTCACTGTTTAGTATGAAGTTTGGTCCCCATTTTCAGCAGATTCCCTTTAAGTAGATATTCACTGATTCCTATTAACTGTGGAATAAGGGACTCTCTAAACCTACCTCATGGCATGGTCATGTGGACGAAAAGAGAACCACATATGTAAACCGCCTGGAATCCTGGTAATTACCAGGCATTCATCAGATGCCAGTTTCTTACCTCCTTCCTTCTCATCTTATGCTCACAGAGGAGAGTAAAAAGATGACTTTAATGGGATACAGAAAAAATCATTTTGTCCTAAAAAAACTTCCCTGTTCTTGAAATGAGGCAAGAAAATCATAGTCACAAAGGACCACAGACAAACCTGTATCTGTATCTTGATCTGTGTATATCCTGTCCACATCCATCTATAGATTTACAGATGCGTAACGCAGATGCAGGTTTTGACCATCTAAACCAGGAGTCAGCAAACTGCGGCCCTGGGCTCAAGTCCAGCCAGCTGGTACTTCTGTAAATAAATTTTCTTATACCACAGCCACTCTCCTTTGTTTATATATTGTCTGTGGCTGCTTCTGTGAGGCAACAGCAGAGCTGAGTAGTTGCAGCAGAGACCATTTGGCCCACAAGCCTAAAATATTTGCTATTCAGCTTTTTAAGAAAAAGTTTCCCAACTTCTGATTTAAACTAAGAGCCCAGGGCAACTGAATTCAATCGGTACCACCTCAAGATGTCTGATATGCCTAATTGCAGGGCAGAAAAAAATATTTAAAACTGAAAGTAAAGGATTTAATCTCACCGTGGTTGAGATAGATGACAGAATATTTAACAAGATTAGGGGAATAAAATAGGGTCACATCCATCCAGGTTTGTGGAAGAAAAGAAATACAAACTTAGGGGAAAGAATACAAGTTATGGTAAAAAATAGCACTGGGCTTGCAGTTTAAGCTTCATTAGTTTCATGGTGAATCTGTCTCTGGAAACATCTATTTGAGTTTCATGGTATGTTACAATGCATTTCTTCTTGAGCATCCTGTCTGCTTACTAATGGTTTTTTTTTCCCCCTTTGCAGTACGCGGCCTCTCACTGTTGTGGCCCCTCCCGTTGCGGAGCACAGGCTCCGGACGCGCAGGCTCAGCGGCCATGGCTCACGGGCCCAGCCGCTCCGCGGCATGTGGGATCTTCCCGGACTGGGGCACGAACCCGCCTCCCCTGCATCGACAGGCGGACTCTCAACCACTGCGCCACCAGGGAAGCCCACTAATGGTTTTTAAACAAATCAGCAGCTCTGTCTGAAGGCACCGTTTCTGCCCCAGAAGCATATTTGTGGATGGCGCTGACTGTGTTACTTTAGGCTGCAAGGAAACTTCACGACCTGACCAAGTGTCATGGGCACCTCTTGTCAGGGAACAGCCTGGGCCCTAGAGCCAAACACATCAGGGTTTCAAGGCCAGCCTCAGCACTGGGCTTCTGGTTCCTGATCTATAGAGTGGGACGAAGTGCCTACCTGCCAACAGGATTCAGTGGGATAACAGATATAAGATGCTTACAGGCTGGTAGTACTCAGCACTCAGCAATTGGTACTTTCCTCCCAATTTGCCAACGTACATGCCCATTTACAAAATATTTATAATTGGGACCCTAAATTTGGGACTCAGACATGGAATGAATTTGAATTTGGACTACACTATTTACTGCTGTGTGACTTTGGGCAAGTAACTCAACCCCTCTGATCCTTCAATGTCTCTCATTCATTTTGGGGATAACTGCAGATGTAGCAATACCTTGGAGATATTGCAGGTTTGGTTCCAGACCACCACAATAAAGCAGGTCACGTGAATTTTTTGGTTTCCCACAGCACATGAAAGTTATGTTTACACTATACTGTAGACTATTAAGTGTGCAATAGCATTATGTCTAAAAACCAATGTACGTACCTTAATTAAAAAGTACTTTATTGCTAAAAAATTCTAACAATCGTTTGAGTCTTCTGTGAGTCACAGTAATAACATCAAAGGTCAATGATCACAGATACTCTAACAAATATAATAAGGAAAAAGTTTGACACAGTCAGTGTGACACAGTCAGGAAGTGAGAAAATGCTGTTGAAAAAAATGGCACTCATAGGCTTGTTCAAAGCAAGATTGCCACAAACCTTCAGTTTGTAAAAACAGTAGCACCTGTGAAGTGTAATAAATTGAAGCACCGTAAAACGAGGTATGCCTGTATTACACCTCACAGAGTTGTGAGGACCAAATGTGCCTCAGTTCCTCCATCTGTAAAATGGGGATAATAAAGTGCTTAGGCTAGTGCTTGATAAATGTTGGCAATTAGTATTATTATTATGACTGTTATTTTTAATATTCCATAAAATAAAGTGCCTGGGAAATTTGCAATTTCTCAATAACTGGAAGCAACTGTTCTTATTATAAGACATCTGGAGTTCATCTCACGTATATCATCTTTGGGTAGCTCTACCAAGAAACACTATATTTCATTATCTCTCAGACACAATTAATTGTAAGACCCATTATAATCGTATAAACTACTAAGAAAGGGAAACTGACAGTTAAACTATGACAGCCATTGACTGTATTCCACGTCCTCATTTTAGAGATGTTAAAATGGGAAAAACATGCATTTAGAATTGACAAAGCAGAGGTAGGTAAAGCTGTCTTACAGCCAAGTCCTTTAGGACAAACCCTTGGACAGGACAAGGGTCGCGATAGGACTCTGGGGATGTCTGAGGGGCTGGAGGTAGATCCCGTGTCCCCAGCACCAGAAGGGCACAGGCATTGGTGTGGGTCCAGGGTTTATTTGGCCTAAGACCTTCTGCTTTCACTGGACCTGTTACAGCCCGAGTTTGTTTGCATCTCCTAACATTTCCCATCTTTTATTTCACAGGAACTAAAGCTCCCACATTTTCATGCAGTGAAGCTTCCTGGGGCTCCCCTCGGATAGCAGAGTGGTAAGCATCAGGAACCCTATGTGTTCCCAAGTGCCCCAGGCTTTACGCCCTTCCTCCCTGGATATGACCATCACGGGCACCCAGGTTTGAATCTGGATCCTCCTCCTTGTGGGGTGCATGACTTCCGGCAAGATACCCCATCTTTCCGAGCTTCAGCTCATTTACTGGAAGATTTGGAAAGGAAGGCACAAAGGGCTGCTCACAGGGTTGTGACGAGTATTCAGTGAGATAAGGTTTGCCAGGTGCCCATCCCGGCTCCCCCACCAGGATACAGGGAGCCCCCCTACTCCTATGCTGCAGCTGTGCTCCACCCCTACAGGAATACTAATCCTTTAGCAAATTATGCCCATTTTTCCTCTGAAATAATATCAGACATCTGGTCGACTTCCCTCCGTCTCTAGGACTGACGCCTTAGAAAGGCTACCTTGTTTTTCTCTTGGATCACTCCAGGTGGTCCCCTGACCTGGTTCCTACAGCCCTCTACTCCTGTCCCTCCAATCCATCCTGGAAAGTCCAGAGCAATCTTCCCCCAGACTCATTTCCATCACTCCCCACCCTCCCTGTCTTCCCAACTCCTCATTTCAATTCTACAGAAAGGCTTTCGTTTTGCCCCCGTCTCCTCTCACCCTGTTCCTCCTAACCCACTATCTCTCCCCACCTCCACACACACACAGCCAAGCATCGTTTGGACAACTTGGCTTATCAGAAAAAGAAAGGTCTTAGTGGGAAGGCAGAATCTGGTTTCGATTTCTGGATCACGTTTCTAGCCATGTGCACTTGGTCTCGTTGTCTTGCCTCTGGAAACCTCAGTCTCCTTATTTCTAAAATGAGGCTAATAAAACACCAGTGTAAACATGGGACAGAGGCTGCTATTCCAGTGCAGATGGAGGGTAAGCACCAGTGAAAGTTGGTAACTTGCAACCCCTTCAAGCCATTCCCAGTGTCCAGAGCACAGACTCCCATCCATTTCCTTTGTCAAATTTCTTTCTTTCTTTCTTTCTTTCTTTCTTTCTTTCTTTCTTTCCTTCTTTCTTTCTTTCTTTCTTTCTTTCTTTCTTTCTTTCTTTCTTTCTTTCTTTCTTTCTTTTATTTTTCAATTGATTTACAATGTTGTGTTAGTTTCAGGTGTACAGCACAGTGATTCATTATCTATCTATCTATATTCTTTTTCAGATTCTTTTCCTTTATAGGTTTTTACAAAATATTGAGTATAGTTTCCTATGCTATACAGTAGGTCCTTGTTGGTTATCTATTTTATATATAGTAGTGTGTATCTGTTAATCCCAAACTCTTAACTTATCTCTCCCCCTTCTTCCCTTTCGGTAGCCATAAGTTTGCTTTCTATGTCTGTGGGTCCATTTCTGTTTTATAAATAAGTTCATCTGTACCATTTTTAAAGATTCTACATATAAGCTATATGATATTTGTTTTTCTCTGTCTGGCTTACTTCACTTAGTATGATAATCTCTAGGTCCATCCATGTTGCTGCCAATGGCGTTATTTCATCCTCTGTCAACTTTCAACCATGTCGACAGTAGTGTATCATCGTACAGAACTTCCCATGTGCACATACACCCCCGGAAAAAAAGTTACAGTATTTTTTCATGCCCATGTAGGACAGCTGATCCTGGAAGGTTGGGTAAGATACAATACAAGCTACATTCCCACATGGCCCACTCTCACCAGGACCATTTTTATGGAATTTTTCATAATTTCTTCAAGACCTTGTCACAGGACACATTGTATTAGAGAGCTGGATGGGGCTGGCTGGTGCTTGCCATCAAGAAATCAAGAAAGTGGGGCTTCCCTGGTGGCGCAGTGGTTGGGAGTCCGCCTGCCGACGCGGGGGACGCGGGTTGGTGCCCCGGTCCGGGAAGATCCCACATGCCGCGGAGCGGCTGGGCCCGTGAGCCATGGCCGCTGAGCCTGCGCGTCCGGAGCCTGTGCTCTGCAACGGGAGAGGCCACGGCAGTGAGAGGCCCGCGTACCGCAAAAAAAAAAAAAAAAGAAAAAGAAATCAAGAAAGTGAACCTTGAAAGATCAGAAGAGAAACAGTAGGTGCTCCCTTGGCTTTGCCGCAGGAGTGGGCGTGAAAAAACAAAGGCGTAATTAAAAATTCGTAAGCCTCAACTAAAAGTCCAGTCAGCTTCGTGAACAAAATATTCTTTGTTTCAGACTCCGGGCAGTACTTTTGAGGTCTCGATCCATCCTTCCATAGACACCCACTCTGCCACTGGAATGATGCTGAACCCTAAGAGGATGCTTGATTTAGCAATCGGTTACAGAGCACCTACTATGCGGTTAGCCTGGGATTTATAATGAGAAATACGTATGCGGTCTTGTCCCAGCTTCTGAGTTCACTGAGTTCATAAAACCTTTGGAATTTCCTTAGTGAGTAGCACAATCAGGGTATCTTTTGTTATGTTAGTGAAGGTGACTTTTGGGAAGCACCTCAGGATGGGGGGCTGTTACCAGCAGAGGTAACCAAGTGATTAGAGGGTTGGAACCTCCAGTCCCAATTCCCAGACCTCTGGGGAGGGCAGAGGGGCTGGAGCTTGAGTTCCATCACCAGTGGCCAATGATTCAATCAATTATGTCTATGTAATGAAGCCTCCATAAACCCCCAAAAGGACCAGGCTGGAAGAGATCCAGGTTGGATCCATGAGGGTGGAAGGTGACAAGATGATGGGAGGAATGGCAAATAGGCTGCATGGTTCCCCTTCACCCCTCCCACTTTCCAGAAGGTTCACAGTAGAGGCTAGCATTTTCTCTCCAGTCCCACCTCATGTCTCTTCCATCTGGGCATAAGGATATTTTGCAAGGAATTGGCTGGGGCTTGAAATTCAGAGCCTAGAGTCTAAGCATGTGCTTCTAGGACATCCCTTCCCTTCCCCTCCAAGTCACCTCTGTTCCCATAGTCTTCCAGCCTCTACAGCTGCCCCAATAATAGCCTTTTCTTCTGCATTTCTCACTGCAGATCGAAAGCATCCCATCTCCTCACTGGTTCTTGGTCCCTGTGCATGCCTACCATCAGATACCTTCCTCTGTGCATCTCCAGTCTTCTTGGTTTAAAAACCTCAATTCGCAGAAGACCTTCTAAAGCAAACAATGGAGACCGAAATAAAGGAATCCTCATCTTCAATTCTAAGCCTAATAAATCAACTATTTTCATTTTCTCCTGCCCTTTTGCAGCCCAAGGACACAGGCATACACAATTTTTAATATTTGCTTTGTCTCAGCAGCACAGTCTACATTTTAATCTTATCAAAGCATAAATATTCTTCCACTTAGCTATAAAATATTCAAAACAATCATGTTTAATGGAAGAGCTGCATTCTACGATATCAGTGCCCTGAAATATATATAACCATTCTCTTATTGCTGGATATTCAGATTTACGTTGCTACCAATTCTGTATTGTTATAAGTAACACGATGGTAAATATTTTTGTGCGTGAAGTTTTTCCTTCTTTAGAACCAATTCCTCGTAATAAAACTCTAGAATATCTGGGCTTTGAACATCTGAATGGATGATACATTCAGATATTCTGAATGGATTCTTCATACTTTTCTGAAGGGTCGCACACTTTACACTGTCCCCAGGAACACAGGAGCACCCACTGTCACCCAATTTCACCAGCACTGACTGTTTCATACAGTTTGCTAATTGACTTGCTAGTTTAATAGGTATAAAACGGCACCTAGGATTTGCATTTTAAAAGGGAATAAAGCCTTGCGCCCAGGATTAAGTTACTTCTTGCGGGAGCTCCAGCTGAACAACAGAGGTTTTAGGAGAAAAGGGAGCAAGTCTTCTCAACAGCCCTGAAATTGTCCCAAGTAGGCATTCACCTTCCCACTTACATAGGGGCCAAGCCAGCCTTTCAACCGCCTTCAGGCTGAAGACAGTGGGGAAAATGCCAGTGTGTAATTGGCATATTACTTTTCTTACCATGCCCTGGAGACTTTTCTCGTTCAGAGATAAAAATTGGTCCTCTTAAACCCAAACCAAAAGGTGTAAACATCTTATATTTTCTTATTCCATTAGCACCTTCCTACAAATGGCTCTAGTGTTTCTTTTGGGAGCTAAACACAGAGACACAAAGTAAGATCTGGGCCCCTCGCTGTTTTCCCCCCAGCATGACACAAGCCCTGATTATTCTAGATTTTTTTTTCTCTGCTTCAGAAAATCTCATTAGAATGGAAACATTTAGTGGCTTCAAGTTTCCAAAATGAGAGAGATTTTTTTAAAAAGTGTGTCCCATGATGGCGTTAGCATGACGGAGACACATCTGTTTGCCCAGCTGCACTTGTAGAAACAACAGCTATCATGGCTGATTGTTTGAGCAATTTCCTTCCTTCCCTGGGTACCGTGTTCATCTTTAAATGCTCCTGGATTTTATATTCACTCACTCAGTCCTTCATTCAATACACGTTTACTGAGCAATTACTCGTACTGAGCCCCGTGTCAAGGTACAGAGGTGATCCAAGAATCAGGTCGGCCTTTGAGATACTTACAGCATCATCAGGAAACCAATTATTCCAGCGGACATTGAAGTGGACAGAGCACGCGCCACTGTGTGGGGACAGAGGGCAGTCAAGAGCACCCTAATAAGTTCTCAGGCGTTACCAGCTATCAGCTACAATTTCAAAACCCAACAGTATCTTGGAGCTTTGAGACCCCCTTCCTCGCATTTCTAAGGTCAGTCACTGGAGGGAAAAATGCAAGACCGTTCACTAGCCACGGGTGTTGGGAGTTACCTCAAGCTTGGGTTCACTGGCTCTACAGTTCCCAGTTCCTAGGACCAGCATCAAACTTTGTAAATTGAGCCACAATATTTATCTGAGGAGAAGGCTGAGAAAGTGGAGCAGAAGTTGCATGTATTTGGACATGTAGGAAAAGAGGGATGGGGAGGAAAAGGAATACGAGGATAGGAAATCTCATTTTAAGACTTTGCCACCAACGACCTGGGCCATCTTGGGCAAGCTGACTCTGAGCCTCAATTTCCTCATCTGTGAAATGGGTCTAACCAACTGACCTCTCAGAGCGATTGTAAGAGTTGGGTTGGGAGAATCAGTGAGAACAAGCACACACAGTTCTGGCACACTGCAGGACTTCAGCTCATGTTCATTCCACGTTTCATCCTCCCAAGACACCTTCTGGATCTAGAACAGATTTGTGATTCTTATTTGCACCAGGAGGTGCAACAGGGAAGGTCCTGGGCTTCAGGCCACTGGAGAGGAGGCAGACGAGGCAGAGTGTGGCTTAAAACAGGCCCTCGGGGTTCAGTTACAGGGGAATGGTGATGAGCAGGAAGCAGACAGGCCCTTTCTCAGGAACTATGGGAACGATTTACCTGTGTGGGAAGAGAGATGGCCACTTGTGGGTGCTTTGACTTCTAAACACACCCCATATTCATTGAAGATAATCGGCAATGGGGTTTCACGTTCATTAGCCCTTGTCTGTCTCAGTTGTCATAACTCTCTGACCTCTCCAGGAGGTGTCCTCATTCTCTGACTTTGTATCACCTGTCTCTGTCTTTTCTTCTTCCTGTCTAGCAGCATTTGTCAGAGCACTTGGGGAAGATATTTGGTGCCAGCCAAGTACAAGCTGAATGAGGCTTCCCCTTCTTAGGCAAGAAGAGCTGGGTATTAAAAACAATGTTTGTGTTTCAACGGAAAAATGATGATGCCAGTCGTGACCTCACCTTTTCCTAAATTATCTTTTAGCAAAGGGCTTCTCCCCAGATGTAATGATGATATGATTTCCTGGGCATCCCCTATGCCCTGGAACAGTAGTTTGTAAAGCTAGCTGTGAATTAAAATCACTGTGGATCTCCAAAAACAAAATACCATGGGCTTCCCCCAACCCAGGAATCTCCTAGGTTAATTGCTCTGGTGAGCCAATGCTGATCTAGTTTTTAAACTTCCCCCACATGATAATAATGTGAGGTCAGGGTTGAAAGCCACTCTCTGGAAGGAATACGCCACCACTTAACACTGTGGGCTCTGGAGCGGAACCGTATGGATTTGAATCCTGTCTCTGGCTGGTCAATAGTCAAAGAAGCACATAAGCTTGTGGTGGGTACCTGCCTTGATCAGGGCTGTGTCTGTGCCATCAGAAAGAATGGTGTCTGAATCATGGCTCTAACAATTTTTAGTGAGACACCCTGGGCAAGTTACTCGATATCTATCATCTCCTTATATGAATGAGTTTTCTATGCCATGGAATATACCGCCACAAGTTTAGCAGCTTAAAACAACACACATTTATCATCTCACAGTATCTGTGGGTCAAAAGTCAGCATACATGGTGGCACAGTGGTTAAGAATCCATCTGCCAATGCAGGGGACACGGGTTTGAGCCCTGGCCCGGGAAGATCCCACATACTGCGGAGCAACTAAGCCCGTGCACCGCAACTAATGAGCCTGTGCTCTAGAGTCCGCGAGCCACAACTACTGAGCTTATGTGCTGCAACTACTGAAGCCCGCGTGCCTAGAGCCCGTGCTCTGTAACAAGAGAAGCCACTGCAATGAGAAGCCCAGGCACTATAACAAAGAGTAGCCCCAGCCCAACACAACTAGAGAAAGCCTGCGAGCAGCAAAGAAGACCCAATGCAGTAAAAAAAAAAAAAAGTCAGGGTACAGCTTATCTAGGTTTCCTGCTTAAGGCTGTATCAAATGTCAGCCAGGGTTGGGTTCTCATCAGAAGTTCGACTGGGGATGAACCTGTGTCCAAGCTCCCTCTGTGGCCAAAGGGATTCATGGCAACTTGCTTTTTTAAAGCCAGAAATGGAGAGAGGAGGGAGGGAGGGAGAAAGGGAGAGAGTAAGGTTGCAGGGGGGACTCTAGCAAGACGGTGCTAAGCTTTCATGTTATTATGTAAATCAGTAGAGGGGATGGTGAGGTCCACCTCAAAGCTGTGCACCACACTATTCCACTATTATCACCTGTAAAATGGGGAAATTATATTTACCTTAGGGTAGTTGCGAAAATTAAATAAGACAATCCACTAAAATGGCACATAAATGCTCATTGTTAATCTTCATCAACAGTCGGCACAGAAGCCACTGCTGCACGGCTTCCCCATCAGAGATCACAGTGCCTTCCTCTGGGCCCACAGACCTTTGCACAGACCTGCCTTATGGCTCCTATTACAGTGTGTCTTCCATCCAACCATCATGCCTGCCGGGTACCTCATTAAAATCTTGTCATGTGCCAGACATTGGTCAAAACGCAAGGCATGCATCATTTTCTTTTTGCTTTTTGGCTGCATTGGGTCTTCATTGCTACGCACGGGCTTTCTCTAGTTGAGGCTAATGGGGGTTATTCTTCGTTGTGGTGTGGTGTGGTGTGGTTCTCATTGTGGTGGCTTCTCTTGTTGGGGAGCACGGGCTCTAGGTGTGCAGGCTTCAGTAGTTGTGGCACGCGGGTTCAGTAGTTGTGGCTCACGGACTCTAGAGCACAGGCTCAGTAGTTGTGGCACGTGGGCTTAGTTGCTCTGTGGCATGTGGGATCTTCCCGGGCCAGGGCTTGAACGCGTGTCCCCTGCATTTGCAGGCAGATTCTTAACCGAAGCCCTAGGCATGCATCATTTTCTTTAATCCTCAGAGCTAACTACTGATATACAATCTCTGCCATTTTCAAGATGGGCAAACAGAGACTCTAAAAGGTATAAGAAAACTCTGCCTTGTTTAGATCATACCCTCCCAGGTTATCTTAAGTTCTTCTTTGTCCTTAGGGGCTTTAGTCTTTCATTGTCTTTGAGCCACTTTATAACTGTAAATTGTAAATAAGAGAAGGCAAAGCCAACTAATTCTTGTCTCTAAACATTCAGATTCTGTCCTGTCTAGTATAGGTTCAATTGATTTCTTTCCCCTTCCTCTTGTGAAAAAAACCCAGCGTTGCCAGGTGTCCATTTCTTTCAATAGTCCTGATCTATGAATGTCTGTTTTCTCCCTTTTGAGTCTTTTGTAACCTTTGCCTGGTTCCTTCATTAATTGATGAATTAAAGAAAATCTTTAACATATGTTCATTTTATATATGTATAGGAGTCATGAGTTTACTTTTTAAAAAAAATTATCTTTTAACAAAGGTTACATAAATTTCCCAGGCCACATGGCTTGTAAGTGGTAGAACTAGCATTGATGTTCATCTGGCAACAAAACTCACATTCTTGGGCTTCCCTGGTGGCGCAGTGGTTGAGAGTCCGCCTGCCGATGCAGGGGACGCGGGTTCGTGCCCCGGTCTGGGAAGATCCCACATGTCGCGGAGCGGCTGGGTCCGTGAGCCGTGGCCGCTGAGCCTGCGCGTCCGGAGCCTGTGCTCCGCAACGGGAGAGGCCACAACAGTAAGAGGCCCACATACCGCAAAAAAACAAAAAACAAAAACACCTCACATTCTTGACTGTATACTATAGTGCAACACGCAGGGTGGGTGCCCACTGATGCCTTGTTTGCCCCTCTGGCCGGCTGACCTTGACCTCCTTTTATTCATCACAGGCTCCCACACTCACTTTCTTATCTCCCCATGTCCATCTGATTCCTGCAGTTCCTGCAAAATTCCCTTAAAAAGCCCCACCAGTGGCCTTGGTCCCAAGAGCCTCCAAGTCCTTCCCCAAAAGGAGTTGACACCTGTCTCCCCATAAATTCTACCCAGCTGTCTTGCTTCTCTACTATGGAAACATACACAACACTACCTTTCATTCACAAATGGCTCTCCACGCCCACCACCCAACCCTTCTCTGGTTTGGAATCATGCTCTTTAAACCTGGCCTCTGATGACAGACTTCTGAGTGTCTTTGCCATGTCGATCATTCTCTTTTGGACACGTTCCACTCTCCACGAACCCTCAGTAAGTGGTCCTTAGATCTACACACAAGGCTGGTCTGACCATGTCAAGTGCGAGGCCCCCTTCTGGATGTCCAGGCATGGCCCCTTTTAGAAGAAGACTCTTAGGTGAAGACTCAACTTGGGTACTTTGTCGGGCTTCGGTCCTCAGGCTGCAGACGCTGCATTCCTCCTGCTGACAAGTCCTCGTCTCCTCTCTCTGCTCTGTCTCCACTGACATCACCATCCATCCCCCAGGGCTATGACGTTGGCTCTTCCCTACATAGGCATTAACTACTTGGGGTAACTCCCGCCAGGCTGAGGAGCCCTGAGATGCTCTTCTCCACACAGAGCCCTGCAGGCAGCCTGGAGCTGTGGATAGAGAAGGCAGACTTCTTCAGGTCGCACCACCACCAACTCAGACAGCCTCTGAAGTCATCGGAGTTTGGGGCACGCACAGGACACTGTCGACTCTTCAAAGTGAACTTATGGAAAACTGAAGCACAGATTTGTTTCCCCACGTTTATTATAAAATCATAGATCGTTTATCAGTGCTTGTGTAGCCGACGTCTTCTTGGACCTAAGTACAGGCACTTCCATTTATCTTTGTTCCACTTCATCTTCTGAGACCCAGCCCGTATCTCTAGCTGCCATATCGTCTTGGACACTGAGTTCTGCTGCTGGAGCATTAACTGTCCCTTGCAGCTTTGCCATCTGAATGTCTGATAGTCCTTCCAGTGGCACATGGAATTCATTGACGGAGGGGCCACTCTCCTTCCACAGCTTCCCATGACTTCCCCCTCCCAGGGGGATCAGGGATGCTGGCTTAGGGTTCCCACTCCCCTCTGTCCCCTGGAGCCCATCTCCTGGAGAGAGCTTGCAGGTTTGGCTTTTTCATCTTTCCATATCTGAGGGTAGCTGCTGATAACATGCCAGCATCAAGGGCTCAAAGACCCAAATCAACACCAGTTACACGCAGCTCCTGCCAGGCATACATCACCCCCTCCAACCCTGAGAGGCTGACAGAGCTTGTCCTTGGTGTGTCCCTCACAGGCCACAGACCCAGAGGATGTGGAGAGAGAGAGCATCCTTCGTGGGCTGGTCCGAAGGCCAGCCACCGCCTTGGTAGGCTACTGCAAGCTCTGGTTTGCAAACCATCCTAGACGCAGTAACGAAGACCCCAGATCCATTTATCAAGGTCCCTGTGCTCTCACGGGGCTCTAATGGGGACTGAGTAATCAATGCTCCTTGACGCCGAGCTACGGGGCTGCATGGGAAATGTGTCGTGAGCGTGGCATCTCAAACGGGATGTTTTTCTCTCTCTCTTTAGAGATGAGGACACCAAGTTTCCTCCTTGAAATGAGGACAAGAAAAAAAGACAGAGAAGGAAAAATATGCAGAATGACTCAGAACCGAGGTACCTGACTAGTGCATTGTAAGTGTGTGGAACTGTCCTCACTTTAAAGATAAAGCAAGGTGTGGAGGGAAGGGGTGGTGAAAAGACCCAGGACTGAAGTCAAGGGCCTGGGTTCTGGTCCTGGATCTGCCCCCAACTACCTGGGTGACTGGGAGTGAGTCACATTGTCTGTCTGAGCGACAATGTCCTCTAGTAACTAGATAATTTCTGCAGATCGTTTCCCATTCTAATACTAAGATACAGACCATCATTTAAGCAATAGACGTGCTCCTGAAAATATACGGGCAGACTTTTGTGCTCCCAACTGAAGTAGACTTTAAATAAACCAGGCCAATATCTCCTTCTCTTTTTCTCTTCCCTCTTTCACTCCCTCCCTCTCTCTTTCTTCCTCTTCTTTACTTAGGAGTGGAGTTCTTTCTTCAAAAACAAGTCTTTAAAACTACCGGCCATTCTCACACCGGTCAGAATGGCCATCACCAAAAAGTCTACAAATAATAAATGCTGGAGAGGGTGTGGAAAAAAGGGAACCCTCCTACACTGTTGGTGGGAATGTAAACTGGTACAGCCACTATGGAGAACAGTATGGAGGTTCCTCAAAAAACTAAACAGAGCTACCATATGATCCAGCAATCCCACTCCTGGGCATATATCCAGAAAAGATGAAAACTGCCATTCGAAAAGATATATGCACCCCAATGTTCACAGCAGCACTATTTACAACAGCCAAGACATGGAAGCAACCTAAAAGTCCGTCAATATATGATGGATAAAGAAGATGTGGTTTATATACAACGGAATACTACTCAGCCATAAAAAAGAATGAAACAATGCCATTTGCAGCAACATGGATGGACCTAAAGACTATCATACTAAGTGAAGTAAGTCAGATGGAGAAAGAAAAATACTGTATGATATCACTTATATGTGGAATCTAGAAAATAATACAAATGAATTTACTGACAAACAGAAATAGACTCACAGACATAGAAAATAAGCTTACGGTTACCAAAGGGGAAAAGAGGGGAGGGATAAATTTGGAATTTGGGATTAACAGAGACACACTACTATATATAAAATAGATAAACAACAGGGATTCACTGTATAGCACAGGGAACTATATTCAGTATCTTGTAATAACCTATAATGGAAATGAATCTGAAAAAAATATATATATATAAAACTGAGTCACTTTGCTGTACAACTGAAACTAACACAACATTATAAATCAACTATACTTAGGTAAAAAGAACCTTATGCAGAAGTCAAATAAATATAACTGCAAAAGTGATAGTGGCTTTATGGGGAGGGATGTTTGTCGACCCTTGGCCACACCCCCTCCCCTCCCCTCCGCTCACTTCCCTCCCTCTCCGTGCACACATGCAATTGGCACCATTTGTGAAGCACTGAATTAAACTATCCCCCTATTTAAAAGAGTCCTTGTTTTGATGAACGCTCTACCTGGGAAAGCAAAAATGACTCAGCCACATGAGGGCTAACGAAGCACTTTCCTGTCGTTACCTCATCGCTCTTCTCTGCAAATCTGCCAGGCTGGGTGATTTACCTGATGCTACTGGAGAGGAGACTGGGCTTAGATGCATGAGAGGTGGAACGTGTCATTCTTGGTCATCGCTGCAGCCCAGACACCTGGGGACAGTACCTGGGGCATAGCAGGTGCTCCGGAAATAGTTACTGAATGAATGGGAGTGGGACTTGCTGACGCTCCTTAACCAAATCCCTGCCAGGGTTGGAGCTCCAAGTCTTTTCGCCCTCTTCTGGTTCACAGGCACTGAGGTTCCTTTCTTGGAAACATATGAGCAGTTGCAAATTCCACCCTGTAAATCTGAATTTTGGGTTGCACAGGTCTATCTCCCCCACACGCCCTGAACCATAGCAACGTAGTATCTCAAGGCTGTGCATCATTCATAGCAGAGGGAAATAATAAATCTCTATTCTGCCTTCTACTCTTCATAGAGATGATCAAAGAAAAAGGGAGCCAGACAGGGATCTAAAGCTTTGGGCAGTTCTATTTTGCCCTAAAAGACTGTAGCAGACGTTGTCCATGCTCTGCCCAGAGCCTCTAACCAAGGACCTTTTACTGCTCCTCAGTTTCCTTCCTCTAACAAGCCTTATCTGCTATTCTTCTTTGGAAGAAGTAGCCCATGGGCTGCTGGAAATGCTCCATCTGTGGCCAGGAGCAGAAGGTAGAATGTATGGCCAGATGGGGGTGGGGCTTAGCCAATGACGGATGGGTCCTGGGTCAGGACTGTAACTCACATTCTGGGACTCCTGGTAGGGTCAGGTAGAAGCTGCCCTCCTCGGGACTTTGCTGAAATCGTCCCTTTGTTTCTATTCTATAGCTTAGAGTCAGGTTCTTGAAAACCTGATGTGAGACAAAGGGGAGACTGGGAAAAGAGGGTCCATGATTATCAGTAAACATGAGTCTGAGGATATGCAAAAAAGCATAAATAGCCACATTTCTCTGTATAATAAACTCCTTTCATGATCCATGGAGAGGAGTTGCACTTCATGGAAGAGTGCTGGGTAGAGAAGTGGAAGATGGGAGGCTTTCAGGAGAAAAGGGCCAGAGGACCAAACCACATGGGAATGAAAAACAATGACAACAACACAACGGCAATAACAAAACACACCTCTGCAATAGGCCAGAAGCTTGGGGAGCATTTGCTACATGCACAACTGCCTTATGTGCATGATATTCTGAGGGACATCGGGGGAAGGGGCTGAGCTCCAGGTCCTGGCGACACCACGTGCATCAATGAGGAAGTACTGAGCCCTTCACAGAATGTTATCCCGGAAGAATTTCTAAGCCAGAGGACCACAGGCAAACATGACCTCGCTCCACACAGCCCAGTGCTTAAGGAGACTGGGTGGAGGGAAGCAGGCTCCCACCATGCGTGCGATAGTGTTGGAACCAGTTCCACTTGGATCCCAAAGGACATCCAGGTTTCACACTGTACAGACCCCAGTGAAAGGGACAAGTAGAGGTACAGCTCTTAACACAAACAAAAGAAGGCGAAAAATGCCACTAATGAGGTGCAAACAGCATGCTCTTGGACCTTCAGCAGGGAGAGGGCACACCCCATCATCTGGTTATTTGCATCTCAGGAAGCACTTAGCCCCCAGTCCTCCCAGACAGCACAGAGAGGGAAGAGGGGGTGGTGTCACTCCAGAGCTTGCACACGTGAAATGCGTAAGAAACAGGGGTGCACTGGAACCCCTTCATGGGACTCCAGAGAGCCGACGATTAAATTCTCAGTAATTTTTCAAGCTATGGTTAAACTCATCTGTTATTAAAAACTAAATTATATAAGCTTATAGTAAAATAAATTATATGAAAAAAGGTCCTAAATGCTCAAAACTCATCACTACCTAATGATTTTATATTTCACTGTTACCTATGCCCTTGAGGTTATTTACATCTTTTGTTTTCTGTCTGGTAGAGATATTATATAACGGTGCCCATCTCTTCCCTGTGTTCAGTGACGTCATGCTAGTAGTCTGAAATTCACCAGAGAGGGACTATTTACACCTCAGAAACCAGCAAACACTGCAACACAGGGCCCCGCCCTTCCCCTGCTCACCGGCTGGTTGTTAAATGTTTAGCAGCACATCCATTGGAGAGGAATCTAAGAGTGTCCAGACAGGGTGCAGAGGAAATAAATCTCATGACTTCATTCATTCATACAACACTGCTTATTAATCACCTACTATGTGCAATGCACATGTAGTTACAATTTCTTCATGGTTGGCTGTAACAGTGAGCTCAGTCAAAGCTGACTGATTGAGCTAATTGGGGCAAAGGTCCAAGCAAACCACAGGAAGTTCCAACTACTGAGCATCTTTCAATAAGTGCATTTTGATGATTTCCAGATCATGTGCGGCTCCATCTAAGAGCTAACTGTCGAGGGGTCTGGGCAGACCTGCTTCAATAAATAGATAAAGATCATTTAAAAGCAGCCCATTAAACGTTTGCATGCAAATGGACTTGCCAGTCTCCTTGAAAAACAGTTTGTTCTCCTAAGGAGGTTAAATATTTTCAGACTTATTTGTGTTATTAATTTGCCTAGCCAAGTGTGTGGTTGAGGGTGCATTCTTAATAGAGGATGCAAAGACCTGGCAGAATGAGCCTTATCCTTGAAACCTAAATGAGGGAGGTTTTATGAATGCCATCGAAATGACCACAGACTTTGCCTGTTTCCCGAGGAGAATAAATCTCTGCCCCATTCAGATCAGATAGCCCTGGTGTAACCTACAGGATGGGGAATAAAATAGAAAAATGAATAAACTCCAGGCATGCTGCATGCCCCCCACCTAGCACAGTACGCAGCATAGGTGTAACCCACAGGTGAGGCACATAATAGAAAAATGAACAAACCCAGTTGTGTTGCATCCCTAGCACCTAAACAGCACGCGGCACATGGTGAGCGTCCAGTAGATTTTTGTTGAATGAATAAATATTCCCATGCCATAACTCTAACCACAGTTTTGATGAGAAGGGTTCTCTAATAATGGTAGACAGAAAAAAATCATAGAAGAAAAGGAGGGAGAAAGGGGGATTTATAAAAAGAGTTAGACTCTTTTCATATCATATCTCATTTACTCCTTGCAAGGTTTTATTCTCCCCATTTTACAGATGAGATAAACTAAGGTTAATCAGTGCACCCAGTGTCTCACAGGTAGGAAGCACAGAGGGAGGTCAAAATCTGGTCTGTTTCAATTTAAAATCCATGCTCTTTCTATGTATTATGAAATGGTGACAATCTTCCCGGAAATAATCAATATAAAAAGAAAATCTTTCCCCTGCTCCCTAGAAAGTATGACGAATTTCCCTTATTGGAGAAGAGAGAAAATTGAAAACTGAAAACTCACACCAGAAACACAATGGTGGCCTAGCACCCCTTCCTCACTTCCTTTCTTCTGTCCTGGACCACAGAGGAATGGTGTGTGTGTGTGTGTGTGTGTGTGTGTGTGTGTGTGTGTGTGTGTGTGTGTGTGTGTGTGTGTGTGTGTGTGTGTGATTATTGTTTTCCTTTATTTTCCTCATCATCAACTTTTGCTTCAATAGTGAGTTGGGTGCTAAACTCTACTTACAGCATCTCTGTTCCACAAAACTCTCTGTAAGGGGAGTATTATCGCCTCCATGGCGTGGATGAGAAAATTCAGAAACGGCTGATTTGGCTAAAGTCCACACCAGTAAATGGAATATCCAGGAATCTAGCGCAGGCTTATGCGTCACGAAAGTGTTTTTCCATTAACGGTTTTCTCAAACTCTAGTGTGTGCAGGAATTACTCGGGGACCTCACTAAATACAGATTTTGATTCAGCAGGTCTGGGGTGGGGCCTGATGAGCCCCCAGGTGATGCTGAAGTCTCAGGCCACATTTGATGAGAAGGTTCCCAGGTCAACTGCTTAGTCATTTCAGAGCTTATCCCATTGTTTGGGGTTAGCTCTCAGTCCTTCCTCTTGTCTTGGTGAAGTTTCGACTCATCAGCCACAGTGAGGACCTGACAGGACAGGGTAAGCAGCAGTCTGTCCCCCCCTGGAGCCTGGCCAGCTTCCTCCCCCTTATATCCGTTCCATCTCTGGGCAATAGGACCATTTACCCTGGAACCACACAACTTCCCGGCTCTCCCCTCTTTGCCCCCACACACCAACTACCTCTATAAATGGTCTCTGAGCCTGCAGTCTTGGCCCCTCGAGACTATTGTTCATAAGATAGTCATTGTGAGCTTTTTCAATGTAAATCTGATGACATCACTCTAGTTCTTAGATTCCTTCGAGAAAGGCGAAGCACCACCCCCGTTGCTCTGCCCCAAATCCTCTACAACCAGAGCACCTTCCTTTTTATCTGCTTGTGGATACTGTGGTTCAGCATAGAATGTAATTAAAAATAAAATGAAAGATTCTTCTGCTAAAGAAAAGCAAGAATACCCTGACCAATCCAATCTATGTTTTTGCCTTTTACAGATGAGAAGAACGAGCCCCAGAGAAGCCCAACCCCTTTCCTGAGGAGCCCAGGAAGAAAACTGGGGAGCTGGCACAAATATTAAGACCCTCCTGAAGTTTCCTTTGGTTTTCTCCTTCTCTTTCCATTGCACCACACCCCTCCTCACCGACAACTTTCTATTTTTCATCAGATATTGCTTTCCTAAGATCCACTAAGTGAGTTCCTTTACTGGCTGAGAGCAAAACACTCACGTCTGCTATGCCTTCTCCAAATCTGCCCCCTACAATTCCAAGCACGAGGAAAAGCAGAAAGACGTGCAGACTCTTACATTGGTTTTATAAGCAGCTTGTCGCAGACTAGACTGATTGCTTGGTCATGAGATCCGAAGCTTGGGGACAGTTAGGGATAAATAAGGAACAGTGACCAAAGCTACAACCTCCCTCCCAAAATCGAAGGAAAGATCTTTAAGGCTTTTATGAGGTACCACGGCCAAGGTAAGCTGACTCTCAGGACATGCTAAACTGAATGCAGAAGCAGACTGAAGTACTTTGGGCCCTGAGCTGATGGACATTTTTCCCTAAAGTATTATTCTCTTAAAAAACATCAAGAATATTTTATGATGAAGGACATCCTTCCTTTAATCAAAAAGTGCACCCCCAAAGCCCCTGATTACCAAATCTATACAAGCAAACAAGGCTCCCTGAAATTGGTTAATTTCCACATCAGCCCATTGTCCCCAGGACGACATATTCACAGCAGGTTGATAAATATTCCTTGAGTGAATAAGCATGTAACGAAGCCGACTGTTTGCAGGGAAAAGAGGCACTTGGTACATCATGGCTTGCTAAGTTGAACGGTCTCGTTAGATCCAGAGATGGGACAGCTCAGTGTGGGCTAAGAGCAAGGGAAGGTACTCTGCGTGGCCTTTGGGTTGGCGGAGAAGAGAACATTCAGGAGGGTCCCAAGAGAATCAAAGTCTGCAGGTGGGGAGTTGTGTCTCCTTTGCTATATATGGTAGAGAAGAAAGCCAGGAGCCAGTTAAAATCTGAACCAGCAACTCTGTCTAGTGCATCAGCCACAGGAAGGCTTTTGTAGGATGTGCAATGTACAGGTGGGTGGTATACGAGGGACCTTTAGTTATGTTCTTAATGTGGATTTGAAAAAGCACATAATGTAGCACATCAGATAACATGACTTCACAGATACTATTGCTTAGGATCAGGCTAAATTTATGGGAGCCAGAATCAGCGAGTTTACTTCAAGAGAAAAATATTAAATCGATACCAGCTTGGATGTGACAAAAATCATGAAGGTGAACAGGAGCGACTGGTAATTGACAAACACTTCGTGAAAGCTACGTATCAATGGTTGTTATTCATTGTCTCATCAAAGGGCATACTGTGTGTGAAAGTGTTTTGTGGATTTCATTCACTCATTCACAAATGTGAAAATTTATAATTCAGCAAAACAGATTAAATGAAATACTATAGACAATAATGAATAACTTACTTCTCAGACAAGGAAGGAAGGAGACAGTATCTTTATGGACCTGCTAAGAATCAAACAACATGGGAGGCCTGGGGATTCAGATAGAAACAAGATGGGTTTCCTTCTCAAGGAGCCTTCCGTCCAGCAGGAAGGCAGGCAACTATGGACGTAAACTGCGATCCCACGTGAGAAGTATTTTCACGGAGATGTGTACAAAGTACAAGAACATGTAGGAGCCATCAGAGTAGGGGCAGCTGGCAGAGGTGGCGGGAGATGACTTTAGCACCTTTTGCCAGATGGGGCTATCACTTGCGTTACCTACAAGTCAGGTGTTGAAGGAATTCTAGTGTACGAATCCCAAGACACTGCAATCATTAAAAAAGCATAAATGCAAGCTATTACTATTGTATTTAATGCAATGAATGACATCAAACTTTAGTATGCATGAGAAAGACCTGCAGAACTTATTTTAAAATGCACATTTTGGGACTCTCCCTTAATAGGCTCTGATAGTACGCTTGGAACGTTGGGTTAATCTGAAATGTTAATAAAGCCTGGGAGATTCGGATGTGGTAGGTATATACTCTGAGAGACTAACTTATAGAAGGCAGGAAACTTATTTACTTTGGACAACTCAGTATTGAGCACAATGCCGGCATACAGCAAGCGTTGAATAAATGTTTGGTAAACACACACACACACTAAATTATTAAAATCTAATAACAGATCTGAGCTCCAGAATAATATTTTGTTTTCCAATGGATTTAATTTATAGACTTAAAATTTACACTTGCATCCTTCCAGAAAGTAACGGAGATAGCCCATAATTAAAATTCAGACACACACAAATATAAACAGGATTAATTGCTTTTTAAAAGTTAATTTTTTGGATTGATTAGCCCAGGCTCAGGCTGACGGCTGTTGGGCCTCCCTTTGGGCGGTAGAGACTCTGAGAGTCTGGATGCCCTTGAAAGTGAGGAAACATTCTCCTGCAGTACATTCTGACCTGCCCCCTTCTACTAGTTGGTCTCAATTAATGGGGTCTGAAGCACCAGCTTGTCAATCATCAGGAACATACTGTACCCTCAACAATCAAACTCAAGGCACGCCTTCTCATGTTGCCATTTTCTCTGTCTCTGAAAAGTGTTAAAAGTAGGTTCATTATGGCCAATTGAGCCAAAGGGAACAGGACAATCTTTCTCCAAGTGGCTGGAAAATAAGCCAATCGCTGGTCCATGTGTCACCCAAATACCTCAATTCGGATACTTTTTGAGCTTTCGACAATGCTCTGTCCTAACTTTCCATTCTTCTCATGAGAACCTGCTGCGAGCATGAGCTGCATAACGGTAATTCCATTCACTGGAAGAATGGATGAATGGATGAATGAATGAATGGATGAATGAAGGCATGGTCAGGTCTCATTATTGTCTACTGTACTTCAAGCATCCAGGCACGGGTAAGATGATAAAACAGAGCAGACAGGGCCCCTCTCTGGGCTTACAATTTGCAGGAGAAGGCTGCATTAATAACGTATTTATGCTAAAGTTAAGACAGAATAGACCCACCAGTTCGTCCCCTGTTTGCAAATCAGGAAGTGAGGATTCCCAGCAGGGCTTGTTCTGTGTGAGCCCCAGGAGGAAAAAATAAATATACTCTATTGGTAGCAGTAACAGTGAGGAATATTGTGCCCAAATGAAAAGAACTTTTAAAATATCTTCACACCTCTAACAGAGACGGCATAAGATAAATAGAAAAGTAGCCGAGTCCCTCCGTGAATTGAAGCCAGAATTGAAATATGCCAGAGGAAATCAAGCAGTCAATCTAGAAAGATCATAGGAATCATATTCTGGGAATGAAAGGGAAATGGTGTCTGGGAAGGCAGTTCAGAGCCTCAAGTTTTGCTAAAACTCATCAGTAGCAAGTAGGAACGGGTGCAGTTTAGGACAGAGAAGACAGGGTGGGTGAGCGCACGGGCTTCAGGATGAAGACCTGGGATGACAAGGCAGATCTTTACTTAGCTGTGACGCTAACTGGATGACAGGGGTGTCCGGGGTCTGTTCACACTGCTTTGCAAGAGCCCATTATGTGCACCCCTTCCTGACTCTGATTTCAGTCACTTTACATTGGTTACTTGAAACTGCCCATGGTGGGAGTACTAACACTATAGGAAGAGGCAGATGCTACAAACCAGCGTTTTTCTTTAAGTTAGTAAATATTTATCAGCACACGACTAGTTACAGAGTCCAAGCTAACAGCCAAAGGGACCTGCATGAAACCAGGAATTGAGAGGCAAAGCTGTACTCAGGTGGTGGTGGCACTGGTTGCCTTGGAAGTGCCGTTTCCCCTATCCTGACATCAGCAAAGGAGATTCAGCTCTCACATGGGGGCCTGGAACAAGCGCTCTTGAAGGTGGCTTCCTACCCTGAGTCTGCATCCCTATGCTAGAAATAGCCATGGAGGATTTTTTTTTTTTTTTTTTTTTTTTTGCGGTACACGGGCCTCTCACTGTTGTGGCCTCTCCCGTTGCAGAGCACAGGCCCCAGACGCGCAGGCTCAGCGGCCATGGCTCACGGGCCCAGCCGCTCCACGGCATGTGGGACCCTCCCGGACCGGGGCACGAACCCGTGTCCCCTGCACCGGCAGGCGGACTCTCAACCACTGTGCCACCAGGGAAGCCCAAAATGAGTGATTTTTTTAAAAAAATTATTTTATTTATTTATTTTTGGCTGCGTTGGGTTTTTGTTGCTGCGCGCCGGCTTTCTCTAGTTGTGGCAAGCGGGAGCTACTCTTCATTGTGGTGCGCGGGCTTCTCATTGCAGTGGTTTCTCTTGTTGCAGGGCACAGGCTCTAGGGGTGCGGGCTTCAGTATTTGTGGCATGCGGGCTTCAGTATTTGTGGCACGCGGGCTCAGTAGTTGTGGCTCACGGGCTCTAGAGCGCAGGCTCAGTAGTTGAGGCACATGGGCTTAGTTGCTCCGTGGCATGTGGGATCTCCCTGGACCAGGGCTCCAACCCATGTCCCATGCACTGGCAGGTGGATTCTTAACCACTGCGCCACCAGGGAAGCCTGAGCGGTTTTTTAAATGAGATAAAATACCCCAAAGTGCCCAGCCCAGTGTTTGGCACATTGATGGTATTTAAGAAATGTCAGTTTTCTCCCCTTGATCAAGATGACTGATACTGAAACCTTGGCCTTCCATGTTATTAGAAGGGAACTCCTCTTTTCTGCAACCCCATTATCAGTGGTGTTGTGGGAGACTTTATATTATGGGTAGTAGATTACACTGCCATTCCTATTTATTCATTTGCCCATGAGAAGACTACAAACGCACCTCCCATCGCCCTCTGTCTTGCAGCGTCTTCTGCGTCTCATAAACTGTAGACGTTGCTCAAACTCAGAGAAGGTGAGAAATTAAGAAGCATTACTGAGTTCACGCAGACGTTAACAAAAACAACAAAAAACACAAAACCCAATAAGACTGTGTTTAGTGCCTCCAACAGTGAGTAAGCTGATTTTGCTGAGAACTCCTCTGCTGGTAGAAAATAGTGTTGAAAAAAATCAAAGCTATGGCTATTAGCCACAGGGAGCTTCCATTGACTGCTCATACATTTGTTAAGTAAGACCAAGGCAGTTTTGGCTCTGGGGAAACTTTTTTGATTTACACAAATCAAGTTCATGTGATTTCTCAACTAGTGGGCTTTTTTCCCCAAGAACTCAAACTATTCAGGCCTCAAAGTGACAAATGAATAATTTTTTTGAGGAATATATAGAGAGAGCCACCCTATTACACTGAATAATTCACTTATGCACCCATCTGTTCACTCATTTATTAAAGAAAATGTTTATTGAGCACCTGTTATGTGTCTGGTATAGAATTAGCCACAGAAGATACGTAATTGCAAAAGAAACAGTCTTTTCTTTCAAGGAGCTCACAATCTAGTACCTGTGTCAGAGAGCTATTGTGAATTTTAAATTAATTACTTCATGGAAACACTTAGGAAAATGCCTAGAACATGGTGAACACTCAAAAAGCATAGCTCTTATTTTTATTGTTATCTGACAGAGAGACAAGAAAACATACTTTCAGTCCACTGTGGTCGAAGTTGAGGGTAAGGGTAACCTTGGGGTCATAGTGCGGAGAGGTACCGACCCAGCCTAAGAATGTCTGGAAGTGTCCTTCCACAGATAGCCCGTCGGCTGACTCTTAAAAGGAAAGAAAAAGAGGCAGACAGAGAAGACTGGAAAGGAGTTCTGTGAGATGAAACCAGAGAGATGGAGGCCAAATCCTAACCAGCTTTGACATATTGTGTTAGGGAGTTGCGTTTATCTTGCAGATAACAGGGCACCATCGAAGGTGAAGCCATCCAGAACATACCACCGTGGCATTCAAAATTATTTCGAGCTGAAGTCATTTGAGAATCGAAAGATGCAGAAAAGGGCCTTGTCTGAACTCCCCACCCCCATCTGCCTAAAAGCAGAGCCTTCCAAGAGAATTCAGCTGCCATAAAGTCCTCCCTTCCAAGGGAGGCTTCCTGTACAGGGGGAAGATTGATTCCTATCACCAGAGACTAGAAGTCAGTATTGGGATGAGAAACTGCATAAACATTGTCACAAAACTATCATAACTTGCATAGACTCTCCTAAGGCCCATTTTTCTTTCCCCAAAGTCATTCCTTTTTTTATAAGTGCCCTCTCTCCCCTCATCCTTCTCCTATTAACTTGGTATATAAGCCCCCAATTTTTAAAATAAATAAATAAATAAATAAATTAATTAATTAATTTTTGGCTGTGTTGGGTCTTCCTTGCTGCCCACAGGCTTTCTCTCGTTGGGGCGAGCGGGGGCTACTCTTCGTTGTGGGGCGCAGGCTTCTCATTGTGGTGGCTTCTCTTGTTGCGGAGCATGGGCTCTAGGCGCGCGGGCTTCAGTAGTTGTGGCACGTGGGCTTCAGCAGTTGTGGCTCCCGGGCTCTAGAACGCAGGCTCAGTAGCTGTGGCGCACGGGCTTAGTTGCTAAGCGGCATGTGGGATCTTCCCAGACCAGGGCTCGAACCTGTGTCCCCTGCATTGGCAGGCGGATTCTTGACCGTTGTGCCACCAGGGAAGTCAAGCCTCAAATTTTAATCACTTCTTTGAACCATGTTTTCTGCACGCTCCTGCATACATATGTGAATGAAGTTTGTCTTTCCTCCTGTTAATCTGTCATTTGTCAGTTTAATTTGCAGGTCCTAAGAACAGAACCTGAAAGGACAGAGGAAGAGTTTTTCCTCCCCCCGACAAAGGATTTTAAATGCAATCATGATCACATTTGTGTTTCACAAAGATCTTTCTTGATGTGGGGTGAAGAATGGCACGAAAGTGGCTCCTGGTGCAGCTTTCCCCAGGAGATTACTGATGAGCGACTCAACCAAGCCAGTGGCAACAGACAGCAGGAGGAAGAGGCCGACTCAAAACACATTGAAGTCTTAAAGTTAAATCGACTTCAGAACTTCAGTAAAAAGGATGGAGGATAGCACAAGTAAGATGGCATTGCTCTTTGCTGCTGAGTTTTGGGTACAGAAGAAACTCTGGAAGAAAGCTATTGAGATTAATTTTGAAGATTGTGCCCGAGGTGCCTGTGGGGCAGCTTCCAGGTGGTGATGGCTAGTCAGCAAACACAGGCTGGAATTTCTAAGACAGTCTGATTTGGAGCTAGAAATTTGAGAGTCGTGAGCTAGCAGGTGGTCCGTTAAACCATGGGAACAGATAGGATTGAACAGAGCGTTCGAGAAGAGCAGAGGGTGTGGAGTGGGTCATTCCTAGACCTTCCAAGAGGCACATTCTTGTCACTAAATATACTGAACAAGGAAGCAAATGCAGCATCGCCCCAGGACGAAACACGGCAGGGCAGAGAGCAGCCCCAGGCTGAATGCATTAAGGCTAAGGATATGCCACCATCTCCTACACGGAGACTTGCCAGGGAGGGGGCTTGGTAAATATCTCAACCCACATAATTGGCATCTTTCACAGAACACTCTAGCGCAGAAAAGCTGCTGGCTCTGGGAAGGGCACGATGGGGTCCGACGGCTCACCTTCCACCTGAGAAACCAATTTTGTCAATAACATGTTTGCTCCTCTGCTTCAGGGCCACGCTGGGTCCACCTCGCCTGTTTCCAGGTGACAGGACCAAACGCCCCTCCCAGTTTCTCCCGAAGGCTGCCTCCCTAGAGTGGTATGGGGTGAGGCCCAATGAGCATTCGAACTGGCACCTTCCCAGGGCTCCCAGCAGAACGGACCCCTGGAGGCTGCAAAGTCCGCATCTGCACACTGGCAGCTGCCTCTTCAGTTTCCCAAGCCAGGATAAAAACAGTTCCCTACCTTCCAAGATGAAGCCTCCGCTAGAGAAAAGAGAAATCACACCCACGCACTCAGTCGAAATTCATCTTCCAATTTCTCAGCCTGTCACTGCTGAGAAAGACACAGCTACTGCTGCCACCACAGGCAGAAGAGGAAACCGCTCCCCCGCCCTGACACACACACACACACACACACAGCACAACAACCCTCCGACCTCTCTCCAGATTCAGTCACAGGAGAGTTTCTTACAATGCGTCTTCCTGCCACTCAGGGAGGTCCCTGTGACAGTATTTTGAAACTCTCTACAGAAAGCAGAGAGGTGAGAACTGATCCCAAGCCACAGGTGCCAGAGCAACGGGAAGACATGATTCCTGAAAGTCATGGCCACACTAGTTTTTGGGCAAGAAAGCACTATATTTTACTGGTGCTTTCCAAACCTGTTTTTCTTTTTTACCATTATGCTGTGGCCCTATATACAATATTAGGTTATATAGCTTCAACCCTCCCCTCCCCCTCCTCCAGAATTACCTCCACTTCTCACCAAGAACCCTTGTTTAGTATTATGGGTTGAATCCTGTCCCCCTCCAAAGGATATGCTGAGGTCCCAACCGTCACTTCCTCAATATGTGACCTTATTTGGAAAGAGGGTCTTCCTAGAGATAAAGTTAAAATGAGGTCATTAGGGTGGGCCCTCATCCAATATGACTGGTTTCCTTATAAGAAGGGAAAATTTGGACATAGACAGACATGCCCAGAGGGAAGAAGATGTGAAGACACACAGGGAGCAGATGGCATGGGACCGGAGTGCTGTATCTACAAGCCAAGGAAGGAACGCCAAGAACTGCCGGTAAACCCCAGGAGCTAGAAGCAGCATGAAGGATTCTTCCCTAGAGCCTTCAGAGAGAGGCTGTGGACACCTTGATTTTGGACCTCTAGTCGGCAGAACTGTGAGGGAACAAATATCTGTTGTTTTACACGCAGTGCACGGGGCTTTGCTACGGCAGCCCTGGGAAGCTCATGCACTTAGATATGCGGGTCTCTTTGCAGATGCTTTCAAGCCTTTCCTTTGACTTGTGATGTCCACCGCAATTCTCTGCCCTGTTCCAGGCCACATTTGTGTTCTGCATGATGGCTCCGAGGCATCTCCTCTTTTAAGATGAGGGTTTTTTTTTTTTTTAAATCCTATGTACAGCCTAGTTAGCTTTTTTTAAAATAAATAAATTTATTTATTTTTGGCTGTGTTGGGTCTTCGTTTCTGTGCGAGGGCCTTCTCCAGTTGCAGCGAGCGGGGGCCACTCTTCATCGCGGTGCGCGGGCCTCTCACTGTCGCTGCCTCTCCTGTTGCGGAGCACAGGCTCCAGACGTGCAGGCTCAGTAGTTGTGACACACAGGCTTAGTTGCTCCGTGGCATGTGAGATCTTCCCAGACCAGGGCTCGAACCCGTGTCCCCTGCATTGGCAGGCAGATTCCCAACCACTGCGCCACCAGGGAAGCCCGGCACAATGGTCTTTTGGGTCCCTCCCCTAGTCCCCAGCAGTCGTGATCCAGAGGGTCGCACAACAGTTCTAATTTTGAATATTTTCAGAAAGGAAATTTGTACTGACTGGGCTCCCATAACATGTAAAACAAGGTGCTCAACACTCTGGATGTCCCATTCCTCACAACCCCCCTGTGGGAAATAGCGACAACCATTCCAGTAATTTCCAGCAGAGGTGACTGAACTTCAGAGACTAGGAAGTTGATGAAGGTCATCTAACTAGGGCCATGGTAGGCTGTGGACTTAAATCATAGGCAAATGACTCCTTAGCACAGGCTCATCCCTCTGAACCACAGGAAAACCTACCCTTTTTCTTGTCCAAGTCTGTATTCCTGTTTCTGCACATGTGGTCAAGCTACCTGGAGCATTCCCATAACCCCAGAGCGTCTCAGGAGTTAATGTGCACACGAATCCTCGGGGATTTTGTTAAATAGCACATTCTGATTCAGTAGGTTTTGGGTGGGGCTGAAGCAGGAGATAGATGGGCCCCAGGGTAAGCAGCTGGAGTTCATTCCTTGTGGACAGAAACTCCAAAACATCAATAGCAGGACGATCGAGAGAGGAGGCTGTCCCTGCCCAGATGAGAGATAAAAGACCACATGTTCCTCCTTCTTGAAGTCAAGGAGACCTTCCTGACTACACATGTGCAGAAAAGCTCCTTGGATGTCAAAAAGGGAGTGGGCGTCACCCCACAGTAAGTGACGTCAACTATCCGTAGGCCTCTTCGCTAGAATCCACCTTGGCTGAGAGATGCGCACGCACACATGGGAGGTTCCTGAGATAAACCCAATACGGACTCAGAACCAGGCGAAGCGAGATGACTGGCCAAAGGAAATGGGGAAGGAATGCCCCATAAAAGTGATTCAAACTACATGAGAGCATGACTCTCTCCTCCCGTGTGTCTATCCATAGGTACCCTTTTCCTCCTAATAAACACCTTATTTGTTTCACTACTTTCCGTCTCTATGTGGAAATTCATTTCTACACAGCTGACTGGCCAGGGCATTGTCACTGGCCACTGGCCCCTGGTGGTCTAGTGGTTAGGGCTCAGCTCTCTCACCGTTGAGGCCTGACTTCAGTCTCTGTCTGGGAACCGAAACTCCGCTTCAAGCCACTGCCGGCCGAGGCCACCCGAGATCAGGCCCTGGGAGACTGCCTTTCAAATATTTACTGAGAGCCTACTGTGTACCAGGCACAAGGCTAAGTGCTTGGAATACATCAGTGAAGAAAACCAACCAATGTCTCTGTCCTCTTGCAGGGGGTGGCGTGGGGACACTGTTACTTGTCAAGGGCTGTGGCCTCCTGTGATGACCCGGCATCGAGGTAGGTATTGGTTGCCTGGTTGGAGGAAAAGTCTGCTTTGTTTTCTGGGATCGGCACACAGGGGATGTGAGCATGGTAAAGGATGGAGATGACTGGAATTTACAATCATGAGGTGTGGCTACAGGTTCCCGTCTCTCAATCTGTGTGTCAACATTCAGACAGCCCGCCTGCAGCGTTTCCCACCCCACCTGGATATGGTGCCTTAGACTCAAAATGCAAAATTGCCTTTAGACTTAAGTCATTTCCAGGGTCATAAAACAAGTGAAAGAGTCCATATCAAATGTCAGTCTGGGGGCTTCCCTGGTGGCGCAGTGGTTGGGAGTCTGCCTGCCGATGCAGGGGACGCAGGTTCATGCCCCAGTCCGGGAGGATCCCACGTACCACGGAGCGGCTGGGCCCGTGAGCCATGGCCGCTGGGCCTGCGCGTCCAGAGCCTGTGCTCCGCAGCGGGAGAGGCCACAGCAGTGAGAGGCCCGCGTACCGCCAAAAAAAAAAAAAAAAAAAAAAAAAAGTCAGTCTGAGGGCCTCAAAGGCCAAGATTTGAAGGGAAATGGGAGATGAGAAAGCTAGCATATATTTGATTATCTACTTCGTGTCAACGATTATTCTTTGTGTTATGATATCGGACCTTTATTCACAACACCTAAGGTATTATTTTCTCAACATAGAAAGTGAAGCTCAGAATGTTTAAATGACTTGGCTAAGATCAGGAACTGCCATGTTATCTTCTATAATCGATTATAACTGGCCATCTACAGGGTCCAGTGCCATCAGCTGAGCCTGTCTTAAATGTCACATTTCACTGGAAGCCATTGTAAGGGTCGCCCATGGCACTGGCGCATCACAGCCCTGGGCGTGGTCTTCCAGCTTTTGCAATCTGTCAGTTTCAGTGTTACTATCCAAGGCTTCCTGGAGAACTAACAATCTCCCTCCAGCCTCCTCCTTCCTGAAATTACTTTGAGTCTCATTTTGTCATCCCCTACAGCATCAGCTTCCTAAATCAGTGGCTTTCATGAAATGTGCTTTAATTCTCCAAGCAATAACCTTAGAGGTACTTACAGAGGTGTTAAATTCCCTCAGTCTCTCCCAAGGCTTTTATTTATTCATGCGTTAGAATGTCGTTGATTATATCTTCTTGGATTTAGCAGCTTGCCAAGAGCAGGGTGTGTTTGCAGGAGTTCACGGAATCAAACTAAGTAGCAGGGAGGGCTGGCCCAGGTCACGGAGCAGGTCATAGGGCAGCCTTAGTTCTTCCAGCATTTCCAAAGTCTCCCCCCATTTCACGGCTGGACTTAGTGACAGAGGAGCAGCAGATCCTCCAAATAAAATGATTTAAGAGGCCCAGGGCTTTCTTCGTAATACGTCAGTCCCCTAATAAATAAGGTTCTGCCAAGGCTTTCCATCCATCAATTAATTCGTCGCTAGGTAAGCTCACTAGCCTGACCCTTAAAGTACTTCATGACTTTGCTTCTGTGTTTCCCTCCAGTCTTTTCTTGCCTTGCCCCATTGCTGTGGAGGTAGCTTCCTCAGCACCCCTTTCATACAAATTCCCCCCTTTCTTCCCCATTCATTCAGTAGAAGCTTCCAAGTGAGGACTATATGACCCCATGTAATAGGCTGATCGGGCTGGGGGTGGGTCCCTAACCCAAGCTGGGCCAATGGAGTCTTTCCCTGAGAATTTAGTCTTGGGGCATGAGAGATGCTGTCATTCTCTTTCTGGGAGCATGGGGTATGACATGTATTTTGGGAAGCTCTTGGCAATCATGTTGCCCAAAGAGTCCAGGGGAGAAGGGGGAATGTAGGGAAAGAGAGAAAGAAAAGGTGTTTAAGAGAAAGGAGAGAAGGAGGGTTAGTTCTCGTAATACCTTAGAGAGCTCAGTAATCCAGGAGACACCCTGGTTTTGTTTCGTTTTCAGTTTTTGTTTTAATAATAAATTCTCTTTATTTCTTAGGTAGCTTTGAGTTTCTGCTTTTGCAATCAAGAAAACCTGACTTTTAAAGCACAGGTCGCCAACAGTTTCCCCCAACTTTTGATTTCCCACACTTTTCATCCGATTGTATGCCTCCAGGCCTGTATTCATGCTGCCCCCTGACCCTCCTCCACTGGACCAAGCCTCTTCCTACTCTGTGAAGCCCCTGCCTGTTGCCCAGCATGGGCCATGGAAGGTGGTGCTGTGAGCGGCTTAAGTGCACAAAGATGGGGCCAGGCAGACCCTGAGTTGGAATCCTGCTCTGACTAAGGGCGAACCTTGGGCCAGTGACATGACTAAAGTAAATATTCCTAACTTTCCTCAGCTTCAAACAGAGATTAAAATACTAGTTCCTGTCTTGCAAAGTTTGGTGTGAAGAGCAACTGAGATCACGTGTACTCAGCACTGACACAGAGAGTCCTCGGTAGATGTCAGCTATGCCATCATGTCATCATCATCACGTTGTCATCATCAACATCATCACGATCTCATCATCATCGCTATCACTAGTATCCACTCCCCGTTGTGTCATCTGACTCAATGTACTTTGTAACGTTATTGTGAGTGTGTTACTTTTCCACTGCTGTGTGACTACCACAAACTTAGTGGCTTAAATGAGACCCACCTACTAGCTCACAGATCTCTGGGTCAGAAGCATCTCTGCTCAGGGCATCACAAGGCTGAAGTCCAGGTGTTGGCTAGCTGCATTCCCACCTGGATCTTGGGGTCCTCTTCCGAGGCCATTCAGGTTGTTGGCAGAATTCAGCTCCTGTGGTTGTATGACTGAAGTCTCTGATCCCTTGCTGGCTGGCAGCCAGGAGCCATTCTCAGCTTTCAGGGGCCACCCACACTCCTTGCTGCGTGCCCCCCTTCATCTTCAAAGCCAGCAATGGAGAATCTCACTTGTGCTGCATCCTTCCCAGGCTTCAAATCTCCGTTTTTCTCTGACCTTTGTTCCCAGGTTTAAAGGGCTCATATGATGAGGTCAAGCCCGCCCAGATAATCTTCCTTTCTTAAAGTCAAGTGTGCCAGATGAGATAACCCAAACCATCATATCCACAGTCCCTGGAATTAGGCAGGGGCCAGGGAATGGTGGGGGCCACCTTGGAACTCCACCTGCCATCACGGGCTTAGACAGAGACGATGTGAATAAACCTCGTCTTGTGCGCTACTTGGCACAGAGCAGGCGCTCACCCAGTGGTTATTTTCTTGTTTTCATTATCAGTGTTAATCGCAGTCGTGTTCTCAGTCAGGCTTCTGTTTTCTCAGTGTCAACTCTGCTTTCTCTCTCTCTTAAGTTACAAGAAAAGGCACTTGAATCTCTGCAAGCATCAAAGATTTATGGGTTCTTTTGTATGTTTGGATTGAATAACCTGATGGAGGTCACAGTTAAGCTGGAACCATTTGGGAAACAGAGGTCCCATTGGAAAGATTTTCAAAATGTTCACTCTCAGGCAGAATCAAGTATTTTTCCAGGTGAAAAGAGTTTGCCCTTTGCAACTGTGATTCTGTAACTGGGCTCGGAAAACTCTTCCCAGTAGTAGTGGAGTTAAGGAAGAGCTTGGAGATAATCCCACATTCTTCCTAGTTTGGCCACATTAGTGTAGGCGGCAGCACGGAGGAGAATCGGGCTTTTCCGATGGGTTCATCCAGAGGAGAATCTCATTCATCCACTGCTTCCTGCCAGGCCTTGTGCTGGGCCACAGAGATACAGCTGGAAGGAGCCCAGCATGGACCCCACTGAGCAGAGCACCTGCCAAGAGGGGAGGCTGACAATGACACACAGACCCACACATCAGAGGATTTCGGACAAGGGTAAGTGTCATCAAGAAATGAACAGGGTGGAGCCACTGGAAGTGGCTTAGGAAGGTGCTAACTCAGTGGGGGCAGGAGGAAAGCCAACCCAGGGAATGGCATTTTGGCTGAGATCCAAGTGATGCGAAGGAACCGGCCCTACGGAACCCAGCAGAGCACTGCAGGCAGGTGTCACGATGGTGCAATCATCACCACTAGATCCGATTTACTTGTTAAAATGATGGTTCTGGCCATTGTGTGGAGAATGGACTGTGTGGCATGAGACAAGGAAGCTCCTGCAGTGGTCCAGGAAGAACTGGATGGTGGCTGGACCAGGGCAGCAGTGGTGATGGAGAAAAACAGATGGTCCTGAGGCTTTCTGTTTTCCAAATCGGGACACCTGATGTGGTGACAGGAGCACAAACTGTGAGGCTGGACAACCTAGCTTTGGATCTGCCACTTTCTACCTGCCCTAAGCATGGGCAAATCACTTAATTGAGCTGAGCCTCAGTTTCCCAATCTGAAAAATGGGAACATGAATAACCACCTCATGTGTTTGCTCTGGAAACCAAACAAGATAAAACACACATACATCCTATCACCATGCCCGGGAGGTAGTGTGTTCCATAAGTATCAGTTTTCTTCTGTTTTGAGATCTCTCTGTCCCACACTCAAAAGGCAGCCCCACCTTAAGGTCGGGTCTCAAGAACTCTGTTCAGGCATTCCCCTGTCATTACACAGAGTTAATTTCCCAAACTTGGAATGGAAGAACTGTGGGGCTTTCACCCACCAAGGGAAAACCGTTTTTCATGGAGATGGGAGAATTGTCACAATCTGAAATCCCCTGCCACCAAGCTGTGTAGTCTTGGGCAAATCACAACTCTTCTGAGACTCAGTTTCCCCATTTACAAAGGGAGTCATCTCCTCTGTCAGCGTTAAGCTGTGTATGCCTGGCGGGGGGGCGCTAAAGGTGACAGTCCGTATTTATAGTGTCACCACATATCCTGGTTTGTCCAGATCTGTTCTGGTTTACTCTTGCTGTGCCAGCATAATTATTAATAGCTCTGCCTTTCACTGTCAGAAGTGGTCTGGTTTGAACAACAAATTATTTGGTCATTCAATTTATTCACTTCATTACTTTTCCCGCAGGTCAAGTTAGACCTTTTCCTTTATTGCTTCAGCTGAAATATTGAAAGTGCCGGGTTCTGACAACTGAAGAGCAATTTTGAATGTTGGGTGTTTTTTTAAATTATTAAAGGAATCTTTGCCTGCTTTTCTGCCTTTAGAATCTAGTCAGCATAAGACACAATTGCCTTGCCTTTGTGTAAGTATCTAATTTATGTTATATATCCATATTAAGTTTCTGTAAATTAGTAAAAAGGGCAAACATTTTTTCTGTGTCCTCAGGCTGCAACGGAGGGCAATGGGGAGGGTGGGGGGCAGCTGTGTAGCTCGGTATCTCTCTTCAGCAGTGAAGAAGAGTGATGTATTCGTGTGTGAGATGAATGCAAGAAAGCAGGATGGAGGTCTCTGCTTTTTCCTCCCATCAAGAGCCTAAGCGGGGAAGCCAAAATTCCAGGGATGCTTTCAGAGTAGGGTGTCCAGGTGATTCAGTAGCTCGGGTTTTATGCTTATGTTGAACCTGCAGCTTAGAGATAACCCAGAATGTATCCTAAAGGCACTGGGCCTCCCACACGCCCTAGCAGAATATCGAGGTCGAGGCAATTCTCAGGTAAACCTAGGATTTAGCATTTTCTATTCCGGCGTCTGAGTAGAAATAATTTCATGAAATGGACTCACGGAATCTGGATTAGACAGCAAGGGAAAATGAAAACAGGGAAGAAGATTTGCTACTGACAGAATTCAAATCAAGTCATGGAATATGCTTCTGGTTGGTGTTTGGCTGGAAATGATTTTGAAAACATGAGTTTTCAATGTCTGATGTAGCTTTGCTTCTCACTTTTGAAGAGACTACCGCTATCTCAGCTGGTGTCATGAGTGTGTTCCCTCCTGGATAAGGGTAGCATTGCTTGGGAACACTCTGGGTCACCCATAAGACTGGCTTAAAGGAGGACATTTTATTTTTCTCACACAGCAAGATATGTGAGGCAAGCACCTGCTGACATCTGTTCAACAGCTCAGCAATGCCACAGCCTATGTCTCAATGACTGTCTTGGCTTTCCCCTCGTCTTGGTTGTCTCATCATCATAACACACAGCATCTACAGGTATTAAACCCATGTACAGGACAGAAGGAAGACACGGGAAGCCTTTTATAAGGAAAAGCCAAAAGCCTTCCTGCCACACCTCAGTGGCCAGAACTATGTCACATGACCACCCAATCTACAGGGATGCTGATGGAGTTAGTGTCTGGGGCTGTTCTTGATGAACTGGGTGTCCGTTAGGAATGAAGAGAAGAAAGAAGAAAGACTAGTGGTTGACTAAGAACACCTGCCACAGGGGTACATTTCAGTGATGGTATTGTTTACTTGAGGGCTGTATTTTCGAAGCTGGGGATGTAAACAAGTCTTGACCAAGGGCTTGCTCTGTGCCCACGGTGCCCATTTGTTGAACAAATGAAAGAATAAATGAATCAGTTAATAAGAGTCTATGATGTGCCAGACACTGTATTAGGGCTTTTCCATATTTTAAGTCCTGTAGCTCTCACAACAACCCTACAAAGCTGCTATAATAATTCTAACTGTTTCATGGATGAGAAAATAAACTTAGTGACATTAAATAAGTTGCTCAAGGTTACGGCTGGAAAACTGCCAGGACTCACATCACTGCGTTTATCTGCTTCTAAGCACAATGTAAAGTTCTTCTTACTTTATAAAGATATTATGCAACAATAGTATCTTAAATAATCATTCTGTGATTACAGTTATTGTTATCCATCACCTCCCTTTATCTTTAGAAAAACACTGAGTGGTAGAAGGGAAAAGGATTAGTTCCATTTTTCACAGAAGTGGAAACTGAGGAGGGAATTGAACTAACTTACTCAGGACTATAGTAAGCATTATACAGTCAAGGGCATCTGGAGAGATCAAGGATATTTTAATTTGCTTAGAATTTATTCCTCTTTGCACAACCACTTACAGCAGCACCACATTTCTTACGAGGCAGGAAGAAAGCCCAGCTCATTTTTTTTCATGCATTAGTGGAAAAGAAATATCTATCTGAGTCATGCAGAACGGCAAATACCTCATATGTGGGTACGGCAGAGTTGCTGACCTGAGAGGTGGTTAATGCACCTGCTTGCTCCCGTCTAATAACGTTTTACTAGTCAATCAACAGACATTTATTGAATAAGACACTGTGCAAGGAATTAAGGGGTGAGGTGGGTGGAAGGCAGTCCCACCCTGTGTAGGAACTGGGCGGGGCACGGACATCCATGGACCATCTATGATGTCTTGGCAACTTGCATACCCTGTCTCATCTGACCACGAGAACAACCTCATGATACAGGCCCTGTTTATGCTTAGAGATGTCAAGACACCTACCGAAAGCCACACAGTTGGTAAGTAGAAGACTTGGGATTTGAAACTAGAACACTCTGATTTCAGAGCTGCAAGTTTACCTTCTGTACTACACCACTTTCAACAGCATAGCAGCTGGTTTTATAATGATCTATTGCTTTGTTGGTTTTCTTGACTAAATAGATGATAGATATACTAAAAACGTAGATTCCATACCTTTTTCATTCACCACCGGATCTCCAGCACCTAGGACAGCGCCAAGCACACAGTATGTATAATACAAAATAAATATTTATTGAATGAATGAATAATTGAGTTATTTTTTGTTTTAGAATCCCAAGGGCTTATCATAACTTCTGACATTGTATTTTATGGGGAACAAAACAGAGTTTGTATTAATTTATGGGCACTTTGTTTACTCAAATCCTGTGGAGTAGACCTCACTTTCCTAGTTTTATAGATGAGAACATAAATCTCAGAGAGAGTAGGCACTTGCTTTGGGACAAACGACTCTTTGGAAGAGAGGCTGGGATGCCACCTCCTTTCTACCATGATGTTTTACATAAGGAAGTGGGGGCAGTCTGAATATTTCTGAGGAGGAATAAGACAATAGAATTCCTAGAAGGAACTCTGGCAGTAGGGGATAAAAGGTATCAGGATGGGAAGATACCAGGCAGGAGAAAGAGAAGAGCATCTGATTAATGTCAGTTCCATTCTGACAATGGGCCACGAGGCTTAACTTTCATGATATGGAGCCCATTCTACAGATTAACAACCTGAGGCTCAGGAAGGTTAAGTGACTTGCCCAAACTCACAAAGCTAGTATGTGATAGAGCCAGGATCTGAATCCCCACATGTTGGATATGATACAACCTCACGAGTCTTATAAGTTTCTAGTCTCACAATGGCAGTCTCGAAAGGAGAAAAAATAATGTGATCAGGAATTGTTCCCAAAGGCTTCCTGGAGGAGGTAACAGGTGACTTTGGTTTGGAAAGTGAGGTAGGGAAGGAATTTCTGGCAAAGGTTTGGAGGCCAAAAAGGAAACACATATAGGGTTCTGAGGGGTTTCAGCCTGAAAGAAGCAGAATAAAAAGCAGTAACTAAAAAGTGATTTTTTTAACCCATTTATGAAAATTGTGTCAAAAGCCTCATCAAGTAAGACCAAGAGCTGCTTCATGGAAAGAGCCATAGCTCTGGAGCCAGAGATTTGGTGTCAGAGTCTGATTCCCAGCTTAATAGCTGTGTGTCCCTGGGTAAATTACCTAACCTGCCTGAGCCTCAATATCACAGCAAGATAAAGTTACTAATGGTGCAATGTACACACTAAGTGCTCAATAATGGTTCATTTCCCTTTATCCCTTCCCTTCACGGCTGAACCTGTAAGGGTAGAAATATCCATCATCTTTCCTTGTATCCAGATTCCAAGCTCTTAGGAAAATATGCTGGTTTCACAATCCAGGTATCATCATTATTGTGCTGTGCACGTGTGCTCATCCTTCACTGAAACTCTGAGGAAGATCAGCGGCAAAAAGCATCAACTGAGCCTTCAAATGCCAGCTGACAGGAGGAAAACTACAGCCTAGTAGAGCAAGGGGGTGTCCTGGATGTTACTGTGCTGATTCAAACACGGATGAGCAACTGATGAGGGACCGAGGTTCTTGGTCTCCCTCCAACCTCTAGAGTCTCAAAACTGAACAGGACCAGAGATAGCAGATAGTGCAAGGTTCTGAAACCTCAGTGATTACTTTTCCATATTTAATCACCACCTGTACCATCAATTACTTCTTTTTCTTGAGCTTGATTTTTTCACATAAAAGACATTTTCATAGTTATTTTTAAGAAGCAAAGTATATTATTACCTGCAATAATTAGAAGGAAACTGTACAACTAAGTACAATGACAAAAAAAAGACTGTGACTAAATTAGAGCCAGATTCTGTTGCCTGGCTAACGTTTTGAGCCCAGGGCTTGCTCTTTTTTTTGTTGTTTAAGAAAAGAAAGACCGAAAGAGGAAGGAAGGAAGGAGGGAAGGAAGAAAGAAAGAAAGGGAGGCAGTAAAGGTAACTATTAAGGGATAGAGAGGTGTTGAAAATATACTTTCAACAAAATGAGAATTCCTCCTTTTAACCAGAAAGATTGAAAAGAATAAAAAGGGAAAAACTTAACTATGTGATTCAATGTTATCTAGGGTCCTATTTCTCCATTTACTTTTTAAAACATCTGATAGAAAGAATCCGCGTTGGGGAAAACACAGATCCAGCCCCTCACCATGCACGTGAGAGACTGAGGTCTCCTGAGCATCCTGAATTTGAATCACTGTACAGAACCCAGCCCGACATCCCCTCTGCTCCCTTCCTCTGCCCGCACAGAAGCCAGGATACGGTGCTTCTCTCATTTCGGCCTGTGTCATCCCATAATCATGTGTTGGCAACTCTGGAGCCTGAAGGTAAAAGTTTTTCATTATTTATAGAAGCCTGGCTTTTATTATAAGAGTAACATAATCACAGCACCAAACTTAACCAATGAAAAGATGAAAAAGCTACTCACTACTACCCTATCACTTTGGTATCTCTTTGGTTAGCATTTCTTTTATGCATTCATTTACATAATGGCAATCACAATATGCATACCTCCCCCTGAATGGTCACAATATGCATACTCCCCCCTGAATGGCCCCTCCCCACCCTGAATGGTCTTATCCCCTGAGGGATGTAAACTGTCACCTCAAGCTATATAATTGGTGTCTGACCATATCAAAAGCCTTGGAAGGGACTTCCCTGGTGGGGCAGTGGTTAAGAATCCACCTGCCAATGCAGGGAACACGGGTTCAAGCCCTGGTCTGGGAAGATCCCACATGCTGCGGAGCAACTAAGCCCGTGCACCACAACTACTGAGCCTGCGCTCTAAAGCCTGTGAGCCACAACTACTGAGCCTACGTGCCACAGCTACTGAAGCTCACGTGCCTAGAGCCTGTGCTCTGCAACAAAAGAAGCCACTGCAATAAGAAGCCCATGCACCACAACGAAGAGTAGCCCCGCTCGCCGCAACTAGAGAAAGCCCGTGTGCAGCAATGAAGACCCAACGCAGCCAAAAATAAATAATAAATAAATAAATAAATTTAATTAAAAAAATTAAAAACAAAACAAACAAACAAAAGCCTTGGGAAAGAAGTGTTTCCTCTGTGATTAATTTCAAGTCCTCTATCCTTCAGTTTCCTCACTTGCAAAATGGGGGTAATTCTAGCATATTTACTCACAGGGCAGTTGTGAGAATTCAATGAGATGATACACGTAAAACACTTAAGAACTTGCTTGTTGAAAGAGCTACATATAAGTTTCTCCCGTATTATTCTTACTCAGTTTACCTTATCTGGGACAAAGCTGGAACTGGCCAGGCCTCAGTAGGTCTCTGCAAGGACCTAGGATTAACTTCTGCAAGTTGGGATGAATTCAGTTCCTGCTCAAAGAACTTCAGCACTTTCTTCCACTGTGTTGCTCATCTAGGCACCCCTGGCCCTTCAGGATCTAATCTGTGCCCACCTTTCTTATGCCATCTCCTGCAGTTTGCTCCTGTTTGCAAGCGTTTTGTTTCATCATTCTGGAAAACTCCTATTCATTCATCAAAGCCCTATTCTGATGTGCTCTCCTATAGGAAAATTTCCCTGAAATTCTCTCTTAAAAGGAGGGAATTATGAGCATTATGTCTGCAGCCTGTACCTGCATTTAAGGTTGTGTTTAGCAACTGGCCTCCAAATATATACGCTATATGAACATTGACTGCTTTAAAAAGTCGCAGATAAGGTTAAAAACTTCTGGAGTTTTTAACCACCCCTCTCAAGCCCACCAAGAAAATAACTTAGTTGCTTCCACTACTGGTCTTCCAAGTTAATCATCAAAGTGACATAGGTTTATATGTCTCTTACATACCTGTATTATACTTGGTGTGTTATTTTCCTGCTCAGCACGTCTCGGATATTCAAGCATATTAGGACACATTACCTCATCCTTCCTAACTACTGCCTAGTATTACCCGGTATAAGCCTGTCGCTATTTAGCTTTTCCCCAACATACACGGCGCTGCATCCTTGAACTTACTTTCCCAGGCACCTAACGCTGCTTGCTTGCTGGTAGCCTGTGAGCTTCTTGAGAATAGGGTCTAAGTTTTATTTATCTCAGTAGTCATTTAACTTAGCAGAGTATCTGTCATGTACAAAATGCTCGTGAGTAGTAGATGAATGAAGGAAGGAAGGAATGAACAAATGAATGAATGAAGAGAAACTCAAAGGATCCCTCCAGAATGCAGACACAGAAACAAGAAGAATCTCTTCACCTTTCCTTCCCAATCTGCTGACCCTGAGGATTCAGGACCCGGGCAGTTTTCTACATGGGACATGGCCAGGGGCCCGCAGTTATTTGGGGGGAGCCACCGGCTTACAGTAAACAGACTGCCTGTCCCATCTTCTGCTTTTTGTACAAATGCTCAGAGCCCTTTGGGCACAGGGAAAGGGGATTTAAATAACCCAGGAAATAAAGAAATCATTGCTTCAAAATAGCCAAATGGGATATTTCCAATAAACCATTCCTTTCCAGGAGAGAAGGAATGTTGGGGGAATAATGCCCAAAGCAGCAAGTTTAGGAAGAAGCTATAAAGTTTACAGAAATAGGAGGTCTGCAGAGAAATGTGCTGCTTCCACATCCCAACTTCAGGGTATTGCTGGGGTGTTGGTTTCTTTTATGAGGCCGTCATGAAGTTGGAAATATAAACAACACTTTAAATCATTATTTAGCAGGAGGGGAGTAATTTCTTTGCTTAGACAAGGCTGATCGCAGCCATGATAATGCCTCTTGTTCATTTGTTCTCTCCCTCCAAGAGGCTGGAGATATTGGAGAGATTGTTCCAGTCTGTGCAATTTGCCATGACAGGGCATTACATCAGATTATTTAATGGAGTGTTCCGTTTCAGGGTTGAGACAGCAAGTTCTCTCTCTCCCTTCTCTGCCTTTCTTCACACTGCCCCTTCCACCCGGCACGTCTTCTTTCACCTCTGTCTTTCCTAACCAATTCTGCTGACCCCTCGGGTCTCAGCCCAACATCCCTTCCTCCAGAAAGTATTCAGCACCTCGGAGGAGGATGTGGTGATGGTTATGAGCACCAGCCTATGTATGTGTGCAACTCTGTGCACCTGCTTTAAACTCCAAGTCTCACTTTTGTCATTTATAAAAGAGGGAGAATATTGACATCTCCTTAATAAAGTTCATAAACTATGTGTCAACGGCCACTGCCTAAGAAATCAGAGTCAAAAACAGAAACAAAAACAAACAAACAAAAAAAGAAATCAGAGTCATTGTATTATGATTGTCATTAGACTTTATTGCCTGGTGTGGCTCTTGTTACGCTATCGTGTAGTCATATATTTACTTGTCTTTTTCTCTAGCTGTGATCTCCTGGAGACCTCAAATTCTCTATGAGCTCCAACAAAATTCTAACCTTTGCAAACGTACATGCATTTTTTTTCTCCTTTATCTAATTTCACCTGCACGACAAACCTAGACATTAAACTGTGTATATTTTACACTTGCTTTGGACAGAAGAGAAAGTGAAGTTCAAAGGTGACTGAGTGACTTCAGCAGGGTCCCCCAGGTGAGACAAAGTCCAAGTCCACAGCACAACCTTGTCATCATATATGAACTCACATTAGCCACCCTCACTCCTCATTTGCTGAAAGGGTAAGAGAAATACCTATTAAAGGCCGAGAATGTTCCATTCAACATGATTGTTTGGAACAAGGAGGGAGAAATGAAAATAACAGTAGCAATCAGTTATATATCACTTACCAGGTGCTTCACAAATATTAACTCATTGCATCCCAGACCAGAGGAGTAGGTACTATTAGTATCCTTATGTTACAGTGATGAAAACTGAGATGTGAAACAGTTACCAAAGGCTACGCAGCAGGTAAGTGGCAGGGCTCTCCTACTCTTCTGATACCAGACCCCAGGTTAATGGCTCCCAAAACTGACCCACAGACCTCTTCCAGTCTGTAAATTTCCATATTAGGTATAGATATAACATAGGATCGACAGTACTATCTTTTTTCCAAGTAAGCACTTAAATAAGCATACGAATATGCTTATATATTCATGTATATATGACATATAGATTCATACGCTTATTTACGTGTTTGCTTGGAAAAAGAGAGCACGGTCGATCTTATTCGTGTTAGTTCACCAACATCACCTCCCCAATTAAAACTAGAAAATGACTAGAGCAAGGATTCCTTTGTACTGGCCTCTAGGGGGACCTCAGTACCCACCTCTGCCCCTCTCATAAGTCCTCTATCCAACACAATGGGCAAAATGAAGAGACAGCTCAGATTCCAACAAGATTTGTTGGGACCTTTCCTCTAATCGCAGCACCTCATTACCCTTTACTTATCCTTCCACGCCTACACATTCAGTCCACGTGATCCACGTGGGGCTGATCCTCTCCACACCCGCCCGGCAGAGGCACAGACCCCAGATCTAGACGATCAGCAGACTCCCTCCCATCTTGCCACAGTGACTGCAGTTAGTTCAATTCGAGACAACGCAGGAATGGATGTTTGCCGGAACGACTGGTGTCTCTCTTCATTGGAACGGCTCATTGCTAGGACCTCATCCTGGGGAGAGTCCAACAGAGAATGGAGCCTCCAGGGATAAAAGCAGAGCCAAGAGACAGGGAAACAAAGGGATCCCTGACAACACCGTTAGAGCCCCTAGACTCAGCCTGGCTGCATCTTCAGCAATCCTTTAATGGAGAGAAATAGGCTGACCCCATGGAATAGCTTCTATGAATGGGATGTGTTTAGGCTTAAGTTAACTACATAGTACATAGTCTGTGGTTATCATTTCATATGGTGGGGAGATCACACGTTTTTAAAATATTTCATCAAGTCCTAAGTTTCTAAGGTGAGCTTCAGTAGGGTTACACCTACCTAAAATATGGAGTAGAGGTTTGAGGGCACGAATAGCCTAGTCATACACGAATATGAACAGATTATAAAGACAATCTCTGAGGAGATGTCTGGCCCATCTGTGGGCCATTTCACCATCCCCGAGAGGAGTGAGTAGACCCCGAATTGGGCTCAGGCCCTTTCAGACACTTGTTATCTCACAAAAGGGCACCGGGTCCTTCCCCAGATCAGTTCGTTCTGTCCACTGGTCACTCCTACCTGGCAAAATGCAATAGCTGCCCTTAGGATACTCAGGAAGGGTGACCCCAAACTCATCCCTACCCACTAGCTCCCAAAAGCTTGGCAGAGGGAAACTTTATCGAGGGACATCTTGTGAAGTGCTGTTCACCAACTGCCCCAGATATTCTAAAATCAACCCCTGGGCCAGGTACGATCCATAGAAGATGTGCATTGCTCTCCCAAACCTGCTTTCATTGAATGGTGTGGAAGTGAAACACGTTCTCTTCTGTTGAGGAGGACCATGGCGGCTCCATGGCATCCCACGTGGCATCATCTCTCATCTCTGTCTTGAGGTCCCTGGGGATGCTCTTGAGCGTACTCTAATCTGATGGATACTAATGGCCCTCTTTTTTTTTTTTTTGGCAGTACGTGGGCCTCTCACTGCTGTGGCCTCTCCCGTTGCAGAGCACAGGCTCTGGACGCGCAGGCTCAGCGGCCATGACTCAAGGGCCCAGCCGCTCCACGGCATGTGGGATCCTCCCGGACCGGTGCACGAACCCGCGTCCCCTGCATCGGCAGGCGGACTCTCAACCGCTGTGCCACCAGGGAAGCCCGTAATGGCCCTCTTTTAATCACAGCTCATAGTCGCTTACGGAGTGACACTGCTCCAGGTAAAACATTGCTGTCTCACTTTTGCCTTTGTCACCGGCTTCTAGGAGGCCTGCCAATCCATTTTGCCTTCCTCACCAGTAGAATAAATCATCTCTGGAAAAGCACCTTTTCACTTCTTCAGAGAAAGATTTCACAAAGGCTCCTACACTTCCCTTTCTGAATTTCACCCACTCATCTGTTCAAGCAGAAACAGATTTATAGAGAGTGTCCTGTGTACCAGACACTGTGCTGGGTGAGGACCTCCCCAGAGGTTTGCATCCAAGCAGAATGTGGGGTTCACTCCCAGGAAGCAAAGACAGCAAGACTTGGAAGTCAGATGTGAGCACCACTCCTGGCTCTGACCCCAGCTGTCGACCTTGGATAGGTCACCCTCTCTGGGCTTTGGTGACCAAGTCTTTAAACTTCAGTCATAATGTCTCCCTTGGAGAGTTAGGAAAATTAAATGGCATAATGGGTGGCAAGGATCCAGCAAAGAGCCTAGTGATAAAAAACAAAAGCTAACGTAACTCAGCACCTACAGAGGTGGTTGTATGTGGGTACTAACGTTATCCCCATCTTACAACAGAAGAAACTGAGGCACAGAGGAAACAGGCCCGAAACTGGAAACAAGATGCTCTCCTGCAGCTCCTAAAACACAGTGGCTTTGAGCACAGGGGTTTGCCTTCTCCCTCTGCCTTCCTTTCTTCTGCTTTATACACTTTCTCTCCTCCTCCTTCTTTTCTCAGAAAACGTGTATCGATAGAAGAGACACCTGGCATGTTTTGAAACCATTCAGACTTCTCCTGGCTTCCCCTTCACCCGTACTAATAACGCACAGCGCTCAGGGAATCCAGCCATGTTTGATTTTACAGTGACCTGGAAATTCCCTCCATCCGTTACTGGATTTCGGGCACAACCTCACCAAAATCCACCCTAGAAGATGAACTTCTCCTTCACTCTGAAAGCCCTGAAGAAAATCCCACAGGATTCCTCTGGGACCCACATATGAAAGTTCAAGTGCATAAACAGCCCCGGTGAAGAAAGCAGATGGGAGCTCTATTCTATCACGGAGATGTAGGGGGCAGGCTTTGGAGGCCAATGCTGCTAAATCTTTAGGACCTTGCTACTCAATGTGTGACCCATGGACCATCATCACCCGGGAACTTGTAAAAGAACAGAACCTCAGGACTCATCCCAGACCTACTGCATTAGAATGATTTTAATCAGATTTCAAGTACCCATTGACATGTGAGGATATAGCTTTAGAGAGAGGCGGGAAGGGATGCATGGAATAAACAGGAGAAGGGATGTCCTCTCCACTGCCTGGCGAGGAAGAGTAGATGCGTTCCATGTTAAGCAAATGAGTCACTGTTAAGCAAGTAATACAGAATTTACAGGGGCCTTTAAGGAACAAATAAACAATGAAAAAAACCACTTGCAGAGACAAGCTAGGAATACAGACAATGCATAAAATGAGGTGTACCACCTTGAGGGCAAAGGTTTTAAGGATAAATGAATAGAAAAGACAGTTCAGGAACAGCAGAATAAGGTCCTCCTAAATCCTCTCCTTCATGCAAGCAACAAAACAGAATCAACTTTTCAGACCTCTGGAAATTAACCAAAGGCTTGGAACAATCCAGGAGTATTTATTCAAGAAACACGGCTGAATCTCAGAAGGAAGGGCAAAGCTTTGTTGCATCTTAATGCGCCTTAGTGCCATTTCTTCCGCTCCAGCCCCATGACAGCCCTGAAAACCAACAGCCCCACAAACCCCCGTGAAAACCAGCAGTCTAGTAGCCTCTGGAGGGGTGAGAATGGGTTTTCAGTGCCTTCAAAGCCAAGTTCCCAGAAAACTGTCATTATTTGATCTGTCTGGCAGTTCCCTGGAAAATCCCATCGCAGGGCCTTGTCTTTATTTGACCTAACTCAGAACTTGCCCAGTGAGAGCTGCTTTTTTTCCCTTGAGAGTATCTTCTTGAAAACCATCTGTGGAAACTGTTAAACATCATAGCTGACTGAGGTGGCAATAACAGCTGGGGAAAACAATGAGTTAACCAAAAACCTTAAAGGGAAAATCTGGGCCACGAGGGTTCCTGAATATTCCCGGGAACCTAGCAAACCAAGCACACGCGTAGGGATGTGCACATGCCCAGGGCTAGGTGTCTGCCCAGGAAAGACCTGAGAAGGCCCTAAGCCTTCATTTCTGGCTGATTTTGAGGCTCTGCACAAGCAGAAAGTGAAGACCACGGTGGAGTTACAAGCTGCCTGCCTGAGCGCTGAAGCCACGCCCTAACACACATGCAGTACAGGCAGGGAGACTTACCCAGGAACTTGAGAAAATTCCTGTCTAATCATTAGTTGACCACTAAGCTAAGTGAAGACTTAAGTGGCCGCACAGGAAAAAGAATACAGATTTTAAAGAATTAATTCAGGAAACTCACTAAACAAATACTGCCAACCACAATAAACAGCGGCAACAACAAATCCTGAGGGTATCTGATTTCTAGGGTTGCCAAATCTTATGACTTAAAGTGTCCAGTTTCCAATAAAACATAAGCCATGCAAAGAAACAAGGAAGTATTGCTCATATATAAAAAAAAAACAGGTCAATAAAACTGTCCCTGAGGAAACCCAGATGAAAGACTTCTAGACAAAGATGTTAAGTCTGCTAGGTTAAATATGTTCAAAGGACTAATGGAAACCATGTATAAAGAATTAAAGTATGAGAACAACGTCTCACCAAGTAGAGAATATCAATGAGGAGACAGAATTAGAGAAGGACATTATACGAAATGGAATATTCACCAGAACTCAACATCAGGTGTGCACTGGCAGGAAAAAGAATAAGCCAACTTGAAGAGAAGTCAGTTGAGATTATTCAGTGTGAAAGAAGAAATGCACAATTTAAAAACTGCTGGAGATGTCAATACTCCATATTCAATAATGAATAGAACAACTAGACAGGAGATCAACGACAGCATAAACCAACTAGACCCAACAGACATCTACAAAACATTTCTTCCAACAATAGCAGAATGCACATTCTTCTCAAGTGCACGTGGAACATTCTCCAGGATCACTATTTGCTAGGCCGTAAAACAAGTTTCAAAATATTTAAAAGGACTGAAATCATACAAAATACATTTGACCAAAATGGAATAAAGTTAATAATCAATAATAGAACGAAACCCTATTGTTTTCATCCAGGATATTTTTTTGCTTCTCACCGTGGAATGCTCCCAACCTACTCCCATCCTTGGAAATACAGCAGCTAAAATAAAATGCTATAGCTGCTTGAAGCTTCCATAGTTCTTTGTTTATCCATTTCTGCTTTGATCCTTCCAACCCTCCATCCATCCATCCATCTAATCACATATTCACCCTCTCATTTATTCTTTCATTCTTTTAGTATTGAAACCTAACCCCCATACTACAAAAGTCACTTTTTTAAAGTGTAAAATTTGTTGGTTTTTAGTATATTCACAAAGTGGGGCAACCACCACTACAGCTTATTTCCGGAACATTTCATCATTCCAAAAAGAAACCCCACACAGACTCACCGTTCCCAACAGCGCTAAAATTTAAATCTCTTCTAAGGAGGTCAGAGGCAGAAGAGGGATTGGGGCCCAGGAATATGCATGCAATTCAGCTCTGTATCTGGGGTGCACTGAGCAAAGTCGGGGGTCGGGTGGGATGTCCTGAAGCCACTGATCCTTGCTGAGGTACTGGTTTTCTCCCTGAAGTCGGAGAGGTCTCCTTTTTAATATCATGCTTCTTAGTGCGGCCACCTTCACCCATGCCTGACTCTGCCCAATCAAGTGTGCTCCGCCTTGCCCAGCAGGGCTCCATTTGCTACATGGACCTGCACCAAATGACCCGCTGTCCCATTTTCACTGTGCTTGTGCGTCCCCACCCCCATAGACATCCTTTGTTCTCTGACTGGCCCGCATCCTCAATCCCTGCTCTGCAGCAAGCTTCCCAAAGGGTGGAGGATGTTTTGAAGCTAGGACGAGGAAGGCAGTATGCAGTCGTCCCTCTGCAGAAAAGATGCAAGTGGCAGGATGGGACGGTGGCAAACAGAGTGGCGATCCACTGGCGGCAGCAGTGTTAGTAGATGTGACTGGAAGAACAGGAAAGACTGCAGTGGGGAGTCTTGGGGGGGTAACAAAGCTGACTCTGCTGCTCCCCCCTGGGCAGCTCCCCATTTCCAGCCTTTACCTGCACAGCCCTGGATGCCAATGTCCACACTCTGCTTGGGGAATTAGGCTGCTCTCTTGGTTTTCACTTTAGCCACGGAACAAAACTCTTCATATGTAGCAACAGGGCTGGGACGAGGGTGAGGGAAATGAGACGCTCACCTCATACACAAAATTTAAGGGGGTGCTTGTGCACAAGATGCTCATAGCACTATTCAGAACAGCCCCAAAGTGGCTACAACCCAGCTGATGAACGGATGAACAAAATGGGGTGTATCTATACAATGGAATCTTATTTGGCAATAAAAAGGAATGAAGTACTGATACGTGCTACGCTGCAGATGAATACTGAAAATATTATGGTAAATGAAAGAAGATGGACAGGACACAAGAAATGTCCATTTAAATGAAATGTCTAGAATGGGCAAATCCACAGACAGAAAGTAGATTAGTGGTTACCAGGGCCTGGAGAGAGGGGAGAACAGAGTGACTGCTAAGGGGTATAAGGTTTCCTTTGCCGTGATGAAAATATGCTAAATTTGATTTCGGTGATGGTTCCACAACTCTATGGACATACTAAAAAAACTCTGAATTAGACACTTTGCATGGGTGAACTATAGGGTTGTGTGAATTATATCTCAGTAAAGTTGTTACCGATAAAAATTTAGGGGGATGTCAAAGGTCTCAGCAATGAAGATATTTAATGCGACATTTAAAAGGTCAAAATTAATGCAAAAAAAATCCATGATCAGTAAAGTATCAAAAAATTTTTAAATAACAGGATAAACCCTGTACTGGCACGATTCCCCTCACTCACCTCCTGTTTGTCCTGGCCGTGTATATCTAATGCATATGTGTGATAAACCCTATGTGTAGAATAGTAGTTACTTCTGCAAAGGGATTAACCTGGGTAGGGGGTACACAAGGGGCTTCTATTTCCACATTCATATTATCTCATGCTCAAGTTGGATGGTGGGTCCATAGGTGTTTATTGAATTACTCTTTGCACTTTTTTTGAATATTAGGGATAAGTGTTAATTCATTAAAATGTTAAAAAATTTGTCCTCAAATTTATTTATTTAGAGGAAAAACATTTTGCATGGCCGTTAAAGAAGTTAAAGCATAAATGATCAACAAAACAAATCAACCCCCCCAAAATTCTCTACTGGGGCATCAGGAACCCAATGATAATTCAATGTCTGATGCAACACAGGTCTCTCAAGGGTGCCTGTGCTGGGGAAATGTATAGAGGTGAGTGGTAATCAAGCCCGCCTCATTCATTCAGACTTCCACTCATCCATATTTATTGAGCACCTACACTATTCCAGGCCTTGTGCTAGGGACTGTGGACTCATGGAGGTGTTGGCAAGCCTCCAACATTCAAGGAGCTCATTACCAGGCTACGCCAGGTGAGGGGTGGACAAGGAGACAGACCAATACGGTCTGACATGATACGTATAATCCTTAATGTGGGTGTCAGCAAAGACTTCTGCGGGGAAGTCACCTTTGAGCTGAGGGGTCCAGGATGACTAAGTGGGGGAAGGGCATCGCAGGCAGTGGGAATAACATGTACAGAGGTTAAGACGCAGAGACCAGCAGGCTGCATGCAGGGGATGGGACTTCTATCAGCCATCCCGTATCACCATATGCTCTTGAGGATGGAGGCAAACGCTAAGGAGGGGAGAGGCAAAAAATGGAAGGAGCTTCGGGTCCCCTTTGACAGCCTGGAGCTGCCACACCAGCCTTGGAGAGGCTATGCCCAGACTTCATGAAAACACGGGAAAAGAAATATCTCACCCTTTTGTTACTTAGGTTTTATACATCAGAGCGTAACCCTAACTGAAATACCAACACCATTTACTGAGTTCTTACTGTGGATGACCTAAGTCCTTTGGAGGCACTGACTCATTTAATTTGGCCAACAAACCTTTGAATGGGTACAATCATCGTTCCCATTTTAATCAAGGGACCTGAGATGCTGAGGACGTGCCCAAGGTTCCATACTGACTAAGAGGAGGAGCTGGGATTCATCTCTCCGACCCCAAAGCTGATGCTCCTTGCATTGCTTTGGCTTCCCACTGAGTCACAGATGGAGTTGGCATCGCTCCTCCATCCTGCTGGTCCGGTGCTAACCTCGCTGCTAGTTTAGATGGTGACAGAGGACCACTCACTCTGGCTGCTTAGTCCTAGACCTGGCATCTGCCTGGTAACCTATCCACTCTTTGACAGTGATCTCAGATCTCAGTGTGCTCTGCAAAGGGCTAGCTTCCTGGGGCTAGAGCCTCACTTTCGGGCCTAGGGCCCTGATTCCCATAGAGAGACTGATTTGACTGCTTTACCCTGACTCACCACTCTGTCCAGTTCTGTGCTCAAGGGCACAGCCCAACAGGTTGCTGCTAAGGAGGTTTACTGGGGCTGAGGCTGGTTTGCTGGCTTATTCCTTCAAACGGCCAGAGGCAGATGGAACCAGAAGTCCACCTGTGCAGACTGTCAATGCTAAACCATCATCAGGTCCAGAGAAAATCTTGTTGATGAAACCGAAAGAGACAAGTTACTACACAGAGGCCAAGAACGGAGAGAGAAATCAAGTCAGGAAGGAAGAAAGAGGTCTTAGGATGCTTGCAGGGGGCGGGGCCCGGGTCCTCCTTTTATTGGGGGCTGAGGATGTGGTGGTCTCTGTCTCATTTAATGGTCCAGGTTAGAGCGGCAGCCTCAGTACTCAGCGGGCCTGTAGACACATCTGTGACTTCAGAGAGGGCGCCCACTGCTGACCCCTCACTTTGCCCGTGCCCAGAGACGGCCTCGCTCCTTGGACAGTGTGCGCTCCCACCAGACTGGAGATCTTGAACTTTTGGGGTCACCGCCGGCCACGTCATGTCTCACCCTAGTGGCTCTAGCGCAGTTCCCTGTCCCTCAACTCCACCCACTTCTCCCGAGGCAACCTGAGAGCTCACTCTGTGTTAGGCACAAAGCCCAGCATCTTCAAAATATCTAATGTACACTCACTATGATCCTATAGGTATATGATGATCCCCAGTCTGAGACACTGAGGTGCAGAGAGGCTGAGTGACTTGCCAAGTTGACCCAGCTAGCAAGTGGTGAAACTGGGTTCCAATCCAGGTCAGTCTGCCTCCAAACTCCATGCTTTTGACCTGTAAGCTAGGCTGGCTGCTTCACCTTAAATTCCTCCCTTGGCCAGCCTCTGTCCACAGGTGTCCAAAGGACTGGGCTGGAAGAGCATCAGGTAACTGCTGAGCATTGAGCTGCGCAGGAAGAACCAGAACCACACTCCTGCTGCCCCCAACAATCAGGAGGGGCTGTGGGTTGCTGTCATTTCCCCAAAACTTCCTGGCCATCTCCTGTCATGCTAACAACTGGGGCCCACTGAGGCTGGTGTGTAGTGAGTTCTATTTGGAGAGCCCAGGTGGACTGAAGGAATGGAACTTTCAGACACACAGGGGCTTCTAGGCAGGGGCTCCTACTCCAAATCTATCAGAATCTCCTGTGGGACTTCATAAAACACAACTTGTACCAGAGTCCCACCCCAGAAATTCAGATGCCTTCCAGGTCTAGAGTGACAAGGCAAATCCATTTGCCTGGGTTCAAAGCCACGGTCTACCACTTATTAGTTGTGTGACCTTGGATAAGTTATCTCACTTCTCTGTGCCCTGGTGCTTCACCTACATTTCAGAATAATGACTACCTTACAGGGTTTTTATGAAAGTTAAAGGGACTTAGAATACAGCCTGACCTTCGGTAAGCATGCAGTAGGATGAGTTGTTATAATCATTTATTAGCTATAAACTTTTAAAAAGCTCTGAAGGTTAGAGTTGAGAACCATGGCAAAAGGCAAAAAGGGTTCTTTCTTCTTCTAGTGGAAAGAACCCAGGCTTGGGCTTAGACAGACCTGTGAGCTATGCGACCTTGGGCAAGACACTTAACCTCTCTGAGCCACAACTGCCTCATTTAAAAAGTGGGAATAGCTACCTTGTAGGGCTGTGGAAAGGACTGGTGGTAACTAAGGCACAGGGGCCTGGCACAGTGCCCAGCAGGTGCTCAACAGACCACAGCTACTGACGTTAAGCCATTCTAGAATAAGAAAGCTTAGCTAATTTCTACGGAATCTGGTGGTTTTAGGATATGAGTGGCCATTTATCCTCTTTCTCTGGATGAAATAGATGCTCTGCATTTTCAGACAGGAAATTTGTATTTGCTCGTAATAGCAAGGCCACGCTGTGTCAACCAGCACGCTTAGGACCTCTGGAGGGGAGTGTTAATAGCACAATTTTAATTCCTTGGCAATGAGTCTGTCTGTTATTCCCAGCTCTCCCAGGACGCTGAATTGCAAGGCAAGGGCAAGAAAGCATGGCATTCCTTACAGGCCCCACTGTTCCGACAGGATGTGCTGTCTCCAGTGCCTTCCTAACCCCTAGACAATGTCTGAGACACACCGTCAATCACCATGGAGATGGGGGCTTTTCCCGCGGAAGCTTGCGTGTCACACCCTGTGCATCAGTACGGCAGATTTTAGCTGTGACACACGCAAATGGTTGGAACTGACGTCAGAGCACACCATGGCCTCTGTGTCTACCGTTCATGTGCTTAGCTCATCTGGCTTTTTAATGGCGTTCTATGAGTCAGTTTGCCTTAAATCTCTGGGGTTTTTTTTCCTCCCTAGAACAAGGTAAGGAATGAAACACTGGCAGGCACATTTAATGTCAGTGTCTTTTTCTGTCTCTATCTGATGTCATCATCTAGATTGTGAGCTCTCTGGGCTTGGAGGCATCACCTTCTATTTTCCTGTCCCTCCTACAGCCCAGATGGCAAGCCAGGTAAAGCAGAAGAAGTCAGGCAGCCCAACTCAGCTGTCACTTGCCAGCTGGGGACCTCTGTAAACAATTTATGTCTCAGAGCCCTGGATTTCTCCTCCGTAAAAAGGGAGCTAGATGTCGTACCCCCCAAGGTGTAGTTAGGAATGAATGGTACCACTTACCTAACGTGCCTTTCAGATAGTAAGAATTCGCTCAGTGCTGCTTTAAAATCATTACGTATAGAGTCAAAGCATTTGGTGATTGAGCTGACTGGCGGATGGATCTTACTGGATGTGTTCTTTGCAGAACCAAAAATATTCCCAAGCAGCAGAAATGATGGAAGATTAATGACTCCTGACCATCTTGAGGGTTCAGGGGCGGGACAGGTAGCAGACTAAAATTTACTGAGCCAGGAACCGAGATTCCATTTTATCAAAGAATTCTCACAGTAACTGTGGCAGAGCTTTTCTGTGCCTGCTTTACTGATGGGAAGACAGGTGGCACGTTGCAAGCTCTTCATCGCAACCTGGTTTTTATTCTTTTAGGATGTTCCGACTACAAATCCCAGCCTGCTTCACAGGAGGCGTTTTCCAGTAGGAATGGGAGAGAAAGTGACCTGTATCCGTTAGGACCTGGTGCAAAAACACTGCTATCCACACCTCTCCACCCTACCCCTTCAGGTGGGAAGCAGAGGGCTCCAGAGGCCTGGAGCAGTGGTGATTCTCAGACTTGAGTTGCCTCGGAATCCCTGAGAGTGTCTGAAAGCCCAGATTTCTGGGACCCTCCTAAGTTTCTGATTCAGCAGGTCTGGTGAGAAGCCTAAGAATTTGCCTTTCTAATAAGCTCCCAGGTGATGCTACCGGTCCAGAAACACGTTTTGGGAACTTCTGTTCTAGACGATGACAGAGCTACAAGATGAAAAGTGCCTTGGTCCCTGAATCACCATACGGAGAAAAGCATCCCTCTGTATTTAACATTTGAAATCTTGTGTTATGTACCTGAAATCTGAGGGTTTACTTATTACCGCTGCTAGAAGGACACTGGAAAGGAAGGCTAAAGAAAATATTTTCTCCATGTGGAAACGGATGATTTGCAGAAAACGAAAGCTACTGGACGGGAAATAAGGAACCAGGGTTTCCTACCAGGACCTCAGCCCGCTCAGATCCATCAGGAAACTCCAAGATGCTTTCTGTGGACTGCGGTCCTGATACCAAGAGCCACCTTCAAATTCCACTGCATGTAAAGAAGCGGTTGTAATACGCTATCAGGGATACATGCAAAGAAACAAAACCACCCACTTACCCAGGGTCCCAGATTATATTCAATCTTTGTTTCTGGAGTTCCGCCATACTCCTTCCTCTTATTGCCTGTTGGCATCATCTCAGCTCAGGAGTAAACATCACAACTGAAATGTGTTGCTCCCTTCCTCCGTGCCAGGCACCACGTAAGTTCTTTGCACGTATTAATCACACTGAATCCCAGCATGCCTTTCCTGGACATGTGCAATGGCTTTCTAGCTCACAGCTGCAGATTAATCTTCTCAAAGCAACGCTTTGAACTTGTCACTCCTGTGATCAAAATCTTCAGGGCCTCCTTACAGGGCAAAGTCTAAACTCCTCAGAATAACCTTAAATTCTCTCCAAAATCTCACACATAGCTGCTTGTCAATCCTAAATCCTTATTACAGTCTGCATCAGTAACTCCTAAATGTTAGTATACATCAGGACCCCTGGGATGACTATGGACCTTCCTGAATGAAAATAGCTGGAGGAGGAACCCAAAAATCTACATTTTGACATCTCAGTGATTCTGGTGCAACTGGTCTAAGGACCACACTGAAAAACACTGCTTTTTACACGTTAACTTATTGTTACCCATAAGCATTGAAACAACTAACGCCCTATCCGTGTTGCCAACTGGACTTTATTTTATTATTATTATTTTAAAAATATTTATTTATTTATTTATTTTGGCTGTTCTGGGTCTTAGTTGCGGCACATGGGATCTTTAGTTGCAGCATGTGGACTTCTTAGTTGTGGCATGCCTACGGTATCTGGTTCCCCAACCAGGGCTTGAACCCGGGCTGCCTGCATTGGGAGCACAGAGTCTTACTCACTGGATGACTAGGGAAGTCCCCAACTGAACTTTATATCAAAGAGAAATTACCTTTTAGGCTAAAGTCCTGTTACAGCAACTAGAATTATCTTCAGTAATGCACAAATTTTGTCTTCCCCACTAGACTCTGAGCCTCTTGAATACAAGGGCCTGATCGCGGTGCCCCTTGCATATTTCTCTCCTCTTCCTGACTCCTGCCCTCTCTCCATCACAGCCCCACCTAACACGAATCCTGATGCAGAGCCGGGACTCAATAAATACTTGTCAAAATGAGATTTCTGACTTTGTGCATTCAGTCAACAGAGAGGCTGGGCAGGGGTAGGCAAGGCAAAAGGATGGGGCTCCCTCAATAGCCCACACCTCTCCATAGAGAGAATTTACAATTCCATCACCTACTCTGAAGTGGCTAAGTTTGTCCAGTCGTTTCCAAGTGGCCCATTATCTAAGGGACCACTTTCTCTAACCTTCCCACCTTCCCATTAAATACCTGCAGCTTCCCTAGGATTTCCGAGCTTTATGATTTTTCTGGAAAAACAATTAAGCAGACTTTATTATGCAGCTTTGCCGAAGTAATCAGAGAAAACTTTAACTTGATGCTTCAATTAAAACTCTGGCAATGGGGCTTCCCTGGTGGCGCAGTGGTTGAGAGTCCGCCTGCCGATGCAGGGGACACGGGTTCGTGCCCCGGTCCGGGAAGATCCCACATGCCGCGGAGCGGCTGGGCCCGTGAGCCATGGCCGCTGAGCCTGCGCGTCCGGAGCCTGTGCTCCGCAACGGGAGAGGCCACAACAGTGAGAGGCCCGCGTACCGCAAAAAAAAAAAAAAAAAAAAAACTCTGGCAACGGATACTGACACTGCCAGATTGAAAACTGATGGTTGGGAAAAGGCCGTTTTTCTAAAAATACCAAGTCAAGAATTTTCCAGTTTCCAACTGCCTGAAAGAGAATCTCCATATGCAGGGAGTCCTGGTCGCAGGCATTTCATCGCAGAAGCAGGCACATGTTGTTTTCCAAACACACTCGTCTGAGAGCATCCTTCCAAGAGCTGTGGGCAACCAAAGGCAAAGCTTGCACCACTTCCCTTTTAACTCTGACCATGGACAAGACTTTGAGCCTCTCTGAGCCTCAATCTCCTCATCTGTAAAATAAGGAGCGCTGGACTCTGAGGTTGGCAACTACGGCCTGTAGGCCAAAACCGGTCATTGTTTTTTTATAAATAAAGTTTTATTGGAACACAGGCACGCCCATTCATTTAAGCATTTCCTACAGCTGCTTTCATGATGCTAAGTCAGAGTTGAGTAGTTTCAACAGAGACATCCATGTATGAAAAATTTAATAAATTTATATTTTTATAGAAATATTTCCCAGAGTGTTTTTTTCACAGAATATTTTTACAGGATATTTCTTTTCAGAAAAGATTTGGCTTGTTGAATGAACCAATGGCAAAGATTATACTTTGTCACTGACACTGTTATGTAATCACAGAGTGAAAATGACATCATTGTGCAGTGACTGACCAAAGGGCTAAAAGGCCACTTACTGAAATGGAAGTCGCCAGGTATCACATTGGTTAGAGCCAAGAAAAAGATGGGCTTCTCCTATGACCTGTTCTGCCTTATTTATTTATTAAAATTTTAAAAAATCTCTTGAGAACTCTGCACTCAGCTTGTTTCTATGGTAACTCTGGCTGTCAGGCATTTCACTTCTGGTCACCTAGGCTGTCCAGCAGGATGGAGAGATGGGATGGACATGGGCTTTGACATCAACCAGATCTGGATGCAAATCCAGCTTCATCTCTTGCTAGCTCTGGGTAACTACCTTGAGCCTCATGCTTAATCTCTCTGTGCCTTAGTTTCTGAATCTGTAAAATGGGGAGAATAACATATGCAAAATGCCTAGCATAGTGCCTGGCACAGAGTGGGTTCACAGAACTTAACAGTGTTACCAAACCGAACTAAGGTCTGCTTACCCGACGCAGAGCAAAACCAGTTCACTGATGTTGGGTCATGGTGAAAGTACAGCATTTACTGCAGGGCACCATGCAAGGAGAATGGGAAGCTAATGCTCAAAAGACCCAAACTCCCTCATGGTTTTCAGGGAAGGGGGTAGGAGAGGGTCACAGGGTATGTGATCAGCTCATGCACAATTCTCTGATTGGTTGATGGTGAGGTAACAGGGTGATGTTTGGGGATTACAGTCATCACCCTCCTTCTTGTTCCAACCGGTCTGGGGTCTACATGTAGGTGGTCAGCATGCTGTTAACTTCCTCCATCTGTTGGGGGTTTTAGTATCTGCAAAACAACTCAAGGATATGGCTCAGGATATTATTGATAGCCTTTGAGGAGGAACTAAAGATTCTTGACTTTATTTTATGGCTAAACTATTATTATTTTGTCTTGCTCGACTGCTTTCCTTTGTTTCTGTATTTTCTCACTTCTCTGATTAAATTTGCTCTTTGGAACTCGGGGAAGGTCTAGGAGGCTAAAGCTTTTCTACAAACAAGAGGCGGGGACAAGGAGCTTTGTCCCTGGCAAGGCCCCTAAGGGTCCTGCTCAGTTTCAGTAGTGTCCCAGCCCTTCCCTCCCCTGCCATTGGCAGTGTTGGTCCAACTCTGGTCCACATGACTTAAGGCTGCCACCATTCCCATAGTCACTGTCTATCCAGAAGGAAGAGCCAGAACGGCTGGGCTCTATTTCTGTGCGGCCAGGAACTGAGTCTTCTGGCAGGTCAGTTTCATTGCATGCTAAATGAGAATAACTATTGTTCTATCTAACAGGGTACACTAAAGGATCAAATTACAGCTCCTGCTTTTTCTGCAAAATATATTGCTCCCTTCCCTGTGCCTCTGCTCTTTCTAGAACTCGTGTGTCACATTTTATTCATTCCATCAAATACCCATTGTGTCTGATGTGCCATGCACCGTGCTAGGCTCTGCACTTGCCATCTTCAGGAAACTTGTGGCAGAGAGGGAAATGTCAACAAACAAACAAGTGTAAACTGTGAAGTTCTCAGTGGAGTGCTGGGAGCTGGGCGGCTGTTTAGGTAAGAGGGGACTCTGAGCTGGGTCCTGAAGAAGGGAAAGGAGGTAGCCATAGTTGAGGGCAGGGGAAGGATCCAATTTATCTTTGCTCCCCAGGGCCTACACAATTCCTAACACGTAGTAGTCACTGAGTAAACATCTGTGGATTGAGTGAACCAGTGAAAAGGCAAAAGGGCATATGGGAAAATGTTTTCTAAACTACGCGGCATTATACACGTGAATGGACGATCGCTACTACTGAAAGATTATTTACACGCCCTTTCAAATCAAATAAAAGCAAACAATGAATTCACTGTATTATCCCTTGCGGGGCAGGGTGTGTGTGGGGGGAGAAAAAGCTATGACATAACACCGAGGAGTTCCAGGCACAATTGTTTTTTGCCGATCAGCCTTGCGGAGTTAGAAGCAACCAGGAAGGTCAGTAACTCCACCCTCCAGGCCCACACAAGCCTCATAGGGTCCAGGGGTTGCTTTGAGGATCGATGGAACATTCCCTGTGTGCACTGGCTCTGACTGGTGACATCTGAAGCCCGCCTTGGGAACCACCTGCTGAACCTAAATAATAAAACTAAAATCTTACTACCACGACCATCACCGTCTACGATTTATCTATCGAGCACTGACTAGGTGCAGCCGTTGCACTGACCCCACCTCGTCCACAGCCCCAGCAGATGGTGCCCCAGAACAGGCCTTCGATTCCAGGGCTGCTCTTCAGGCAAACCGTGAAAGAACCCCACCTGTATTTTCATTATTTATTCGTAGGAGTGAAAATAACGCTTGAAGCTACGTTTACTGTGTCCTCCCCACACTTCAGAAATGGTCCTGGGCACCTGCCCTGGATTATCTCACAACCACTGCGGGAGCCGGGGGCCCTTTATCAATTTTACAGAAGAGGCAATGGAGGCCCTAAGGTGTAAGGGACTCGGCAAAGGTCACTCAGGAGGAGGGGCAGAGCCACGGACAGAACCTCAGAAACGTCCAGTCGAAGACTCTCCTTACCAGGGAGCCGAACGGGCATTTGGGAGCCCCTGCCCAGCCCCCTGCACCTTCAATGGTGGGGAGTCCACCGGCCCCAACAAGGCCACCCACAGGGGTTTCAGGCATGATGGACATTTGAAACTATTTCCTCACATTGATTCAAAATGGGCATCTCTTCTCACTCCTCACAGGCATTTTTAGCCTACTTGGGGCTGAGGTCACACCTGCCTTATTTTCAAACATCAAGCAACCCTCCAAAAAACACATTTTTTTTTAAAGAAGTTAAAATAAATAAACAAATAACATGAAAAATTAAAACAACAACAAACAACCCTCCATGGTCAGGACTACAGACGAAGTGAAGAATCTGTGTTCCAGAGAACACCCGACAGAACCAGGATCGATCCCGTTCTGCCATGCAGAGTCGCACGACTCTGGGAAATCACTCAAGTCCCTCGAGTCTGCACAAGGGTAATAGCGCCGACGGTAACGCCTGGATGAGCAGTGCTACGAGTCCAAGCGTCCGCAATGTGGGCACAGTGCTTGGAACAGAGCAGGTACTTACTTAATCAGTGATCCTTCAACTTTCTCATCTTAGCACAGAATGAACGTGCCACATCGATGAGAGGCAACAATTATGACTGAAGGAACTTGCAACAGAACTGGCTTAAAGATGGCAAAAAAGAATAAACAATATTCTTTTTAAAAGAAAGGAAAAATCTTTATTGAAACTTACTACGTGCTAGACAGTATGCTCACCACTTTTGTGTTTCCTGAGTTTACAACCTATAAGGTAGACGTTACAGCCGCTTTTCACAGATGAAAAAGAGTAGGACTCAGAGACGTTGAGCAACTTGCCCAAAGTCACACAGCTTTTAAGTCACAGATTCAAACTCAAGACTTTTGACCTCAATCCAGCCCTCTTTCCACTCCATCTGTCCAAGCCATGGTTATTATCAGTGTTTGCTCAACCGTGGAATAGATGCGGGTCATGCTAAGCACTGCCAATACACGGGGGAACTAGATGCCCAAGTTTGCAAAGTAAATCTTAACAAGACTTAGAGAAGAAACTGCGAGGCTGCCAAATTAATCTGAAGGCGGACTCCATAGAGAAGGAGGGAAGGGGAAGACCGGCTGGGGAGACAGATTTGTGAGCGTCTTTTCGCGAAATCTAAAAATTACTAACCTTCTACATGTCAAAAGATTTTTTTGTCAACACATGCGAGAACGCCCTGCTGAGAAGGAGCCCAAATGAGCAGATGGGTGAGTTCGCAGACTCGCAGACGCTGAAGTTGGAAAAGTCCCTGCTGACAGTCTCCAAAGGACAAGCCCAGAAACCCCCGCTGTGAGCCGGGCTGGGTTAAATATCCCGGGAGCTGACTGGATCTTGTTGTCTGAAAACCAGAGCGGACAAAGGTCTTTTTGTTTCTGAAAATGAGACTCCTCCCTCTGTTTTCAGATCCTACCTGTCCTCTGTGTCTCTCCATTTCCCACTTGGTGTCCCATCTCTCCTTCATCCTTGTGGGGTAGGTGGGGGGATGACATCCTTCTGAGACAGGGCGGGGCTTACTCAAGGCTGGGATTCAAATGAGTCAGGAGGACCGAAATCCATCTGTCTTCCGAGACCACAAGATTTCCTTCAATTATGAAAGTAGGCAGACCACAGGAGTATTAATAGCGCCCATGCCTTTGTCATTAATAGAAATCACAGATGTTCTGATATCACATCATAGTTGTAGCAGAGATCTCAAAATAACAGTCACTCTTTTCACTGCTTTGCGATGACGGTACTTGGGCTTGTTGCCGGATCTCGTTATTTAGCATATTACTAAAGATGCACATATATTACTGTTTCAAAAATGGTTTGTTTTGAATTTTGATAACTGCATTTCAGTATAATTGGCTTCTTGTGTAATCCTATTAATTTTATTTTATGCATTTAAAAAACATTCTGCTGAGAATGCCACAGGCCAACTGCCAGGAGGGGCTGTTGCACAGACAGCAGAGAAGAATGCTGAGCCACAGACACTGGCTTCCTAAGATCACACTTTGGAATCGGCGTTTCCTTGAGCAATTCTTCACTTCGCCAAGGCCTAGGGAGACAGATAAGAGAGGTGCAGAACCGGAAACAGGAACCATCACTGACAATTTCCATTTGGATGGCAAGACAAGCATTGTTCTCATGAAATCAACCTCATGATTATGTCCCTCTCAGCATCTGTGGACAGTCATCAGGGATGCCATTCTACAGGTGAGGAAATGGGTCGCCCAGGCTATTCCCGGCCCTTGGTCACTTCTGGTCAACAGGTGCCCTGGCTGCAGTAGCATAGAGGCCAGTCTTCAGGTTTGAATTTTATTGTAAGAGCCAACAGAACTGTTTGCTGAACTTCTTTCTCTATTTCTTTTCAACACCTGGGAGGAGGAGAAACACACCCAGGTCTGGGCATGAGAGTGACTATGAACTGATATGCCCAATCAACTCCAGACCAGGTAAGGGAGACTCCTATCCAAGCCTAGTTTTCACATCTGCAAAGTGGAGATAATATTACCTGCTCTGTTGATGGTGAGACACAAATATACACACACACAAACACTATCATATGATTGTATATATGCACACACATGTGTAAGCATATATACGCATGCCTATATGATTGTACGTGTATATGTATGTATATATGAGTGTGTGTATATATATGTATGTACATCTGTACTTATACACACAAATATGACTGTCAAGGGGTATCACGGATCTGACAAGCTTTGACAAATTCCATAAGGAATTAACAATTGGGATAAACTTAATGATAAGACACTCATTTGTTTATGTAATATGATTACTGAGCACCCAGTATCTATCAGACTCAGTTCTGGGTGCTGGGGACACAGTAGTGAATAAGAAAAACCAAGCCTCTGGTCCCACGGACCTTACACTTCAGTGGGGGAAAGACAAGCAATGAACAATAAACAAATACTCAAGATAATTTCAGAGAGAGGACAATTCTGTGAAGCTATGCCAGAGAACCACGACTGAGGAGGGTGGGCTGCTTTACCCTGGATGCTAAAGAAGACCTTTTGATGGGGGTAACATTTAAGCTGAGGGTCCAAGGAGCCAACCATGGAGAACTGCAGGGACTGTATTCTAGGCAGATGGAAGAGAGCTGGTGCAAAGATGCAAAGGCAGAAATGAGTTAAAGGAGGAAAAAAAATCCTTGTGTTTGCCCTGTAATTGGCCAGGGGACCACAAGTAGGAAATCAGCAGGAGCACTGCTGGCATCGTGGACCAGGGCTGAGCGATACAGGGCTTTGAACAGTGGAGGAAGAAGAGATGTGGTTTCTTTATTTGCCTGGATTCCAGCAAGACCAAGAATGGAAGCTAGTATCAAGGGTGGCTGTTCCGGCTGGGATGGGGAGAGAAACCTGGGGTGGGAACTCACATTTACTAAGCAGCAGGTATATTCAGCGGCAGGCCCTTGCGGCTTTGTTTCATGCCCCACATCAGTATGGAGCACTTCCGGTGGATAAGCTATCACTGTCTGCATTGGACAAACCTGGAAACAGACTGAGACTGAGCATCTTGCTCATAGTATGCCACTGGTGCCACCTGCCCTTCCGTTCAGACAGCACGTCCCCTGCAAACGCAGCTGAGAGGGACACTGTAGGCAAACCATGGCTGTGTGCCAGCATTCCCAGGGGTAGAGCAGCCCCAGGATGCGTTCTGGTCTCACGCAGTGCCTGCCCTGCCTCCTTTGCTACGGTACTCCAGGGGGGCAGCACTGACCCCCATCAAAGCTGTGTCCAGTCCTAACAAATTGACGTCCTGTGTATATATATATGTTTCATAAATACATATATTATATATATATGTATATAATTCATCTACTTTACTCCATCTCCATCTGTATCTGCATCTCCATCTCCATCTGCATCTGCATCTGCATCTGCATCTGCATCTGCATCTCCATGCTGGTGTCAATCTCCATGAGGACAACTGTGATAGCCTCCCCTGGGCCTCCACATTCACTCCTCACTTAAAGGCAATTCACTGCAGCCTGGGAGAGCTTTACAAGAGCACGTCCTTGTAGACTCGGTGTGCTGGGAATCCCACAGCGGCTTCCCACTGCTCAAGGAGCAGAGCCCAGCTCCTTCTATGGCTCAGGAAGCTCCCATGACCCAACCCTGCCCCTCCTCTCACTCCTCTTGTGATGATCCTGCAGGAAAAGGGAACTTGCTCCTGACCTCTCTTCCCTGGGTCCTCTGTCCTAGTCATCTTCCTCATACGCTTCATCCGTCTCACTCCAACTCCTCCCTCAAGCCTGGATGAAAGGTTCTGCGTGGCATGACTTTTTCTAACCACACCAGGTCACGGCTCTAGGTCCACAAAGCGCCCTATACCCAGCGTACCCTGTAAGACTCATTGGAAACACCCACTCGGGAGGTCAGGGACTGATTCTTTCTCCCTGGCCTCTAGCGGAGTTTCAAAAAAACCCCACCTTCCTGAGTGAACTGAATTTATCTGTGATTTCCTAAACAGCAGGCGCAAGAAAAAGATTCCCTGAATATCTGTCTTCCGGCTCTTTATCCCATCCTCAGTGGGTTAAGCGGGGCCACGTCCCATTCCTGAATTTTAACAGGATGAGAACCTTTAGTCCGTGCTCAGAAGGAGCGCGCAGGCCACCCTCATTCCCAGCCTTGTCTGTCCCCTTGCCCAGTTTTGAGGGACTGAACACAATTCTGTCCCTGGCACACTCCTGGTGTCTCTCGGGACCCTCTCAGGAGCACAGCACTGGGGTGTTTCTCTCCTCTTCTCACCCACAGTACTTATCCCCCCTCGCTTCCCCACCAACCATCTTCTGCTGTTTGCATCTCCCTCCTGTTCCCGTACACGAGAAAAATTCTGTTTCTGAGATCATGCTCTGCCAGGGCGGCTTGGCATCGGCACCGAGGCGGGCATCACCAGCCCTCCCTCCCCTCAACATCGGATGTCGAGGGCTCTGTGGGCCTAAAGCTCCCAAAATAGAACTGCACCATGATCTCCACTTAGCAGGTTGCCCATGTGATGAGAGCATGCTGGTGGCCTGGCCCAATGACCACAAGGCTGCTCCGAGGCCGGCCACGGGTTCCCAGCAGAGTGGGGCTGGGAGCAGTGCTGGCAGGAGGGAGTCAGGCTGGGATAGAGGGAAGGAGGATGCTGAGAGCAACCCAGGAAGAAAAGAGCGAGGAAGGCAACAACTGGGGAAGAGTCCCGGATGGGAAACAGAACAGAAGGAAGAAACAAGGAAAAAGGACACAGGGAGAACCCTCTGAAATTGTGTTTTTCTTGGTGGAAGATACTATAGAAATTCTTAATGAAAATCTGCTCCACTGCTTCTAATCATTTGCCCAGGCCTTTTTTTTCTAGCCAGGCATTATTATTTTTTATTTATTTATTTATTTATTTTGCGGTACGCGGGCCTCTCACTGTTGTGGCCTCTCCCGTTGTGGAGCACAGGCTCCGGACGCGCAGGCTCAGCGGCCATGGCTCACGGGCCCAGCCGCTCTGCGGCATGTGGGATCCTCCCGGACCGGGGCACGAACCCGTGTCCCCTGCGTCGGCAGGCGGACTCTCAACCACTGAGCCACCAGGGAAGCCCCAGGCATTATTATTAATTCCCATTTTCCAGAGAAGGAAACAGAGGCTCAGAGAGGTAAAAATACCAGTATTTATCTTTCACTCTCCAGCATACAGTCCTGAGTCAGGATACAAAGGAAGTTCTATCTAGCAAAGTGTTCACTGCATGGAAATATGAAGAAATGAATGGATTCAGTATATCTGACTTCAAATCCTGTTGTTTTACTATGATATTTACCTGCATTTCTCTCAACAAGCAACACACATGGAGGAAAGACCTGGATCATCAAGCAAATAAAAGTGATTTGCTCCTTTGCATATGTTCTTGGGCATTTTGCTGGTAGAAACCCCAGCGCTGGGCGGGAGACCTTCTTCCTGGTCTCACATGAGTCATCAGCAGTGCAGGTCAGCATGGCCAGTGGGCTGCTGACCCCCAAGACTCCTCCAGAGGTCCCTGCCACCTCCTTGTCATCTGCACCCTGTGCCAGGTCGGGAGACGGGGAAAAGTCATCAGGGGGACAACACACTGGATTTGAAAGTGCTCTGAAAACACTGAGAGATATACACATGTGGAAGGTGACACAATTCTGCAAAATAGGGGCTGGTGTGTCCCTGATGTCATCTTTTACAAACTGGTTCCTTATAACATTAGCATCACGTGGGCACAGGATCACAGACTAGAAAGCGTAGGGCTGGACCCCAATCTTTTGATTCCTATTCATTATTCAAATAAATATTTTTCTGGCATCTACTTTTGTGCCAGACACCAGGAATACAGATGGGACCCCTATGTGTACAGAGCCCAGAGAGGAGATGTACATTAAACAACAGGACAAGCAAAGAATTACAAATTGGGTTGTGTCCCATGAAGAAAAGAGGTGAGATGCTGTAAGGAATCTGCTCTGCTGATGCTGAGGGCAGGGAGATGCTCTTGAAGGAAGGGACTCTGGGGCTTGGGGAGGCATTCCTGGTCCAGTAATGAGGAGGTAAACATACCTTGGACTGTAAGTTACACCTCAAAAATAATAAAATCAAGAAAAGGTCCCATCTGCTTTAACTCAATAATAACAACCATTTATTAACACCTACCATGTGTGAGTAGCTATCCAAGGTGACACAGCCAGGTGGTGGGCAACCTGGCATTTGAACTTGGATCTTCTTCTGAGGCTCTATGGATTTCCTTGTGTTCTCCACTGAGTACCCCATGGAGATGAAGAAAGGCAAGCAAGTGTCAGCCTGTGTATGGGGAATTTTCTACAGTGTTTTTATGAATATCTTTCCATGGGAAAAAAGTTCAAGCCGTACTGACTAGGCTTAGGGTTAGACACTTTGTTTTGATGAAAAAGTCCTATAATATGATAACCTCATCCTTCCCTTGCTAAGATTATAACAGAAATATTTCCCCATGTTATTAAAATTTCTATAGCGTCATCTCCCATGGCCATGGAACAGTCCATAGACTGGGTGAGAGAGTGATCACATACCCAAAAGGAATGCCTTTGAGGGAAAAGAAGAGCTTGATGTGGGCATGTAAAGGAATTGAGTATACGACCAAAGGGAGCCGTTGGAACTGAAGCTAAGCTGAGACATACAGGCCGACCAAAGACATTCAAGTTCAATTAAAAAAAAACTGACCATGAGCAATTCTACTTCTAGGTACGTCCCCAAAGGACTGAAAACAGGTATTCAAACAAAAACGTGCACACAAATGCTCACAGCAGCAATATTCACAATAACCAAAAGGTAGAAACAGTTCAAATATCCATCAGGGGATAAACAGATAAACGAAAAGTGGTAAATCCATATAACGGAATGTTATTCAGCCTTGGAAAGGAATAAAGCACTGATACACGCTACAGCACAGTGAACCCTGAAAACAGTACGCTAAGTGAAAGAAGCCAGATATAAACGGTCGGATGTTATATATTTCCATTTATATGAAATGTCCAGAACAGGTAAATCCACAAAGACAGAAAGCTGATTAGCCGTTTCCAGGGGGCAGGAGGGGGTGGGAAGTGATTTCCGTTTAGTGTGATAAAAATGTTTTGGAACTAGATAGAGGTGATGGTCAAACAACCTTCTATATGCTACATACCACTGAATTATACGCTTCAAAATGGTTAATTTTGCTGCCTGCCACCTTGTGAGCTCTGGAAACCACAATTTATTTTGCTTTCCCTTCTGCTTGGACAGAGAAGGTATTTGCTGATTTTGACATTATAAATACTGCTGCAATAAACATCTCTATGCCTGATGTGTTTCCATATTTCCTCTTATTCCTTTAGGATAGACTCTTGGAGGCAGCACCCTCGGGGTAAAATATGTGGGTATTTTTATGACATATTGCAAAGTCATTCTCTAATAAAAATGGATTAACTCAGCGTCCCGCCAAAAGTATGCAAGAGGTCTTATCACCTCGTCCTCACCAACATACCCGTGGCGCTGAACATTTAAAAAAATTGCTTGTATGATACAGCATCTCATAATTTTGCTTTCCGTCTTGTAAAAATCACTTCTCCAAATCAAATTCCTGTAGGCAGTTCTCCCACATAAATATGAGCTGCTCTCCAGTTTCTGGACTATTTGTTTTTCCCTGACTCTGTAAGTTACTCTCATTGCCTCTGTCCATGCTGGTTCTATTGCCGGATAAGCACCTACAAATTCCCAGATTGCCCACGCTTCTCTACTGCTCTCTGATTCTCCATCATTGGATCACTTGTTTGCACATCCTTACTTGCAAAGTACTTTGCCCCTACCTCTTTTTCAAGGCAACACATTGTATGAGAGTTCTGGTCTCATGCGTCTACTTTGCTCTCTGGATTTTGAGATCCTTGCATTTGGGACTGATACTTACAAATCTCTGAGTTGAACTGAACCCACTAGCCCAGTCCCTGACCCACTCCACACAATTTATCAGCCTCTGCGTGGGCCCACCTCAACAGCTTGGAGACACAGCTGGAATACTTAAGAGTCATTCACGGTGAAGGGAGAATGTTGTCATTCACGTTATTGGGTGGGAAGACCTTGTGCGTGGGACATGATTACACTATTCGAGACACAATGCAGAAGTTCAAAGTGGCAGAACGATGTCTGATTTTCAAGCAAGCGAAGTGGATTTCAATAGGATCCTGAAAAGCGAAGATGTCAATGGAGCTACAAAGACCCTGGCTATAAGAGGTGGGTTGGAAAACAGATCACTCAGATATGTTCTCATTCAAGGTTATAGGAAGAATATACGACTAAGTCCTCCTTTAGCAGGAATATGCATTGAGAAGGCTGGAGAGAGAGAGAGAAGAGCTGTGAGCATCATGACGTGGAGGCTAATTAAAAGTGCATAGATTTGGGCTTCCCTGGTGGCGCAGTGGTTGAGAGTCCGCCTGCCGATGCAGGGGACACGGGTTCGTGCCCCGGTCCGGGAAGATCCCACATGCCGCGGAGCGGCTGGGCCCGTGAGCCATGGCCACTGAGCCTGCGCGTCCGGAGCCTGTGCTCCGCAACGGGAGGGGCCACAGCAGTGAAACGCCCGCAAAAATGCATAGATTCTAATGGTGAGCACTTCTTACACATTGTGATTTATATTATCGATATTTGGGCATGAAGTTTCCTGACGCTCCTGTGACAAATCATCACAAACTTGGCAGCCGAAAACAACAGAAGTGAATTCTCTCAGAGTTTTGGAGGCCAGCAGTCCAAAATCAGTACCACTGGCCTGACATTGAGATGTCAGTGGGCCACCCTCCGGCTGGACGCTCCAGGAGAGAATGTGTCTCATGCCTCTTCCAGCGTTCGGTGGCTGCTGGCATTTCTCAGCTTCTGGCCACATCACTCCCACCTCTGCCTTGTCCCATGGCTTTTTCTCTTCCATCTGTGTGTCACAACTCTCTGTGCCTCCTTCATTACAAGGGTACCTGTGACTGCATCTAGAGCCTATCAGGATAATCTGAGATAATCTCCGTATGTCACGACCCTAACTTAATCACATCTGCAAAGTCCTTTTTTTCCCAATGCTTTTATATTCTCTCTCTTTTGCCTCCTTGTTAAATTACAGACTTCCTGAAAGCAGGTATTCGACCTCTCAGGGCCCTTATTCAATCTGTGACTACATCCTTGGTAGCAGGCAGAAAAATCCCAACATCTCCAAGCAGGGTTAGGTCCCAATGACACGGCCCTACTCTCTCTTGTATAGACTCTTCCTTGGTTGTTTAGACGTAGTCTCAGTGTAGAAAAATGGTTTTGTAGAAAGCAGACCTTCATACATTCAGCGAACGTAGAAGCCCATCTCCAAGTTCATGTATGGAAGATAGCCCATGCTCTTTCACACCAAATCTGAAGTCCTAATAAGAAGGAGAACATTCATAATCCATACTCCTGACACAGAAAACGTGCCCGAGACTCTGACTAGTCATTAAGTTAAAAAATTAATGTTACTCATCTTGGTGTCCTCGAGACCCAGCCAAGGACTGATCATCCGGCAGACGAAGGAGAGAGTGATAGAGGATGAGGCAGGAGAGGAAGAAGGCCACTGCAGGCTCTGTAAGGATGCTGTGCTTTATCCCAAGAACGATGAAAGGCACTGACGTGTTTCATCTGGAGGTGGGATGGGGGAAGGGGAGAGACACGACCCAATCTGCATTTTAACATGGGTCTCTCTGGCTGCTGGGTGGAGATTCAAATAGGTGGAGAAAGAATGGTTGTTGCGGGGCGGGACATTCTGGAGGCTGTAATCATACAGACTGGAGATTATGGTTTGAACCAAGGGCATCCTTGGAGATGGAGAAGATAAAGACTTCAAGAGATATCTGGAGGCAGACCCAAGAGGTCTCAAAGATCAACTGGATAGAGCAGATGAGAAAGAGGGAGGTTTCAAGGATGTTTTGTAAGTTTCTGGTGGAGAATGGGTGGAATTGCCACCCATTGGGTTAGAAAATACTGGGGAAAAAAGAACGAGTTTTAGAGAAAAGAAGAAGTTACTTCAATGCCAATAACAAGAAGGCAACTGGACGTTCCGACTGAGAGCAGACACACAGACACACAATCGTGAGTGATATGCGCCTGGAAGAGGACTGGAGTCGTGAGTGTAGATGAGATTTCTTAGGCACCGTGTTCTGCCTGGGAAAGACAGGTACCTCCATGACAACAGGGGACCCACAGTCAGAGGTGGGGGGGGAGGAGAAGCAGGACATCTAGTGTCATGAAGATAAAGGAAGAGAAGATTTCCAGAAGTGCTGAATGTTGCTGAGGTATCAAACATGTTGAAGACAGGAAAATGTCTACTGGATTTAGTGTCATGCACTGGAGACCTTGGCAAGAGCTATTTCGGTGGATGGTGGTAAAAAGAAGCCAGACCAGGGTGGGTGGAAGGGGCGGAAATGGAGACAGCAAATTCAGACAATAATTTTGAAGATTCGTGGAAGCTGGTAATGTTTACAAAGCACTCAGCACAGCGCAAACACCTAGGAAGTGCACAATCAGTGTGAATTTCTTGGCCTTCCTCATCTTGAACACAAACAGCCTTTCGGATACTGAGAGAGATGAACACAAATGTTCTTTTCACAGCTTGGGAAAGTACCAACAAAAATAATTCTCCATCACCAAGATTTAGCCTGCTGATCTGAAATATCCACAAAAGTAATTCTTTTTGTTGCTGTTTCCCAGGATATTCCTGATGTCAAGTCATCTAACTCTACGTCATGAGAAAGGTCATTTGTTAATTAAGTTGAAATAATTTTTATGCCTCTGCTACAGTTTTCCAATGTGTTTCTCAATCACATCTAACCAACACTTAGTTCAGATAATATTGCCCCCAATGTGTATCTATGATTGTATACAAGATTCACGTTATCCCTCTCACTTATTAAAAATCCACATGAGACTTCACTTGGGAAAGATAAAGGCTTTCACTACTTGAACAGAAGGTATGAAAAATGCCATCTATACATAACTGGATGCAGAGGAACTATAGAGACCCTAAAGAGAGGAGCCCAGAGCCACGACCTCCAAATGCTTGGGGTGATCCATCCAGGCATGCTGGGTGTAACTGAGTATTGGAGGCCAGATGAGGACCTTAAGGGAAAAGTTAATTTAAAAAGAAACAACAACATTAAGCCTGTCTTGGAAGACAAAATTTAAAAAGATGACTTGGCCTCCACGGGTTGCAGGCAACAGAAGAGATAACAAAGGTAATATCCTGCGGTACAGACAGTCCAGGCTCTGCGTGACACAGACAGAGCAAGGGCTGCTCCACGGGGAGATTTTAAGACGTTTTGTCCCCAAACAGCCCCACCCAACCCGAGTCCTGTCCAAATGTCTGAAATTGTTCATTACTTACACAGTGAAGAGTTCTAGAGTTTTCACATATTTAGTTTTCATTCCCAAATGATATGCTTGACTGATCTGTTGCTACTTCAAGTGATAGATGTTGAAATAATCAACTACATAAAATGCAGGGAGGGGCTTCCTTGTGGCGCAGTGGTTGGGAGTCCGCCTGCCGATGCAGGGGACGCGGGTTCGTGCCCCGGTCCGGGAAGATCCCACATGCCGCGGAGCGGCTGGGCCCGTGAGCCATGGCCGCTGAGCCTGCGCGTCCGGAGCCTGTGCTCCGCCACGGGAGAGGCCACAGCGGTGAGAGGCCCGCGTACCACACACAAAAAAAAATGCAGGGAAAAGTCTGAGTCTCACTGGGGCGAAGAGTTCCTGGCCGATGGCCAGACCTTGTATGTCGTCGGTGTCCTTGGGGTCTGTAGTGGGTGATTAATAATAATAGCTAACTATATATCAGGAAGCGTTCCCGAGACTTCAAATGCATCATCTTAGGTAATTCTCACCCAACCCAAGGAGTATGAGGTAAATATTATTATTCATCCTCCCATGCAGATGAGGAAAGGAGGCTCAGAGAGACCAAGTCACATGGTAATAGCACAGAACTGGAATCCCAACCCATGTAATTTGACTCCAGAGAGTAAGCTATTGGCCACCACACTACACATGTTTGTGAGTGGGTAGGTGGAGATATGGAAGGAAGAAAGGAAGAGAGGGAGGGAAGGATGGAGGGAGGGATGAAGGAAGGAAGGATGAACAGATAGGATAGGTGGAAAGACAGGTGAACAAATGCCCGAATGGATGGATAATGAGATGGACCAACAGAGGGATGGATGGATAAATGGACGGATGGATGGAGAGTTGAACATATGGATATTCATTTGTCTTAGGCTCCGTAAAAAAAAGGAACTTCCCAGAGGACTAGCGACAATGATTTAATACTGACTCTCACATTATGTGAACCCAGTTATTGCAATGCCGTGCCTCTTATTCTGGGAAGGCTGGGTTCTGTGTTGCATGAATCATGGTGATGCAATTGACTCTGAGGACTGGTCAGGCCTGAAGAGGGAGGTCCATAGAAGGGTCAGGTCTTCAGACTGGGTGTTGAAGGGGAAGGCGCTGGGTGGGGAGGAGGGTTCTATTTCTTCAGGTCTTGATGATCAAAGAGTCATGATGTGTAGGACGATGCTCGAGAGACTGGGTGACCAGATGCTACCTGGCAGGTGCCGGCAAACAAATGACAGGCAGGGATCTCTGTCCCTTCAGGTCTCATGTGAATTGGGACAGAGCTGATGAGCCCTGGAAAGGACCAGAACTCTCTCCTTTGTAAATGGCATTACTGAAAGATTCCTCACAGGCTCTGAGATGATTCTTCTAATGTTCTCCCTTAGTGTTCAGTAAGGTTGTTTGGAAAGACAGAGTTTATTCCAGTGATGCTGGAAAGAGAAAGGGGTTTAGGATTTTGTGGGCCATTATTATCCGGAACAGTGCTTCTGTGCGGGAACACCTTAAGTTGAGAAGAAGAATCAGAGAGAGAAAGAAAATCCAAACTGATGTGTTAGGCAGCACAGCATCAGGGACTTTCAGTCCTATGGGTCCTGTCCACTGGGAAATTCTCATTCTGGGGCTAAACTTCCCAGATTTTGAGATTTATTTCATAATCCAGAGAAACACCTCCATAAGCACTCATGGAATACCTGAATGATCAGATGCTCTATATTTTCAAAGCTGTAAACATCTAGACTTATGGCTGACCCTACAGCCCGATGCTGGTCACACTGGCGGCTGCCCACCAGGCACTGTCCCTCTGAGATGGTGTTTTTACGCACTCCTTCTCCATAGGCGTGTGGAACAAATAAACAGGTGGTGAAAGTAATAATTTTTATATTTGATCAACAATTCCAAGCCAGGTATTTTATATACATTTTCTCTATTCCTTAAAACTATTGGGCACTTTAAATGTGGTTAGTGTGACAGAGGAACTGAATTTTAAATTTTAATTAACTAACTTTGATTCATTTAAATTTAAACAGTCACATGCGGCTGGTGGGGGGATTATATTGGGCAGTGCGGAATAGAACATTCCCACCACCGCAGAAAATCCTACTGGACAGTGTTCACTTTGCCCAGTAAGACAAACTGTGTAGGGAGCCGAGTCAGGATGTGAACTTGGGTCTTTGCAACTCCAAACCCTCAGAAAACTCTGATTTCATGGACAATTTACTGCTCACCATTTTAGTGGGTGGGGATCCAAGAGAGTTTAATGTGCCTTTTTCTAGAACCTTTCCCATTAGAGCACAAATACAAACTAACTTTACATCGTAAATATATTCTAAATTATATATCGGTGGATCAGTCATGTAGGATAATTTATGCTACTATAACACACATTCTCCACATTTTTGTGGCTAAGACATTTTGTGTCTTACTCATGTTACAAGTCCTGTGGGGGTCTGAACAGAGGTTATGCTGAAGGAGGCTACAGTGCCACCTGACCTTCTGCAGTCCCCCCGATACCCTGGCTCTAAAGCCACCAACCAGGACCGATAAGGTGGCACAGACCCCCTCAAAGGGTGCAGATGGGGGTGGGATAAGCAGTGAAATTACCGATGACTTCTACAAGCAACTTACTGTCTTGGTATTTGACTCTTTCTCCTAAACGTGTATTTTAAGTTACGCAAGCTCTTTGGTCGTTCCGATTCTGAAATCACAAACGTTTACGCTTTGCTCTCAGGAGGTTATATTGGAGCCTGTGTCCTTGGCTCTGTGTTAGGGGAGGACCATGTGAGGCGGAGCCTTCTGGCTAGCAGGAGATGCGCATGGGGAACCAACCACCCCGGTTTGCCCAGGATGGAGGAGTTTCCCAAGGCATGAGACTCTAAGTGTTAAAAGTAGGACAGCCCTCTGCAAACTATGATGATTTGGCCAACCTAGGGTAAGAGCAAGCAGAGGGCAAAGCCAGGTGGGACTGGAGCCTTGCGGCAGGAGACAAGGATGCCTTGGACCAGGGAGTGGCAAACTTTTTTCTGTAAAGGGCCAGACAGTATATGTCTTGGGCTGTGTGGGCTGCAGTGTCTCGGTCGCCACTACTCAAATCCCTCATGGTAGCATAGAAACAGCCATAGGCAATGTATAAACAAATGGGTGTGGCTGTGTGCCAGTAAAGCCTTGCTTACAAAGAGACGGGGTGGCCCACGGGCTGTAGTTTGAGTACCTCTGCCTTGGACTCCCAAGGATAAGATGTGTTTCAGCAGTCAGTGCCTGGGAGCAGTAGACACTCACTTTCTAGTGCTGACCGGTCTGTCACTGTCCAATCTTCATTTACTGAGCACCTACCTCATTGAAGGGGCCAGATCTTAGGGACGCTACAGGTAATACCTTAGGAGTGATCTCTTTTCACTGGAGTATGAGGTTTGATGGGCACCCTATCCAGGTGAACAGACCGCTGTAGTCTTGCATGAGAGATTTATGATGGGGAGAGCATGGGATATTTTGGAAACAGAGAGGCAGAAAGGTGGTGGGACTTCCCTGGTGGTGCGGTGGTTTAAGAATCCTCCTGCCAATGCAGGGGACACGGGTTCAAGCCCTGGGCCGGGAAGATCCCACGTGCTGTGGAACAACCGAGCCCGTGCCCCACGACTACTGAGCCTGCACTCTAGAGCCCCGTGAGCCACAACTACTGAGCCCGCGTGCCGCAACTACTGAAGCCCACGCGCCTAGAGCCCATGCTCCGCAACAAGAGAAGCCACTGCAATGAGAAGCCCGCACACCGCAAGGAAGAGTAGCCCCCGCTCGCCACAACTAGAGAAAAGCCTGCGCGCAGCAAAGAAAACCCAACACGGCCAAAAAAAAAAACAAACAAAAAAAAACGTGGTGATGGTGGGTACCAATCTGGGTGTGGGCACAAAAGGTGGAGGGGAAGTGTGTACCAGGCAGAGGAAACTGCTCCTGCAAATGCATGGAGGCCAGAGAGAACACATCTCATTCAGGGAACTGCAAATAGTCAAGGACAGCTAGTGTATAGAACTGGTACCTTAACCTATTGGAAGAAAGGTCTGCAGATTATTTAATTAATTAAGTTACTTATTTATTTTTAATTCTAATTAAAATTATTTTGAAATGAGCATACATTCAAATGGCACAGTACCGAGTAGCGTATAGCAGTAAGTCTCCCTCCTACCCTGCTATTTAGACAACTGTTCCCATTTCCACAGGCAACCAAAGCTTCTAGCTTCTTATATATTCTTCCTGACATATTTTGTGCAGATACAAAAAAAAAAAATATGCACATTGTTTTCCTCCCCAAGTTGTTCCCCACACAAATGTTACCAGACTACACACTTCCCTACATTTTGCTTTCTTCACTTAAAAATCTAACCTGGAGGTGGTCCCAGGGCATTTGTATTCATAGGGAAGCTGGATCCTTGAGAGATTTTGATGGACATCCAGGGTTAAGACGCACGGCGGAAATGTGCTATTTATCTGTGTATGCCCTGTGCCAGCAGCGTTCATGGCAAATTCGCACTGGATGGATCGAGAGAACAAATGAAGAAATAAATGAAGTGGGAGAAGAGAAAATGCATTTAAAAATGAGATAAGGATGGAAAAAAGGAAGGAAGGATCCTATTAATATTTAATCCCTTGGAGGCATCTTGCTCCAAGATCTGAGAAGTGGCATGTCCTCGTTTTGGAAAGTGGAATATAATTAGGGAGGTGCCCCGGCTTTCAGACTGTAGGTCCCATTGCCTCTTCCAGAATCGGGTGCACAACTTTTTAAAAGTCTCAATCAAGCAGTCCTTCCCTGCCTCTCTGAAAAATGAAGCAATTTAAATTCTGTTTATAAGGTCAAAGAATTGAGCCCAAGGCCAGGCAATGATGGAAACGCTCTCCCTGTTGGCAGAGGGGATACTGGCTTATACCGAGGCCATGTGCCCCTTTTCTCTGCCCTCTCAGAGCTCTCTGGGCATCCTTCCATCCCAGCACCTACAAGCCCTGATTGTCAGTACCTGTTCATATGTCTGCCTCTCTGTAGCCATCTGCAGGCAGGGATGTCTGTCCCCTATAACACTCCAGGGACACACTAACACATACAATAACCTGGGTCCTACTGCAACGGGGAATGAATGGAAAAATGTGTCTATTATGGGATGGAAAGAAAACAAAAGAGAAAGAAAACAAAAGACAAGAATGGACCACAGATCATTCCATCATAGAAAAGTGACAGTTTTGGTTTTTTTTTCATTTTCTCTTCCTGACAGGGAAAGTCCTTTGCTGCCATTTCAAGTGGCAGAACGTTGGAAGCAACTTCTGCTCATTTGTCAGGAGAGCCCCGCACAGAGATAAGAATACATGGATTTGTTTCACGATTTCTGTTTTTGTTCCCGGTAGGAAGGGCTATTTCTGACTTATCTTTGCAGGGCCCCTTAAGGCAGGCACAACGATGCGCTCACAGGCTGTCAGTAAGTGGCAGGTTTAAAAACCGGGTACCTGCTGAGAGGTGCCCCAGAGGCCTTTTCAGGGATGTGAGACGGCAGAGGGAAGTCCAGATCTGGGACCCATCAGCACCTGGCGCCATGACCCCACGACTGTAACACCAGAACCAGGCTGGGTCTCAGGCCCAGGCAGGGTGGGGAAGCGTTGTGGTTTCCAAGACTACCTGGGGAAGACAGCCCTACCCATCACACACTAAAACAGAATCTCGGGGGAACTGCACCCAAAAAACTATGTTTTAAACTGAATCTCAGGTAATGGTTCCACCTGCCTGGGACTCCCCACCTGCCTGCCTCGGGTATATTAATTCTTCTCCAGGACCCTAGTGGCCTCATCTGTAGAGGAATCAGGAATGACATCACTGATGATGAGGCAGGCTTGGCATGGAAATCAGAGAAGATGGTGAACAAGCGCTTTGTCCTCTGGAAGCATTCACAAGGGTTCACCAGCCTCAGGATACTGACAATTATTTTTACCCACTTGCTGTTATAACAAGGGATCAAGCCAGCCGAAGAAGAATGAGAATGTTGCCAGCTTAGCCAATGTTTTTTCTTTCCACTTTACTCGAGAGAAGGCTCACTGTCAGCTCGTGCTTGGCAAGTCGGACTAAAAGGTGATGGGCTCCCTTGGTCTCTCTCCTCCTTTCTGCACACTCCACACCCCTGTGATACCCAAACTCTTCCTTCAAACACTGTCTCTGCCCAGACATACCCTGGAGTCCAGGTGCCTTGTGGCTGCCCCAGTTTCCAATGGACTCCACGCCCATAGCTCGTGCTTTGTGCCTTCCCCACCCTTTGCTTGTCTTATGTCCTGTTCCCTCTTACTTGGGGCATGGAAACACAAATCTCCTGCTCAAGAACCAGCCAAGGCTCTCTATTTCCTTTTTTTTTTCCCCAAACCTTTTTTTTAATACCAGACCCTGAACTTCTGACAACTCAACACACCTTTTCATTGCATAAATAGTCAACTCTTGCAATCGCTCTTAGGATCTCTACCAAAAATTTTAAGAGCATTTCTGTTGTTCTTGTTGTTGGTTTGTTCACTTGTTTTGGAGCTTCAAGGTAGGTTTGTTTTTTAAACTTTTAATTTTATATCGGAGTATAGTTGATTAACAATGTTGTGTTAGTTTCAGGTGTCCAGCAAAGTGATTCAGTTATACATATACATGTACCTATTCTTTTTCATATTCTTTTCCCATTTAGGTTGTTACTTAATATTGCGCAGAGTTCCCTGTGCTATACAGTAGGTCCTTGTTGGTTATCCATTGCAAATACAGCAGTGTGCACACAGACTATGAATAGCTTCTAGAGGTTTCCAGGCCCTCCAACTATGAACCTTTTGGCTCATTCCCCTCTGTCTACCTATCCCATAATACTCCACTCCAGTCAGGCCAAGGATCCCTGCTGCTGTAAAATGGTCCTGTTCATTCCAGCCACCATTCCCCCCCCCCGCCTGTCACACCTCCTTTTGCCACCTGACCGCCAGCCTACCCAGCCAGCACAGTCCTGTTCAATTCCATTTTTCTCAGGGGTCTTCCCAGATTTTTGTGCAGTTTACCGCAATCCGACATGAAAACAGGCCCACAGTTAAACAATTCATTAAGGAAGTGTTTACTGACCACATACTAATGACAGTTTGGACCAACTGAGAGGGATGGTGATTAAACGGACATACTGAAAGGAGGTCTTGCTTGGTCATTGACAGGATGTGGAAAGAGAGGGAAATGAAGGACTGTAAGATGACTCTCTAGGGCTTCCCTGGTGGCGCAGTGGTTGAGAGTCCGCCTGCCGATGCAGGGGAGGCGGGTTTGTGCCCCGGTCCGGGAAGATCCCACATGCCGTGGAGCGGCTGGGCCCGTGAGCCATGGCCGCTGAGCCTGCGCGTCCGGAACCTGTGCTCCGCAACGGGAGAGGCCACAACAGTGAGAGGCCCGCGTACCGCAAAAAAAAAAAAAAAATAAAATAAGATGACTCTCTTATTTCTAGCCTGAGAACTGGATGAGGGTGCTGCCCTTCACTGAGATGAAGACCTATGAATGGGGTTAGGCTTGCAGGAGGATGCAAATCAGTTCCAATCAGGACACTCTGCACCTTGGCTGCCATGATGCATTGGGGAACAGGGTCCCACAGAAAGCTGGCTATGTGTAATGTGTAGCCCCGGAGCTCAAGAGTCTAACTGAGGCAACCCCCAAATTAGAATATAAAGTAGCAAATGCAACAGACAAGGTGGAAACAAAGCTAAGGGAGCCAGAGGAAGGAACAGATGCCTGGGGATGTCAGGAGACTTCTAGAGGAGGTGACAACTGAGCTGCTGCTGGAAGGATCAGTACAGGCTTAACATATAAATGGGAGGGAAAAGGAATTCTGGGATGAAGGAACAGCATGTGCAAAGGTACTGTGGTGTGAATGAGGATGGAGTGTTCAGGCCTGCCCGCCTCCCTCTTGGGCGATTGATGGCTCTGGCTGACAGTATTTTAAGGCTGCTGCCCTTTTGACTTCAGTCTTTCTTCCCCGCTAGTCAAAATGGCAGAAGAGTAGAGTATATGAAGGAAGCCAGGGCGGTGGAGCTGGGGCAGATGAAGGGGCAGCAAAATAACAACCCTTGGACCGAGTCTGAACCAGAGGATATGCTTTACCTGGTCCACAAAGTACTACAAGAAACTAGATACTTAACACCAAAATCCAGATTTCCCTCTTCTAATAAAAGAAAAAAGAAAGCCTGGACTCTCATTCTCTCGTATGACAATAGGCCAGTGGAGCTGTGGCTGGGCCCTCTGAGCAGCCGTGGACTTTCCAATGTGCCAAATTCTCCAAACTGCTACTTCACTCTTGGTATCATCCACCTGGCCCTTGTTGGCATCTGAGACTTGACCTACGGCTGCCCCTGGAAAACAGTGCTAAGGAGTTTAGACTTATATCTGGGGGAAATGCAGAGCTGGTCACTGGGGACAAGATAATGAAGACACAGGGGTGAGGTTATTTCCTTTGAGTCCCTTCCCCTGAGAGGGTTGACCACAAACTGGTTTTGAATAGACACCATCAAAATGTTCTCTGGTTGGGCTTCCCTGGTGGCGCAGTGGTTGAGAATCTGCCTGCTAATGCAGGGGACGCGGGTTCGAGCCCTGGTCTGGGAGGATCCCACATGCCGCGGAGCAACTAGGCCCGTGAGCCACAACTACTGAGCCTGCGCGTCTGGAGCCTGTGCTCTGCAGCAAGAGAGGCCGCGATGGTGAGAGGCCCGCGCACCGCGATGAAGAGTGGCCCTCGCTTGCCACAACTAGAGAAAGCCCTCGCACAGAAACGAAGACCCAACACAGCAAAAATAAATAAATTAATTAATAAACTCCTACCCCCAACATCTTCTTTAAAAAAAAAAAAAATGTTATCTGGTCTTTGAAGTCAGTCTCCTAGGACTAAGCTTCCCTTTCTCTCCTGCCCTCTCAATTCTCAAACCCATCTGTAACAATGCTGTGTCCCAGGTATTGAGTCAAAATGCCTCTATCCAATTTTACCAGGGAATTCATCCACCCCAGGACCCCTCCGTTCAGTGGTCCTTTGGCTCATGGCTGCCCTGGACTTCCAGAGCTGTATGTGTCTGTCCAGCAGGCAGCTGCTCAGGAGAACCTATTGAATTATATCACAATCTTCAGGCACTGCTGATCCACCACCCTGCTGGGGAGGCATGCAAGGCAACATGTAATGACTGGGGGAAGAAAGACTCAAGTCAAAGGGCAGCAGGCTTAAAATACTCTCCGCCAGAGCCATCAGTCGCCCAAGAGGGAGGTGGGCAGGCCTGAATTTTCTCTCAGCAGAGATCACGTTCATCTATAGCATTTAAACCTACTAAGGAAACAGATGAGATTAGCACCAATAAGCCCCATGCTATAGCCTTACCATTTCAGTGCTATGAAACCCATGAAGGCAGCAATGATGGCAAAGCATTCATTTGCCAAACTTATTCTTTATACCTACTATGCGTCCTACCTACTGTGAGGTCATCCTCAAAGACCTCACACTCTATTAAGAAATGTAAGCAACTAAACAGACAACTACAGTACGATGTGAAAGGTACACTGGCTGAGATACTAAGTATAACGTTGACATGTCTTCAAAACTTTGCGTGGGGATTATAGAGGCTTCATGGAGGAGGAGAGAGTTGAGTTGGATTTTGAAGGATGAGTAGGAGTTGGCTGAGAGGATGAGAATAAGGGTATATGGGCAGAGGGAACAGTCGTGGTATAAAGCTGAGTGTCTTTGGGGCCAGTGAGAACAGGGTTCCTGTCCTGACTCCATCATTTACCAGCCAAGTCATCATGGGCATGCTACTTAACCTTGCCAGGACTCAGTTTTCTCATATCTAAAATGCAGATAAAGAGAACCCCTTTCAGGGTTATTTACTTAACAGAGTAGCCCGAGCCTCTAAATCAAGTGCAAATTAACTAAAATTAAAACTCCAGCTCATTATGCACAATAGTCATAGCTTGAGAGCCACGTGCGGCTAACGGCTACCATACTGGACCATGCAGAAAGTCTGTTGGACAGTGCTGACTTAGAGGCTGAGACCTCTGGGTATAAAAGACATCCTGCATAAAAATGTTCAATAACATAATATATAATAGTGGATGGTTTATATATTATATTTTTATTTATACAATAAATATATATTCTATTTATACAATACAATTATAATTTGCAAGGGCTTAGAGCAGTAATTCCCAAAGTGTGAAATGACTGGAGGCAAGATTGATAGATTGTAGTGACCCAGATGAAGAAGAATTAACATCAGTTGGGAAATGAAGAAATGAGGGAGGGGGAGAAGAAAGGAAAAGGGGCAGGCTGGCAGCTAAGGGTGCTGGTTCTTCTACATTTGTCCCCCAGAGCCATTTCTCTTTCCTGTCCTGCCCCGTGCCTGGGAGACTGATCTCTGAAGACCATCCCATCAGGGCTCCCTTGCAGGCTGCCTTCTGGTTTGGTTTGGCTAATGGGAGTGAGAAATAAAACAGAAACCAATTTGCAGAACGAATGCTGACCCTAAGAACGGATAATCTGAACCAGCCCTGACATGCAACACAAATTAAGCTCAAAGCGTTTTAAAACTAGCTCCTTCAGTCCCATACGCTCCAAGATAAGACCACAAATTGATGTAGCAATGAACTCATATGTTCCAGAGATAAGACCACGGACTGTTCCAGGAACCTACCTAGTTCATAAATTCTGGTCAAGCTCTGTCCAGACCATGCTTACTACCATCTGCCCTCAAACCCTCCTATGACTCACTCCAGCCCCACAACCAGACAAGTACTTTCCATAATGCTTCTCCTTTGAGATAGTCTTGAAATTCTGTTTTGGGGCTGCTCATCCTTGCTCATCATGCTTCATAAACCCAGCTTGGGAAGATCACAAGTTTTCCCTAGACAAGCTAGGAAGAGTTAGTGTGAAGCAGAAGTTAGTTTAAAGGGTAACAAAATTTTCCTAGATAGATGGAACTGGTAGCCTAAGAAAGACTGTTATTCAGGGCAGAGTCTTATGAGTGATATCCCTTAGTTATATACACATACACACTGTTCTGGAGGAAGAGGATAATGGAATATTACCTGCCTTAATAAAGGCAGACCCTTGACAACATCCCTTTATATCTCGAGCTGGGAGGTGGTGAAATAATCTGCCCAAAGAGTCATGGGATTCTAGATGGGAATAAACCAAGACAGGATACAAAGTGGCTCAGAGTTTGGGGGGAGTCTTGGTCAGTGACATAGATTTCATACATGAACCACAGAATCTGTGAGAAAAGGTTGGTTCCCGTATTACAAGCAGCTAAATTTGACCCAGCCGTAGAATTATTCGTTACCAATCAATGACTGAGCATATAAGCATGCAATTAAGTAGGTGAAATCTTGGAACCTAAGTTTACAGCATCTTGGAAGCAAGCATAGGATTTGGGCCAGCAATAGCTCCAGTGCAGGGTAAACAAAGCAGCCCCTGGACTGTACAGGACCTGGGTTCAACAGTGACACCATGCGGCAGTGAGAAGTTACAGCAAGAGTGGACTGAGTAGCTGTCCCAATTTTTTTTTTTTTTTTTTGCCAGGGAGCATTAAGAGTACGACTGGCTCCTTTTTGAATGTAAGCCCTTTGAAATTGTGGCTAATTCTAGAAGAACTTAGTGGTCTTCCCCCTAATAAGTAATAAATTGGGAAGGCAGAAGTGAAGTAGGTTGTAACAGTCACCTTGGGAAACCCAGAACTTAATTCTAGTCACTTGCTGTGTGTGACTTCGACCAAAGCACTTCTCTTCTCTGGGCTTAATCATCTCATTTTTAAAACATCTTTTCCAGATCTGAGACTCCTCAGAGGGCTGTAAGCTCCATAACAACAGGGCCAATGTTTTGTTCATCACAGAATCCCCAGAGCCTGGTGGTGTACAAAGCACTCACTCATAAATGCTCATTTAATTGAACTGAATTAATGATCTCAGTATGATCTATTCTTCAGTGAGGTTCGCCTTGAGGCAAATGTAAAAGAAAAAATCAGCTTTGGGTCAAGATATTGATCCCTAACGGATTCACAGTGGTGCTGAGTATATGGAAGACACTGATAAATGTCCGTCCCTTTATCTGTTCTTTCCCCTACCTGTCTTTGTAACTGTTAGTGTAAGTTTTAGTGTCATACATTCTTGGGCATGGAGGGAGAAATATAAATGATCTTGTTCAGAGGCATTTAAATGTTTTTAAAAGCCAAATAGTCCTATCTTGTAAAGGAAAAGCCTAGAGGAAAGCTCAGTATGTAAAACACTTTAGTCAGAGCTATTCTGATTGGCTGTGTAAGAAAGGAGAAGCCTCTGTGATTGGCAGGGTCAGAAGGGGTGGGGCTTCCATGACTGGCAGGGTAAGAAGGGTTGGAGCCTCTGTGATTGGCAGGGTAAGAAGGCAAGGACTCTCCCCTTGGCCATGGGACTCTCCCTTCTTTCCATCCTGGGGGCTGAATTTGCCTGGAGAATGCTTTGAACTCTGCTGAACACAGTCGGAAAACTGCTCTTCTAATGCAAGGCTTAAGTCTTACAGCTGAGGAAACAGAAGATCAGAGAAGTCATGTGACTCTTGCAGAGTCACACAGGTCCCCAAGCTTCCCTTAGGCTTGTCTTTATGCTCCCTGGTGACAGAAATGTGTCCACCAGCTTCTTTTCTCCCTGGGCCAGCTGGTTGCTCCCATGAGAGCCTGTCTCCTCCTCTGGCCCCCTGAGGATGGCAACGCTTGCCTCCTGGTCCAGAAACAAGCTCTAAGGCTTCCTGGGGCTTCCTGAGATCTTTCAGTGTCAGGCCCGCAGGGAGCCACAGGCAGGAAGGCAGGAGGACAAAGAAAGGCAGGACATCTCCAGGGAACTCAAAACAGAAGGAGTCCTAGGATTTTGGTTGAAAAAATATAGAGCTGGGCTCCGTGGCTCCCCTTGGCTTTGAGCCTGGGTCCCCTTCTTTCTCTATGGTCTCCTGGGTCCCTGGGCTTTCTTCTTTGTCAGTGGCTCCAACTGCAGTCCCTCCCAGTCCAGTGAGGAAGAGAGCAGATGAAGAGACATCTCAGCATCCGTGGCGATAACCACGATTGCAGAGAGGCTGCTGGAGCACAGAGAAGGGGGCGACGGACTCAGCCTGCTGGGGAAGGGCTGGACGAGGGACCTGGCTCTGGAGGGAAAGTAGACAAGGATAAGGTGGGAAGGCGTTTCTGGGAAGACTATATAATTAGCAGGGAGAAAAGGAGATTTCCCAAAACTACTATTTAAGGATTCATGTGGGAGGCATACGTGAGGCAGGTGTGTGAACCACGCACTGTAATTCAGGAACTGCCTGTATTTATTTTAAAATCATTATTATCATCAATGGGAATAATAATAACCACAAGACGTAACACTTACCGAGGGCTTGCGATGGGGCAGGTACGGTGACCGACATGGTTTGCTTGCTCATATAAGTCATGTGTCTCACAATAACCCTGTGACATAAGAATGTTATCATCCCCACTCTGCAGATAGAGAAACTGAGGCTCAGAGAGGTTAAGTGAATTGCTCAAGATGCCACAGCTGCTAAGTGGCAGAAACAGGAGTCTAGACCAGATCTATCTGACACCAGATTCTGAATTGTTAACTATTATCATCTCTTGTTGCACATTCATTCATTTTTTAAGCAACTACTCTATGCCAGGCACTGCTCTATATTTTCCTACGTTGATTCCTGACATTCGATTTAGAGGCGAATTTCCAGGGGCACAGCTACCGTATGGAGCCATGTGCAAACTGGAAGAGGCCTGTGAGCTAATGAATGATTCAGCTCCACTGAGGCACCCCAAACGCACTAGCCTGCATTGACAGGTGTGCCTCAGAACATGAAGCCAGCTTCCAGCATCAAAACCAAGCTAACTGCAACTCCCAACAGCAAGGACCACATGCCAGAGATCTGACTCTCACTGAATTCCAGCTAAAGGAATGAACTGGTAACTGCATGATAAGGATTTTGCAAACAAAAAAATGAATTGAAGAAGCATAAGCAGGCAGGACAAATCCACATCCTTTTGATGACCAAGTCCTGAAAACAGGTCCCTCTAAGGCGTTTGAATCCCAACTACCTCACAGAGAGCTCTGAGCTATGAAATTCTAAACTTGGAAGGACCCTCGAATCTCTAGACTTTCCCAAATGTTGGTTGGTCAGACAGCTGATCACCATCTTTGCCTTATCCAGCAGGTACTACCCATACTATTAATTACTTTATATTTTTTAAATCCACTTTCCTTTCCACTTAAATCCAATTACAGTATTAGAAAGGGGAACTTTATATCACAACCTTTAAAAGGAAAGTCAGATGCCCTCACGTAAATGAGTTACTGCTAGAATAAATGTGCTGGCCCCAGGAAGTCATTCAGTTCAAAGCAATCTGAAAACTAAGGTCATAAATCTACGTGTCCCCCATATGCGGGGGAGAACAATAAGCTGCAGGGTGGGTAGGCAGCCTGCCTGGACCCCTGAGTGGCCGCTGCCTGGCCCGGACTGGCCATGTAGATTCTATGTCCTCACCCAGGAACCCTTCCACGGCCATCCCATTGTTTGATGGATGCCTTTTCTTATTTACTAGCTGCATGTCTGTCTGAATAGCCAGGCACCCCAGGCTCATCTCCGTGACCCTAAAAGTTCCCCAGCTGCCATTTCCATTGCAGGTTTCTCCGTGTCTTAGCATGAATCTGTTGCCTATGCCTCTTCCACTCTGTTCTCCACGGAAGTGCAGGTGAGGGGTACAAAGTGCTCCACTGGGGTCACCATGGTGAGGGCCTGGGGAAGAGTCATCTATCTATATGAGGAGCAGGTGTGATGGCGTGCCAGGAGCTGAACCCCACTGGCCTGCGATGGCTGTTTGCTCCTATAACTGACTGACAGGAAGCTGGACATGTCCCTCTGCTCCCATCCCTATAAGTGAAGGGTCAGACTGCAGTGGTGATACTCAAGGTGGGGCTGCATCACAGACACATACAGCTGCACATGCTGATTAGGCTGTGGGACATTTCCCCATTTTTGTATTACGGGCTTCGGGCGACTCAGGTGGGGCGGGGGTAGGGAAGGTGAGTCCAGAAAGCCCACCCAAAGGTAAGACCCAGTGATGAGGCTCTGACCCCAGGTCCTACCAAGAGCCTGATGATGGAAAACAAAGGCCCAGGGTAGCAGGGCTCCCAGGGTGTCTGAAACTCTACTGACCATGTGTAAGTGAAATTCACTGCTCCGCCCACTAGATAACGCGGAGTCACAAAAGCGGAGTATGAGCTGAATAGTCTCTATTTTGAAAAAGGGTTAAAAGTGAATTTGGAAAACTACATCTGAATAAATCTTGGAATTCTTTGAACAACTCTGCATGGTTTATTAAAGAGATGGGTTTTGGGGGGGGGCAGAGCCACCTACGTCTATATTTAATAAGACAGCTAACCTGGTAGATTAAAGTTATTTGTTTAGTCAACAAACCTTTACGGAATAGCTACAGTATGTCAGGGAGTTTGCTAGGTGTTCTCCATATGCCAGGTCACATGTATTACACCGGCACTGCGTGATGGCAGAATAAGGTACCACCAAATGATTTGGAAATTCGGAAATAAGAGTGCCCTCTGGTTAGCAATTTATTTTAAAAGTAAGCATACAGAATTGGAGGACAATTATATGAATTGTCCTTAAGGAGACAGAAAGGTCAAGGTGATGTCTGTCCAGCAGTCCCAGTCTCCTTCAATTGGTATTTCTCACTAAAATACCAACGAGGACACAGGAGAAACAGGCAAAATTTCCTCTAACTCATAACCACACTGAAAACCAAAAGGGATAAGTAAACTCTTGCCAGAATTAGGAAAGAATTTTCATGAACAATATTTGATGAATTCAGGCATATAAAGTGCCTGGCACAAAGAAACACTAACTGTTAACTGTGATTCATCTAAAGTCAAAGGAGCTAGACTGAGAGAAAGGACTGGTGACCTTGGCAAACACTGTCTTGTGAAAGAGAGAGGCCCAACCAGGCTGAAAGGTGTGAGGGGGAGCAGTGGATTGAACGGCGCCCCGCAAAATTCACGCGCACCCAGAACTTCAGAGTCTGCAGACGTGACTAGTTAGGATGAGCTCACACTGGCTTAGGACTGGCCCTAAATTCAATGACTGGTGTCCTTATAAAACAAGGAGAGGAGACACACACACACACAGGCAAGAGGCCGTGTGCAGATGGAGGCAGAGACTGGAGTGCTGTATCTACCAGCCAAGGAACTCCAAGAAATGCTGGTGGCCACCGGAAGCTGCAAGAGGCAAGAAAGGATCCATTGCTGGAGACTTCTGAGGGAGCGCAGCCCTGACCACACCTTGATTTCAGACCTCTGGCCTCCGGACCTGTGAAACAATCAATTTCGGTTGTTTTAAGCCACCCAATTTGTGGTACTTTGCTACGGCACCCTAGGAAACTACTACAGGAGATGTTGAGCCCCTCCTCTCCACTGGCAGAGAACCAGGGTCTGTATTCACCAGGAAAGTGGTCAGTCACCTTTCTGCTTTTGTGTGCTGCTTCATGAATCGGCCAGTGCTGTGTTCAGGCACTTCCTTCTCCCAATATTTTCATCTCCAGGGAAAAGACAAAGCAGAGAGCAGCAGCGATGCAATGCATCCTGGGGGATGGGGGTCACTGCAGGCGAAACACTCCACTGGGGATGGAGACGGGACGGGTTTGGGGGCTTCGTGCGCAGGAACTTGGTACCCTTCAGGTGCTGCACCACTGCAGACACACAGAAAGCTCTGCCTGCCTGGCAGTGGAAGCTCCCACCACGGTTCATCAAAACTGCACACAGCAGATGCCTGTAAGACCCCAGGACCGGGGCCCGAAGCCGCTGGGCACACCAACCTCCTAGATGCACCCCTGGGAAGGGCTGGGGCCATCATTCATGTGGCAGTGGCCAAGGCCAAAGGCAGTCCACGTAAGTCTGCCTGTTGCCAAACCCTGGCCTGGAGAGACAACCCTTCTCTAGAAACGAATAAAGAGGAGGAAATAGCAAAAAATAAAGCCCATGAAAAGAACAGTGTGACATGAGTGGAAGAGAAGGTTATCCGGAAGTCTCTAAGGAAGAGGATACCTCTGGCAAAGGGGAGACTGAAGAATATTTTAGAAACGCAGAAAGGGCTTTTGCAATAGGACGTCAGAGAACCCGCCTTCTATGAAAACGGGAAAAGGGAGTTACAAGCAGATCATTTGCAATGGAAGGAGAACTGAATATGACCAAAGGCAAATACCTCCATGAAGAAGACGGCTGCAAAAGTCCTTCAGAAAAATGGTAGCACGTGGATTGCCGAAGAACAATTAAAGGAATAACCTACGGTGACTAAATAGGGTTTATGACATGGAAGGCTACCAGGGTTTAAAATCAGCAAATCATCTCATTATTTGTATCAGCAGATCATTTGACCAAGCTTATTGTCCATTCTTGAAAAAAAAATCCAGTAAACCGAAAATGGAAGAGTATTTTGTTGACATGAGGAACTATGGGAATGGTGAGCTCTGTAATGGGATCCAACTAATGTCATGGACAAGGACCCACATTATCATCAAAGTAATTTAATGCTATCCCTTTAAAAGGAGGAGTCAGAGGAATTAGAAACCAGAAATAATATTTCTTGCGTTTGCATGTACCACTGTTTTTAGTAACATGAATGTCTATCTCCAGCAACAGCAAGAGTAACATTCACTGAAGCCTCAGAAGGACTAAGCATTGGTTAACACTTTACATAAAGTTCCCAGCTGAATCTTCACAATAACCTTACGAGGCAGGTACTGTCCTTATACTCAATAAGCAGAGAAGGAAAACGAGGAACGGAGAGGTTAACTTTTTCCAGATCACACAGTGGCGAGTAGAGAGCCAGACACACTGGCTCTGGAATCCACGTCTGAATGAGAACTCGCAAGCAAATCAGCTGAAAAGAAAACCGAGCACACCGAGCATTACCACTAATAAGAGACCAGGTTGTAAAATGGCTGGATATAAAAAGAAATGCATACGCCCAGCACAGTGCAAAAACAGGAAAGATAAAAGGGGAAGAGAGAAATCCACTGAAATTAGCAAAACCAATAATAACTCTGGCAACCAAACAGTGAGGGAGAGAAAATCCTAACAGGAATTACTCAGCCCTGTAGGAAGACAAACAAAGGAAAAACATGTCTCTGGAGGAAAAGACTAACTGTAAAGATCTTGATCATTTCCCAATTAATTTTAGGCTTATTAGAGTTCTTACAAGACCCCAAAGATTGTGGTGGAGAGACCCGGTTAAACGGATGGATTTTAAAGTAAACCTGGGAGAATATACCAGAATGTTTGGAAAAGCAGAGTAATGAGAAGTGCCTTGCCCTAAAAGAAAGTGATAGTGAAAACTGTTAAGAGAGAAAATCATTAAGAGTTCTCGTGATGAGAAAAAACATTTCTTTTTTTTTTTTTGCTTTCTCTTTGAGATGCATGAGATGATGGATGCTAGCTAGCTAAACTTACTGTGTTCGTCATTTCACAATATACGTCAAAGTCAAACCGTTATGCTGTACACCTGAAACTTACACACTGATGAATGTCAATTCTATCTCAATAAAACTGGAAAAATGATTATTAAGCATACTTAATAATAAAAAATAAGGTACAAGAGTTATAACTTGTATAACAAGAATTGTTGGGTAAAGATAACCAAGCAAAATAACTGAAAAGAGGTTCCAGTAACGGGAAATTTAATTTATGGGAAGGTAGCATCAGAAACAAGTGAGAGAAAGAAAAACCCAATATACGTTGTCCAAAACAATTAGCAAAATGAGATATTTCCTCCATTCCAAACACCAAAATAATACCGAAGTCCTACAGGGTGTGGTGTGAGAGAAGTCTCTGAATATGAGAATTAGGTAATGACCATCATAGGAGGCGGAGAAGTTAATTGCGAATGCAGGCGTGACAGAACGAAATGTGTCCAGACATTTGCAAGAAATTGTTTAGACTGAGGATGGAGTTCCAGAATAGGGAACATAAGGAAAGAAGACCATGACTGTACATTGGATTTAGTTAGGGAGTTTAGGTTATCCTATAAGTGATGAAGAACCAACTACAGGATCATTTTAAAAAGATAAAAGACATGGTCAGGTTAGGATTTTAGGAAGATGTTTTGGTTGGAAAAATGGAGGAGAAACCAGAGAAATGGGAAATTGAATATAATTAGGAGACTGCAGCAAGAGGCCAGGTGGAATACAATGAAGGTATGGAATAGGGCAGGTGGAATACAATGAAGGTATGGAATAGGGCAGGTGGAATACAATGAAGGTATGGAATAGGGCAGGAAGGATGCAGGGAGAAGGGTGGTCAGGTATAGAATTGAGAGATGCTCAGGTAGTAGAATCATCTAGACTAAGGCTTGCCTGGAAGGGGAAGGTTATGAGAGCAAAACGGAAGGGGAGGTCTTGGCTTCTGGTTGGTGACTGATAGAATTGAGGAATTCAGGAGGCAGAAGGGATAATGGTTAGGAAACGTTTATGTGACACGTGACTGAAGAGACTTGGGCTGTGACTCTCGGGCATTACAAGGTAACAGCTCATACTCCCAGGGTGTGACTTGGCCAATGCCTACCTTCAAGGAAAAGCTGCTTTTCCCTGGCTCACTTTTTGAGGGGGTCTCTGGGGTTGTAATACAGGTTTCTCTTCTGTAAGTACTTTCTTCAAGTTGGAAGATAACTTATTTCTCCTAACAGCTCAGTTCCTGTTTGTTTTCCCTTTTACAAGGGCAATCCATGTCCTTTAGTTTTCTTATATCTGAAACATTTCTATTCAATTAGCTCATTTCTCCCTGAAGTCATATCCTTCACTTTAATAAGAGGAAAATGAGGCCACTCTATGTATTATTAAACTTCATTTCAGGCCAAAATTGAATTATACACTAGCAGTAGTTCCTCTCATGTATCCCAAGTTATTGTTCTATGATTCATGCTTCTGAATGGTTTTCCATCTTTTGGAGGCAGTGGGGGAACTGTCTTAAAGGAGCCTGAATTGTAGCTCAATGAGTATTTTTGAGAAGTCTGTAATTTTGGAAAGTTTTACAGAAACATCTTTACTCACAACGACCCTGGAACAGGGAATCTGCTTCAGGCTCTGCACAGGTGAGTTACTGTTTGTTTCTTTGCTTGTTTTCTTTTCCCAAATGTAGTGGTATTTTAAACGATCACATTTATCCCCAGATGAGGCAGGGTGATGAGATAGGCCCATTTTATCCAAACTCTCTGATTTCAGCAGTTCACTCTGGCATCATCCTTTCCTGAAAGATTATATTTAAATGCTCAGCTCACCTTGTCTGCCTTGAATAGTCTCTGCCTCTGTTTCTTCGGATTCACTCTGACTGGCACAAAGCTGGGCGTTAGCAAGATGAGAAATGACGGTTAAGAACAAAGTCTCTCAAGTCAGACGGACCTAGGTAGAACCTTGGTTCTGCCAATTCCATGCATGGCTCTGTGATGTGGGGGCAAGCTCCTGATGTCCCGAGACTCTGATTCCTCATCTGCAAAGAGGGGAAAGCAGAGGTTCCTTCCAGATAGGCCATTCCGGCCACTATGAGGTCCAGTGTGTGATCCTGCAGAAGCACTAGTATGGCATCCAGCCCAGAGTAAATGTTCAACACGGCACACATACACATGGCATCACGCGGCCTGGGACCGAGTCCCACTGCCATCTAGCTGTGTGACCCCAGCTCAATCACTCACCCTCTCTGAATCTCAGTTGCCACCGCATCGATATGCCAAAGTGAGGGAAATGGATGTGACTCATGCAGTGACGGAACCCATCTACTGAGTGCCTATTCTATGTGAGACACAGAAGCATCACTTGACCCTGAATCCACTGCTCCCAGAAATGCTGGGCCCTGGTCCTTAAGGATATCTAGAGCCCATGACCTTGGAGAAGTGCCTTGGATTGGCAGGAGAAACATTAGGGAGTGAGTGCAGGAAACAGCCAGGGCTGGAGATGCAAAAAGAGACGAATGCTAAAGACCAAGAAGGAAGGCTTCAGGGAGACTGAATTATAACAAGATAGAACTATAGAACTATAGAACTATAGATAGATAGATCCCCAAATGCCCCTGAAAAGTAAAGGGATGGGGTGAGCCAAGGCAATCTGGAGGCAGGGGAATAAGTGAACAGGCAGGTTGGAAGGGGAAGGCATGTTAAGGAGATGATAGTATTTCTCCATTTAACCAGGTGTTAGGAAATATCATAGAAGCCAGAGTCACTTCTGCCCAAAGGATGCAGAGGTTGCTGGGGAAACAGGCTCAGAGAGACTGAGTAGCTTGTTCAAGCTCAAGATCACGCAGCTGATGTGATGATCTGCCATCATTTTCTATTAGAAATTTTCTCCTCAATCATGAAAAACTAAAAATATGAATCCACTCACTGGCGAGACTCTCTGACCTCCCAGAGCTTGAGCTGAGCAGGGAGGCATCCTCCTGACCATCGTCCTAACTGCAAAGCCACAGCAGGCACAGCGATGCCTGTCTCTCTGTGGGCTCGTTTTTTATCCTACTTGGTGGACTCCCTGAGGGCAGGGACCTCGGTCTAACTCATCTTGTCTCCCAGCGCCCAGCAGGCTCAGGACTTAACTTGTTGAGTGAGTTTAAAGAATAAATCAACACACAGGCACCTGAAAAACATGCCTGAGATCAGAAGAGAGAACAGAGGCACACTTTGCACTGATCCGAGACAGGCTGCCTGGGACTCTGCAAGTCTCCGTGGTTGGTCTGACCATGGTGTGATGGCCCGTGAATGAAAGAGCCGCTGAGAGCCCACCATGAAGTAGCTCTACTGCCCAGAGGTGACAGATGACGGCTACAGGTCCCTCTAGACTCCTGCAACCTCCTCTCATGCTCACGTATGATCCCTGGATCACTGACACAGCGTGATGCAATGGGCTTTCCATTGCTCTAATGGCCTGGCCTGTCAGTGTGGACTTATCACAACATATACGGGGACATGGGGGCATGAAGCCTATTCAGGATGCAAAGTGAAGAGTTTACTTAGGCCAACCTCAGTCTTACCCTCTCAGTTCCCCAGAAGTGACCCCACCCTCACCCCTACAGCCGTTATGATGGCCAGACTTGGACAAACTTAGCTCTATTCCTGAACTACATGTTGAATGAATGAATGAAATAAAATGAATAAATGCCCACTGTGATTTCCAGCGAACCCACAAGACCTCATTGCCAACAGACAATAAAGCTGTCAGTTTTGAAAGTACAGTATCCTTAAAAAAGTTTAATGTACGGTTGGATTTGTATAGTTTCAGGTTCCCAGAACACTCACATATCACTTTATCTGGTGGTCAAGATCATGGGCTCTGGAATCCAAATGCCAAGGTTCTATTCCCGGTTCTGTCACTTGTCAGCCATAGGACCTCAGAAAAGTTACTAAACTCTCAGACCTCAGCTTATTCATCTGTTAAAATGAGGATGATGATGCCTATGGGCCCAGGGCTGATGCACACAGGTAAGGAGCATCCCCGTCGCTGCCTCATGGGGATGCTGGCCTCATCTTGTAGGAATGGCATTACCTGCCTATTTTACAGATAAAACCACTAAGGCTCAGGAAGATGACACGATTTGCCCAAGGTCACTGTCACCAAAACCCAGGAGATCTAGCTTGCCATAGTCAGTTTCCAGCCTGAAATGGACCCAAATTGTTCACGATACAGGTAATTCTGCCTGACCCTTGCAGCCCACCTAATTCTGAGGGCAAAAAGCAGCTCACACTCAAAGGAGGAGCTGGGACTTTATCTTCCAGAAGGAAAGCTAATATATCCCGACAGCCGTGTTTGCTCAGAGCCAGAGACCCTGAAATTACATTCAGCACCAAGCGGAAGAGGGAAGGCTTAATGGATCTACGCGCTGCTGTTATATACAACAAATGAGAAAACAACCGATGCTGGTGCCTGGTGAAGCTTCAAAATGCTCACAGCCTATGGGCACCTTCGTCTGCACCTGCTGAAGACCGTCTATATCCACTTGCAACCCTGAGAACTTCCTCTTCACCCACAGTCCCTCTCACAAATGAGTGGTTCTCAATGGAGGTTGCACATTAGAATTGGCTGGGCAACATTTGAAAAATAAATAAACAAGCAGAAGTACGTTAGATCTACCCACAGAGAGGTCAGATTCAAAAGGTCTAAAATGGGACCTAGTCTTTGCTTTTCAAAAGCTCTAGGTGATTAAACGTGCAGCCGGGGTTGAGAGCCACTGGGGTAGCTCGTGGTTATGGAGTGGCTGGTTGGATGGAGATATAAAGTCCTCCCACTGTGTAGAGCACAGACATACTCAGGGGTCACAGAAACACAGGATGCTGGATACATAATGCACCGTTCTCCCAAACTGGACCCCATCCCTCCTAGGTCCTGCCAGGTTCTTATCGCCCGACCAAAACCTGGAAGAGCCCTCCATTTTGCCCTGCTAAAACCTGGCTCTCACACCACTATCTCACCCTACTAAAACTGCCTAGGTACCACCATCTCTCCTTGCTAAAACCCTGGCCGTGGACCACCTGCCATCTTGTCCTGCTAAAGCCCAGCACTGGTACCACCATCTCACTCTGCTAAGACTTGGCCACGGTATCACCATCGTGTAGGAGCCCTAGGTTTACCATGAATACCATCTTCTCCCGCTGCCACTGCCTCCTTGAGGCCCTCATCACACCTTTCCTGGGCTATTGTGGGTCTCCCTGCTTCCATCTGCTCTCCTTCCACAGAAGGAGGCATCTAAGCAGACAACTTCATGTCACTTCCGGGCTGGACTCTGATTTCCTAAAGGATAAACAGCAAACTTCTCAGCATGCCCACAACCCCAGCAAGACCTTCACAATTTCCTCTGGTTTTCTAATCACATTTTTTGGTGGCTTCCCACATTCTTTCCACCTGAGCCAAATTCATCTATATTCATTTCTAGAACACACCATTCACCACCATACCTCTGTGCTTTCGTCCAGGCTGTTCTTTTTGCCAAGAACATCCGCACACCAGTGTACCAGGTGAAATCCTACTTGCTCTTTAAGATCTATTACATACGGACAAAGAATCTAGCATCACAGAAAGTGTCCTGGGCAGGCAGTCCCCAGCAGGACCCGCCTCCCCACTCTGGGCCAGCCAGGCTCTGGGCCAAGTCCCCTCCAGCATTACTGTTTAAAATCCCTGCTACAGCCCTATGGAAAAGGTATTATTATTATGTCCACATTATAGGTGGAGAAACAGGCACAAAAAGAGCTTTTCTAGCCCATTTTCTGGATAATGGCTTGGATGTGGCCTCAGGGCATGCTTTGGTAGCAGTGAGCGAGCAGAGAGAGGAGGAGAAGAGGAACAGAAATGGGCCTTGGGAGGGAGGGGCTCACAGAGATATCCGGCCAGTGAACAGTTCGCGGGGATGAGCATTCATCAAATAACACAGATGTCTAATATCCAGTTTTTTTGTTGTTTTTTGTGGTACGCGGGCCTCTCACTGCTGCGGCCCCTCCCGTTGCGGAGCACAGGCTCCGGACGCGCAGGCTCAGCGGCCATGGCTCACGGGCCCAGCCGCTCCGCGGCATGTGGGATCCTCCCGGACCCGGGCATGAACCCGCGTCCCCTGCATCGGCAGGCGGACTCTCAACCACTGCGCCACCAGGGAAGCCCTAATATCACGTTTTAATGGTTTGCTGTTTAGCGCATGATTTGCCTCTCCCATCTCTGACAGTATCCTTCATTCTCCAGAAATTCAGCTCTCCATGCCAGTGCTCCAAGGAAGGGCTTTGGAAGGAAGTCAAGGCAAGGGGCATAGTGGGCGTCTCTGTTGACTCAGGTGAGCAGGCATAGAGGGGAGGCAGGACTCAGACAGAGAGTCCATCAGAGCAGGAAGCTCGGAGCCGGATGACGCATTTGCCTGTTCCCACCACCACCCCACCAAGTGGCAGAGGTATTGGGAGAATAAAAAGAACTCACTGGGTTTCCCATCATATGTGGAACAAAGATAAGTAGGTCCTATCCTTTATTTAAATCTCAAAGATAAGATACCTGTATGACGTGCCAAACCATGACTGCCATAGAGCCCAGGCCTTCAGACAGCAGAGACTGGGACAGGCAGACCAAGTGTGTCTCTCTAGCCACTTGCTCAGCTCAGATACATTTGCATAGGAACACTGGAGCAGAAAACGTGGTCTTCATCCCTAGATGCTCGCCCTGAACTGCGCAGGCTTTCAAACCTCCACGTAACCAATTAAAAACAGGCGTGTTATGAGGGCTTTGGGCCACAGTTGATGATGACCCATCTGAGGGAATGGAATTTCCCCAAATAATGACATTTCTCCGTGCAGCCCACGGACAAGCGCAGACGGGGCCACCTACGAAGTTGTTAGATTGGCGCACCTTGGGCCCTTTGTTTCAGAGAGCAGTGATTATGTCTGCAGGACACGCCGAGCTCCCAGTGTCCCTCTCCTGTACGTGCCTTCCCTACAGATCACAGGCTGGTGAGGCGTCATCTGCTCCCAGGAAGCAAGGAAGGAAGTTTCCATTCGTCCCACCCCCTGTGCTCCATACGGAGGTCCACACTCGTGCCTGACTACAAAGACCTGCTTTCTTCCTCCCAAACCAAATCCACCCAAACTTAAAGCTAGAAGCAAGGCCGAGAAGAGATCCCGTGGCCTCAGGAAAAGGTAGGCATTAGGCTGACTGGTCCAAATCAGAGACCAGCAAACTACAATCCATGGATCAAACCCAGCAAATCCAGCCTGCCACATGTTTTCATAAATAAAGTTGTGTTGGAAGACAGCCACGTCCATTCATTTACGCATTATTTGTGGCTACTTTCATGCTACCAAGGCAGGGCTGAGAAGCTGCGACAGTGATTGTTTGTGGTCCCCGAAGCCTAAAATATTTACTTATTATCCAGCTCTTTATAGAAAGAGATTGCTAACCTCTGGTCAGCTGAAACCATCCCGATATACTTCCAGCCACTGTACTTCTCATTTAATCCCCACCACAACCAATGGTAAGCATTACTGTCTCCATAATAGAGTAAGAGTGAAGTAACTTGCCCAACTTGCAGCTAAGAGCTGAAGTCAGGATTTAAGCCCAAGACTGCCCCTGCCCTCGAGGCAATCACAACCTCCCTAGGAAAAAAGAGAACAGAGAGTCTATTAAGAGTTGGAGCCAAAAGAGGCCTTTGAGATCATCCTAGGTCAACCCCTCACTTTGCAGCAGTGATGCCAAGGCCCAGGTGAGGTGTGTGTATTCCACCTTTGCTGGGTTCACTCAGCTGGAGAGGTGCTTCGTACTCCCTGAAGGCTCAGCCCTTCCCAACCAGGACGTTGAGTAGCCCAGAGCCCCCGGGCCCACCAGATAGAAGGGTCTAGGGTAAGTTATGTTGGTCTGATTCCTGGTTTCTGAGATGGGCTTTGGGTTGCCTCATTAGCTGTGAAGTTTCTGACTCTACGGTGAGGCTACTGCTTCAAGGATTGACTCAGCCCTCTAGTCATCATCGACCTCTCTGCTATGACCCCAGCCTGGCAGGCCTGGTACGCTGGCTTGAACCAGGCTCTGCCCCGCGTTGCTGGGCATCCTTCCAAAGCGCAACCGCCACAAGGGTCCTGCACTTGAGGAACTGGCCTCTGAAACCACAGTGTCTAGTACGTACCACCCGACCTGGACTCTGCAGCAGCTCCCACCCTCGGAATGGACTTCCCTAGACACCAACACCCCCAAGACCAGGACTGGCTCACTTTCAACACTCTGTGAGCATCAGGTTTCCCAGAATACTCTTCTCAGTCTCCGTAACCTCCATCTTCTTCCTCTCCTGTATCATCAACTGCAATCCTTGTATTGATGACTTCCAATCTCTCTTGTTAGCCTTGATCACCGTGCTGAGCTCCTGACACAGCTCTATAGTCTGCACATGCTTCAGTTTTTATACCTTTATCTCATGACAATGTCTTTCACTGCATTCTTTCTTCGCAGCAAAACTATACAATTTTTGAGAGCAGGACCTTATTTATTTATCTCTGTGTCCCTCATCTCTAGACACAACATCTCAAAATCAGGAGATATTTGTTAACTGGATGAAGTGAAAAAATGCTCAGTGAACGAAAGGCTGGGTGCAGACAGCCTTTGGCCCTCAGTTTCCCACGTAAGAAAACTCCCCTCTCATCTTTTCCTTACCCCGTTAGCTGTATCTCTAAGGAAGGACCACACTTGAGGCAGAGTCAAGTGAACACAGGTTAAGGTGAGAACTAAGGATAGTTACGAAACAGTATTTCCCTGTTTATTAAGGAACCATTCTTGGAGTATCTACTAGGTACCAACTATTGTGCCCAGGTCTTTATATGCATATTTCTTAAATAATTATGCGAAGGATGATGGGTTATCAGCTCCACTTTTACAGAATGAGAAAACTGAGGCTAGACGGCAACCTTCCCAGAGTTTCCCAGCTGGTGAGTGATGGCGCAGAGGGAGGGCCCAGCTCTCCAGCTGTTGCCATTACAACACACCCCCTTCCTGAGCTTTCCTGTTATGTCACTGATTTGTGAAACAAAGCTAGAGGCTTCCCAGACTGAACAAACCCAGAATAATATCGTTATGTCCTAGTTAATTTTTTTAAGGCAAAAATAAATAAGGGCAGCGTGTTCCCTGGCCTCCATCCCATTGTTTCTAGGATCGCCACACACCACAGCTCAGTAGGAGCTCAGAGTGGGCGGAACCAACAACCACACAGGGACAGGCTGGCTTTCCCCAGCCTCTTCCCGAGGCCCTGGAGGGACGGGATGGGGGAAGATGAGGACCCATCCAGTTAAGAGAGGAGAAACCGGCCGAGGAAGAGCAACAGGTGGGTTCAGAAAACATTATCACATCGTCACATGGGATGGAGTGTGTGCTGGGGGCAAAAAAACTGGGTCCCTTCTAAACTCCAACACAGAGCTGGGACCTTAGTCAAGACCCTTCCCTACTTTTGGCCTCAGTTTCCACATCTGGGAAAGGAGACGGTGGCTGGTGTCATGGGCTGAACTGTGTGCCCCACAAATTCGTATCAAGTCCCAGTACCTGAGAATGTGACCATGCTAGGAGATAAGGTCTTCACAGAGGAAATTAAATTAAAATGAGGTCAAATGGGTGGGCCCTAATCCAATATGACTGGTGCCTTTACAAGGAGAGGAAATTAAGACGCAGACACACAGAGGGAAGACCTTGTGGAAACACAGGACGGGGAAGATGACCACCTACAAGCCAAAGAGAGCAGTCCCAGAAGGAACCAATGCTGTAAACATCTTGCTCTGGGACTTCAAACCTCCAGAATTGTCAGAAAATAAACTCTGGAGGTTGAAGCCACCCAACCTGTGGCACTGTGTCATGGCGGCCTGAACAGACTCATACAGATGGACAGGATGGACATCTGGTTTCTGCTCCGGCTATGACACGCAGGTGGGTGTGTCCAATACCGTGGGGTCAACTGAAGAGAGTAGGGTTACGAGAGGTCAACAAAGGTGGTCAGATACGGAACTGGGGCTGTTTACATTGGAGGAGGAATCACAACCGTGGAGGAAACACAACCTTTCCTTCTCACGACACTTACTGGGTGAGGAAATTTGTTTGAGTCCGTTAGGGCTGCTACAACTAAAATACCACAGAATGGGGGGCTTAAACCACACACGTTTATTCCTGACAGTCCTGGAGGCTGGGAAGTGCAAGATCAGGGTGCTGGCAGATTCGGTGTCTGATAAAGTCCCACTTCCTGTTTGCAGGCATCTGTCTTCTCGCCGTGTCCTCATGTGGCAGAGAGAGATCACCTCTGTAGCTCCTCTTTTCTCATAATCCCATGACCTAATCACCTCCCAAAGGCCCCACCTCCACATAGCATCACCTTGAGGATTAGGTTTCAACATGTGAATTTTGGGGGGCGGGGGGGACATGAACTTTCAGTCCACAGCAGAGCTGGTCACCCTGAATGGAAGCAGCAGGGGGACAAATGTCACCATGGGCATTCCTCAGGGTCATGAGCTTCCCATCTCTGGGGCTATTTAAGCAGAAACCCAAATTGGATCTGGGAATGGTGACGAGAGCTCGGGCTGGATCACGGCAGAAGAAAGTTGATGCAGCACACATCTCATAAAAGCTTTCTCAAAAGGGAGATGGCTGTCAAAGGAATCATGGGATTCCCACGCCTGGAGACGATCCAACAGGGTCCCAAGGCCACCTGCAGGGTTGTATAGATTCCCACCCCTGGTCAAAGCTTATACTAATAGACCTGCACTCATCCACAGAACAAACCTTTCGAGCATCCGCTGTCAGGCACAATTCAAGAGGCTTAGCGACACAGCGGAGACAAGACCAAGTCCCTGCCCTCAGATGGTTAATATTCACTCATTCATTCATTCACTCAATTACCTCTTCGAAGAGCCTTCCCTGAGCATCTCATCTCAAACAGTGCCTCCAGACCCCCTTTCTTGTTTTATGTTTTCCTGGAGGACTTAGAACCTCCAGCCACGTTCTACATCTGGTGCTTGCTCGTTTGTCAATCTCACTCACTAAAATGCAAGCACCAGACAAAGGGGATTTGACTCTTTTACTAATTTATTCCTTGCTGTGCCCAGATTTCAGGAAATCAACAAATAATGATTGAGTCCAACTCCACGCAAGGCACCAAGGCAGGTGCTGGGCGAACAGTGGTGCATCTCACAAATCTGGTTCTTGTCTTTATGGCCAAGAAACACACCAACCCGAGGAAATTGAGAAAATAGCACGAGCTAACACTTACTTTCTGTGTGCCAGGCACCCGAAGACCTTCTATATCTTATTTCTTTGAACCCCCATAGTGCCTCTATGAAGTTATGTGCCATTATTATCCCTGTGTTACAGGTAAGTCAACTGAGGTTTCGAGAGATTAAGTAACTTGCTCTAAACCACATGGCAATAGGCAGAAGTGGGGTTTGAACCCAGCTTTGTGGGCAGTATGGTTCCTAGGGCTGGGCACCCAGGGTCCCTGTCCTGGCTCTGGCTTTAGGGACCCCACTAGGATCCTCCTTCTGCCGTGTTCCCTGCCCCTGCACAGAAGGATTCTGCAGGACCAAGACGATGTGCCAGTGTGGAGCCCACATCCCCACTCTGTCCCACCAAGGACCATGCAATTCCCCTGAGCAACACCCCAAAGGTTTCCTGGGCAGGACAGGCCTCATCGTGGCTCTGGGTTCCCTAGAGCAGCCCAGGCTCCTGCGGGCACATGAGGGGGTCTAAGGTGACGCTGGAGGGAGGGCCTAAGTGGGTGGGGAGGGAGGAGCTTGGACGTGCGAGCCGGGGGTCCAGGCATGCACACAAGCCCCTCATGGTCTGGGCTGCAGCTGGGGCAGGGAGGTGGGGGACAGCCGTGGTCTGGAGGGCCCCGTTCATACTTCAGCCCCTGCCTCACAAATGTTAGAGGCAGGCCTGTCTGTGGGACTCCAGGCTCGGACCCTTAATTTCCGTGCTGTGTCCCACAATGATGCCATCTGACCCAGCCCAGAGCCAGACTGGGGTAGGGCAAGCAGGATGCCTGCTCTCCAAGCTCAGGCAGGACGGCCGAGGTGCCACACCTGGGAAGGGAACCTGGGAAGGGAACGTGCCACGTGGGGAAGGGGCTGAATTCAGACGGCTGGGAGGATGCGCCCACAGGGCCAAAGGGCAAGTGGCACAAGGCACAGGGTTCCACCGCTCCACTCAGCCTAACCAGCCTCCTGCCCCAGAGGATGGGACCAACTGCTGGTGTCACAGTCGTACGGCCTGGGAGTGGAGAGCAGGGGCAACTGGACCCCGGAGTTACGGGGGAGATGACCAAATCCCTCCTTCGCCAACCTTACTGGCAGTTCTGCCTGCTTACGTCTGTCTGTCTCTCTTCTCACTACCTTGCCCTTTATAAGAAATGAAGATAGATTATTTTTAAATGTTTGCTCCATCTCTTAAATACAACTTTACATTCCATATTTTAATCAAAAGCCGATGAGTTTCAAAATACTATGAAGCGCTGAATGAGTATATGAAATTGTCCATACGAAGCCGGCAGAGGAAAACGCACTGGGGTGGATGCTCCGGGTGGTGGGTTTATGCGTTCTATGCCATCCATCACCTTGTTCAGGCTTTTCTGTACTGTGTAAACTCCAAGTCAGAACCCTGACTTGCTTTTCTAACCACTTTCAGGTGAATGAAATTTTAACGATTCAAGTCTCTTCTTTTTCTTTACCGAGAAATCCCTAGCAAGATTAAGCAACTCATTTCTTTAGTATGAACCACTGCTTGTTCCCATGGGATGGTAAAAAGAATAGATTCCCCATCTTTGCCTTAAATAGGCATAAGGGAATTGGAATTTTTAATCCCTTAAATGGAAACAAGCCCAATTTCAAGAATGTTATAAGAGTCAAGAGAAAGACAGGTAAGAGTGAGAAATAGGTAACACCAGGTGAGTAAAGTGATCTGGAGCTGTATGGGGTGGGGTGGGCCATGGGGGAGGGACAGCTGGGGACCCTGTTGACCTTGGGTCAAAGTCTGGCTCCACCACTTCCTTCTAATTATGAAAGTTGGGGCGAAACTTGACTTTTCTGAGCCTTACTTTTCTCATCTTTAAATGGGGATGATAACCCTGAACTTCCTTTCTTCCCCCTTCACACCTTCTATTTTTCCCCTGGCTAATTCCCATTCTTCCTTTAATTTCAGCTTATGTGTTGCTTCCTCCAGGGAGCCATTCCTGCCATCCTGGCCCAAGCCGCGTGGCCCTGTGAGATGGGTTCCCACAGCTCATGGGCTACCTGTCCACCTGTATGTCCAGTGTGAGTTTTCACAGATAACTGGTTTTAAATGGTCTGCTTCCTCGTTAATTGGTGAGCTCCTGGGCAGGTGACAGCTAAAAACTATATCCCCCAAATCTAGCAGGTTCTCACTAAGCGTTTGCTGAAGGATGGTACCCTGCAAGACGCAGCACTGTTGTTTCAAACAACAAATATTTACTGCGTTACAGTTTGCCTGGGTCAGGAGTCCGGGTGTGGCTTACTTGGGTGTCTCTGACTCAAGGACTCTTATGTGTTGCCGTCAAGCTGTCTGCTGAGGCTGCAGTCTCATGCAATGGCTAGAGTGGGGAGGGAGCGTCTGAGTCCAGGCTCACTCATGTGGTCCTTGGCAGGCTTCTAGCTAGACGCCCCTCGTGGTGCAGTACCTCAGGGGGATAGGAATGCCTGTCTCCGGTGCCGCCCCCAAACTGCAGGCCATAGAGCAATGCTTACAGGTGGGACAATCTCAGAAATACCTAATGGGGGCAGAGGGACTCAACAGGACATTCAAGAGCATTTCTTTCTGGGAAGACTGCATCCCTGGCTTTCATTCCCAGTGAGACCCTTCCCCCCGCAACTGTGCATACATGGTTATTTAACTTACAGTCCCACTGCCACTACCCTACTTCAGACCCCCACTGTCTCAGACCCGGATTTTACCGCAGTCTCCACGCTCTGACCTATCACTGCCCCGTTTACTTTAAGTCCCCATCTTTCAGCCAAAGTGGTCTTTCCAAAATTACAAATCTAAAAACAGAGCATCGTAAGTATTTTTCAATGGCTGTCCACTGACTTGCACCCCAGGCTTTCCATGACAGTCCCAACTTCTCTCGAGTTTCACTGTCTCCTCTGTGACTACACCCTCTCACTTTTTAATAAGTATTCACTCTGTGCCTACAAAGGGCCAGCGACTGTCATCGTTGATGTGGATACATGGCAGGAAGGCAAAACTCCTGCCCCCAGGGAGCTCGAGGTCTGATGGAGCAATCAGAGGATGACAGTCTGGGTGACAAGCATCCCGCAGAGGTGTGAGCAGGGCAGGGTACCCATTCCAGAGCTCCCTTCTTTTCCTTTAAAGCTTTTGTCCCTTCACACCGATCACAAGACCTATTCCCAAAGAGATTGATCTAGACTCCAAATGCAAAATCAGAGAGAAGCCTTCTAAGAGTTTCGAGCAGTGGTATTTAGAGAAGTGTATGGGGGAGGGGTGGAAGGATGGGGGAGGGGTGGAAGGATAGGGGAGGGGTGGAAGGGTGGGGAAGAGGGGAAGAGAACCTACATCCTCTTTATTCTGTGTCACTTGTTTTTATGTCTTTCCCCTCCCCTCCCCGCAGTGGTCTCATTTATTCAACTGAAGGACTCTTCAAGTCTTAGAGTCTCACCGTGAGCTCCTTGGGCTGGGACCTTGCCTAGCTCCCCTCTGCAGCCCCAAGACTAATTCCCGGAGAAGAGGCTCCTTCTTCATAAACAGAGCTGGACGTGTAGAAGGGAGCTGGCCTCACAGCAGCGGGAAGGCAGGGCCACCATCCCATCACCTGAGCTCTCATCCCATTTCCCTGCCTCCCCCACCTGACTAGAGGTTCCCAAAGGGCAGGTGCCGGTCTGGGCACGCGCGGACTGACCCCCGACAAGGCTGGCGGGGTTTCCAGAGACAGATCACCTGCATTACAAGCAGAGCTCGGCGGTGCCGTCACCTCCCCCTCTGCGCAGCCTCAACACCAACCGCCACCTTGGAAGTCAGTGGTTGCTTTCCCATCATGGCTCTATTCCACGTGCAAAGGGGAAGGTGCTCAGGAGTGATGCAGTTTCCTCATCGGTTCATCTCAGGTATAAGGTACCTACCTGATCCGACGGGGAGGGGGAGGACAGCGTTGAAGGCTAATCCCGTGGGGCTCCAGACAAGGAGCAGGGGGCGATTACAGCCATGGACTGACCTCCCACTCCATGCCAGGCACTATTCTAATGGCTTCATATGCACTATCTTTTCTAAGCTCAGAAGCACCCTGTGAGCTAGGATCTTTATCCTCCCTTTACAGACGAGGAACTGAGACAGAGACCATTAAGGAGGACGCCCGAGAGGTATGCGGGGCTCTGACGCCAGGCAGCGTCCGCACAGCGTGTCCTCCGCCTCCCCTTGTCTATCCTGTTCATCTCCATGTTCCTGGAGGTCGGCAGATGAACTGGCCTCCTGGTTAAGCGTGTGGTACGGATCACGTTCCCTTCTCTCGGCAGTGATCAGGTTCGCAAGTTATAATATGCTACGCTGTACACTTATTTTTGCCCACATATGGAGAGATTGCAGAAATAATTTTAAAAACCCCTACATAATAAAAGACATTGTTGCCTGGTCTGAAAAAAAAAAAGTCCAGTGAACTGTCACACACAGTCACAGTGTTTGCTCCATCCCCTTCCTCAGACTTATACTCTGTATGGGGCACCCTTCATCTTATCACCATGACTAATAAATCTTTTTGGATCAGAGATGCCCCCCATGCAACCCATAGACCCCCTTCACTCAAAACGATCGTGTTTACAGGCAACAATGCATAGGGCGTCCCCAAAGGTTGTTCAGGTTGTGCACGGCATAAGGGCACCAGGCCAAGGGGCCTCCGGTGGAGGCTGAAATCCAGCCCACACTCCACTCAGCAAGCCCTGACCCTGGAGAGGGCATCCAGGAGGAAGGGGACAATCTTGATGATGAATCTGCCCAGAGAAGGAGCCCCTTTTGCAGTTTTTCCTCCTGAAAATGTTGGGCATCATCTTTTTCTAATTTGTATAAAGTCCTCTTCTGAGCTAGAACTCGCCTCGGCACTTACATATAATTCAAGGACAGCAGAGTCCCCAGAAGCCCATCAGTGGACGGACCGGGGGCATGATGGTTCCTCAGGCCAAGAACTGCAGAGTCAGCTCCCACCTTGTGAATGATGGGCTGGTCCCAACAGGCTCCCTATTGGTCAACAGTTTGGGCTCAGAACATACTTCTACAGACAACGAATTCACAAGGTGTCAAGGGCTCAGCACAGCCCCCTAAGCTACTGACCTTGCGGTTCAGGAATCACGGTGCAGTCGTAGTCATGGCTACAACTAAATGCATTTGGGCTCATTTATGAGGATTAAAACCAACGTGCCGGCCCCATGTCTGGCATATAATAAATACTCATATAACCCTGCCCCCGCGCTTTTTGGGGTTGATTCTGTGCCAGAATGCCAAACTTGGACAGTGTAAAAATGAGCTTTGCAAAACACCTGTCAAGGGAAACCTCATAAAATACACGCTCTATTCTTATCATCCAAATATTTTTTTTTCTAAATCAACCTAACATTGGAAGATGGGAACCACCTCGGGGCCATGTAGGGATGAGCTGGGTAAGGATAAAAGTGTAGTGGCAGGTCTCAGACGGTGGAAGCCTGGAGAAACAAATGCCTTCTGTAATTGTCTTTCTCTTCAAGTTTATTGAGAACATGTGGGGTGCTGGGTAAGAGTACAGGGAAGCACTTTGCAAATGTCATCCTTTGTGATTCTCACAATGACCCTGTGACCGGGGGTATGACCCAGCCTGGGAGACCCTGAAGGCGGGGGTCAGGCATGGCCCCAAGGTCTCACGCTAACACGTAAGGCAGAACTGAAACTGTACACCCAGACCCCTGGCTCCACGACACCTCCTGCACGGCTGAGAGCACAGATCTGGGAGTCATACCATCTGGGTTTGAATCCGAACTCTGCCATATCCTAACTGTGTGAGTCTGGACAACCCCATTAACCCCATGTAATAAAATGGGGATAACTGTAGCATCCACCTCAGAGCACTGCTGGAGGATTAACTGATCTCTGATAACATTTAGATGAGTGCCTGCCACTTGCATACTGTTCATTTCACTACCATGGCTGTTATTTTGATCACTGCTCTTTGAGTGTTGGTGGTCTGACAGTGGTGTGTGCAGGGAAACCGAGGGTGTGGGGGGAACACTTGCTAGCCTCAGCCCCGATGGTGCCCGCCTGTCCAGAATTCCCATCTGTGCTCTGAGGAACAAGCCGGTTGTTTGTCAGCAAATGCCCTTTCCTGTTGAGGGGATGGTGACAGAAAAACATCGAGCTGTTTCTGGCAGGAAACAGCCCGGCAGAAACTGGCTCTGGGGCTGAGTGATGGATGGTTGCTGAGACTTTACAGAGATGTGACTCCAAGGTCGCCTTCGTGCCTCCTCAATGAGCTTTCTCCTGATAGAGCTTATCTAACGTTCTGGGGAGACCCGCCCGGCAAAACTCAGGAGAAGCCAGCGTAGAGCATGAGGGAGGACCACAGAGCAAACCCGTCAAAGGAGCTGCATCCTGAAAACTCCCATTTTCCACATTACAGGAGCACCTGGAATACGATGGAAAAGACATCAGAATCAGAGTGGGGGGATGGACCTAGAGATTGTCATACTGAGTGAAGTCAGTCAGACACAGAAAGACAAATATCATATATCGCTTATATGTGGAATCTAACAAAAAGGTACAAATGAACTTATTTACGGAACAGAAGTAGAGTCATAGATGTAGAAAACAAACTTATGGTTACCAGGGGATAAGAGGGAGGAGGGATAAACTGGGAGACTGGGACTGACATATACACACTACTACATACAAAATAGATGACTAGTAAGAACCTGCTGTATAGCACAGGGAACTCTACTCAATACCCTGTAATGGCCTATATGGGAAAAGAATCTAAAAAAAGAGTAGATAGATGTATATGCATAACTGATTCACTCTGCTGTATACCTGAAACTAACACAACTCTGTAAATCAACTATATTCCAATAAATATTTAAAAAAAAAAAAAAAAGAATCAGAGTGGGGGGGACCCAGACTCCAGCTGTGTCCTACCATTAATCAGGCAGCTGTGTGGCCTCGGGCCACTCTCTTCCCCTCTCTGGGCCTCAGGTGCCTCCTCTGAACAATGTAGGGGCTGGACCAGAGCCTGGACCAGGGTCCTTCCAGATGTGAAATGAATTTTTTAAGAGAACAAGAATCTATGTTGTGTCTTATCTTTTAACTCTTCCCCTTCATTCATCCATTCACTAACTTATGCATTCTCTCCACCAATTCAGAGTGGCCAAGCGGAAGACCCCTTCACCCCTCAAAAATCCAAACAGAACAAAATTGTCCTCAGCAATCCCAAATGCCTGGGAATTCAACACACTCCCTCAGAGACCTGCTGCCAAGGTCTGAATGTTTGTGGCTCCCCGAAATTCACATGTTGTAATCCTAACAACCAATGTGATGGTGTTGGGAGATAAGGACTTTGGGAGATGATTAGGTCATGGGGTAGAGCCCTCATGAGTGGGATTAATGCCCTTATGAAAGAGACCCCAGAGAGATCCCTCACCCCTTCTGCCATGTGAGGACATGGCAAGAAGCTGGTCACCTGGAAGACGGCTCTCACCCAACCATGCTGGCACCCTGATCTATCTCAGGCTTCCAGCCTCCAGAACGGTGAGCAATACACTTCTGTTGTTTATAACCTACCCAGTCTGTGGTGTACCGTTATAGCAGCCTGCGCGCACTAAGGCACCTGCTACTCCCCAGGACTTCCTGCAGGGTGGGGTCTCTGCTTTATTGTGCACCCCCAGGTACAATGGTCAGCCCTTCACTTTCTTCCAAAAATCCACTCACACGAAGCATTTTATCAGCTTGGGTCAGATTCGAGTGGAGGGTTATATGACAAGCAAATGATCCCCGTCTGCTCTGCCCCGTCTCCTTTCATCACCAGAAAGCCCACATTTTTCTGCCTCTGTTAGAGTAGCTTCCCCTTTCCCCAACGCCTGGGTTTCTGGCCATACCCAGACCTTGAGAATGTGGATGGGGCACCTTCTACTGGCCAACTTGTAAAGCCAAATGCACAAGAGCAGGCGCTCAGCGACACAAAGGTCTTCTCTGTAAAGACATTCACTCTCCTTAAGAAGCAGTCTAGATTTTCAGCAGCAAAAGATAGTTTCCTTCATTGCACCTGTACTGAGCATCTCCCAAGTGCCAGGAACTAAGCAAGAATACAGAGTTGCAAGGAGTTCTATTAGCCACACTGTCTAAATTTAAATTAATTACGATTAAGACTTCAGTTCCTCAGTCACAGTAGCCACATTTCACGTGTTCGACGGTCCGATGCAGCTAGTGGTTACCATGTTGAACAGAGCAGGTACGGAACATCATCACTGCAGAAAGTTCTACTGGAACGCTCTGGTCCAGAAGGAGCAAAGAGAAAGGGAAGGAAGAGCTACGTCAGCCAAGAGGCAAAGCGTCAAACACGCATGAAGAGAAGTCCCACCGAGCACAGCATTAATGCCTAACCGCCCCACAGGCAGGAGCCACTCGCTGGTAACCCTTAACGGGAGAGGTGTTTGTTGAAGGGTTGGCATGTTCCACCCTCTTCAGCCTTAAAGAAAGATGGGAGTGTCATCTATGCGGCTGAAGGCAAATCCTCTCCGTGTCGAGAGGTTCAACTCATATGCCTCCTCTTCCCAGATGTTTCTCTCCTTAACTCCTGAGACAGTCATCTTTTTCACTCCTGCCACGTCCATACACACTCTACCTTGGATCACAGCCATGGGTGTATGTGTCTTACAGTCCTTTCCAGCTGGGAGCTCCTTCTCTATCCTCGGGTCCTAGCACGGAACTTTGATAACCGAGTGAACAAATGAGTCTGTGAAAAGTGAATGAAGAAATGCATGAATGAAGAAATGAATGAACGCACACACCATGGCCCTTCCACTATGGGCTTAAACCAGACCTGGTATCTCTGTTGTAAACCTCTCTATTCACTGTTGAACTTGGAGAGTCGAAGGTTCTATGCCAGCTGTCTGGTTACCATCTCTCTAATCTTGGAAATCTATAGGAACTAAAGGGAGGGCTTATCCACCTCTAATCGTCCAGAGCAACACCTATACACAACTCTCACGCTACCATGCAGTTTTCACTAGACAAAAATAATTCACATGCGTCACATTTTTCTCTAATAAATGGGATGGTTTTGCCTGCACAGAAACATCCTGACTCTTCTTGCCACACCCTCTTCTTCCTATGCCTGTTCCCTCCAGACTTGGAGGAGTGTCCTCTCTGTTGATGCAAACTCTCTCCATGTGTCTTTGATCTAATCAATAACCTCCTATTTCCAGTGGGCATCGATCCACTGATACTGTTCCCTCTCCTGCACGATCCCTCGTCCACCATTGCGCATGGTTGGTTTTCTGTAAATTCCGATGGAGGACGCTGATCCCTCAGCACCGTTCTAACACACCCTAAGCTCATTTGATTGTCCCTGGCTCAAGTCCAAACCATGACCCTTTCTGTTTTTCTTTCCACCATCAAATCTCTTAAAAGATGCACCATGCCTTCACATAATGCTCTCACATAACTGTCAAGCAGACTAAAAGAGACCGTGTAGAGCACGTCATATCTAGAGCTGAAGAAAACAGACATTCACTGAGTTTGTTGTAGGGGCCAAACACTGTCCTGAGCACTTCACACATCCGGACTATGGACTCCTCGAGGAAACCCTACGAAGTGGTGCAGTTATGATCCCCATCATGCAGATGAGGAAACCGAGGACCAGTGGAGTTAAGAAAGGCACCCAGGATCACACAGCTCATCAGGGGCGGAACCTGATTTGAATCTGAATCTAGAGCCCAGGAAACTAACACAGAGCAAGTGACTTTGTGGTACTCCTGGAAAAGACCACAACATAGGCTACAAGGGAGTAGACAGCTGCTGGGGATACTTGCATGGAGGCTATGGATAAAGTCAAGGCCAGTTGCAGTAGGAGCAAAAGGGAGATTGGGGGGAAGCAAATGGGTGGGTCCAGTGATGAGTGGGAGGCTGAGCTCTGACGGTGGGCAACTTGATGCAGTTGAACAAGCAAAGAAGACATCAACAAACAAAGGTGAGGTGACCCAAGGAAGAGGACGAAGAGCTGAGAAAGGGACTTCCCTGGTGGTCCAGCGGTTAAGACTCTGCGCTTCCACTGCAGGGGGCGCAGGTTCGATCACTGGTTGGGGAACTAAGATCCTGCATGCCCCACGGCTTGGCCAAAAATTTTTTTAAAAAATAAAAGAGAAGAGAGTCCGCCTGCTGATGCAGGGGACGCGGGTTCGTGCCCCGGTCCAGGAGGATCCCACATGCTGCGGAGAGGCTGGGCCCGTGAGCCATGGCCGCTAAGCCTGCACGTCCGGAGCCTGTGCTCCGCAACGGGAGAGGCCACAACAGTTAGAGGCCCGCGTACCGCAAAAAAAAAAAAGAAGAGCTGAGATAAAGTGACCAATTTCTCAAGGTCAGCCTAGCTGGCAACATACAGCTCCACGTTGTCCGTGGTGCATTTTTGCTAGACCGTGTTCGCATCGATGGATGGATCAAGGGGCACAGCATGGTGACTGTAACTTGCTTTGGGTGAATCCCTGCTCCTCTGTCCCTCAGAACACTTACAAATATGACCCAGATGAAATTTAGAATAGCACTGAATCAGGGGTTCTGGCTAAATCACAGAGTACCTACATTCACTTGGCATCTCTCACTGGTTTAATGTAGTCACTCAGACCTAGCCTGCCTCCCTGCCTTAGGTCTGCCTGAAGAATTCAAATAATAATAATGATATACATGAAGGTGGACACATTTGGAACCTTGGAAAGAATAAAATTGAGGGAGTGTGCTGCTGCAGGAATTCGTTCGAGCCGTGAGGTGGTACCGAGCACCTACCCAGGTCTGCAGCTGTGAACAAGGGGATGCTCATTCGGGACAGTCACATCAGGCCAGGAAGACTGCTGCTACGTGAATAACCACTGGAGTACAGCTGTGATAAACACTGATGAAAGAATCCCACATACAGTGAGAGCACCCCCTGGAGCAACTCACAGAGCCTGGGTTGAATCCTATCCTCTCGAATTGAGAAATTTTTTTCTTTCCTTTTTTTTATATTTATTTATTTATTTTTTATTTATTTTTGGCTGTGTTCGGTCTTCATTTCTGTGTGAGGGCTTTCTCTAGTTGCGGCGAGCGGGGGCCACTCTTCATCGCGGTGCGTGGGCCTCTCACTGTCGCAGCCTCTCTTGTTGCGGAGCACAGGCTCCAGACGCGCAGGCTCAGTAGTTGTGGCGCACGGGCCCAGTTGCCCCGTGGCATGTGGGATCTTCCCAGACCAGGTCTCGAACCCGTGTCCCCTTCATTGGGAGGCAGATTCTCAACCACTGCACCACCAGGGAAGCCCGTTCCTTTTTTTCTTTTTGGCCCATTACATAAATCACTGAATCTCACTGGCCTTATCTCTAAAGTGCTAGAGCCCTGGAGAGTGGTGGGAAAATGAGATGATACGCACAGCACTTGACAATAGTAAGAGCTCAATAAATTGTTATTATTTATCATCACTAAAGGCTATAACAGCATTGACAGTGATGATGATGGTAATGATGATGACGGTGATGGTGATAATCTGATGAGAGTGACAATGATGGTGACGGTGATGATAACTGATGATGCTGATGGTGATTAAAATATGACGGTGACAGTGATAGTGATGGTAATGATGATGTGATGATGATTGTGACATTGATGGTGACAAGAGTGATGATGATGGTGATAGTGATGTGATAATCATGATGATGGTCACAATGACGGTGACAACAAAAGTGAGATGATGGTGGCAGTGAGGCTTATGTCATGGCATGACCTTAGCTGATCCCACTCTCCCCAGCACTGAGGACCCACAGTGGCTACTCGACAATAAACCTGGAACTTGAAGCCACGTGGGTACCCTGCTCTGGCTGTCAAGTTCCAAAAAGGGCAGACTGGCATTTCCACGCTGGTTTTCTCCAGCTACATTTCCACTTCTGGCCTCTGCTCACGCAAGCGTCACCTCACTCTGAGAAAATGCCAGCCTCTTCGAGGTGAGCTGGAGCCTAGGGAGGCGGGCGCAGGAGCATCGCCAAAGGTCAGGATGACTCAGCCATCTTCTAAGCTGCTGGTGATAGGGGAGGGTGGTGCTGTCAGCACAAGGAGTGTCTAGAGCCCTCTCCACCATGCTCTCCATCACAGTGAAGAAGCTTGACTCACCATTTCTTTTGCCTCTTCTGCAAGTCTAATGTGGGAACCTAGCAGATGTGTATAGTTGAGCTGCCACTGACTGTTCAACTGCAAAACCATGGAGCAAATTCTTCCACGTCTGCCTGGAAAAATCTCCCAGGAGGCCCTGGCTGGAAGGCACACCGGTGCTCAAGGAGCTGCAGGTTCTCCCTCCAGCCAACCTTGCTCATCGCCTATATAGTACTGTACTGTAATAGGTTTATAATACTTTTCACACGAATAATACATAAAAAAACAAACACACAAAAAATAAAGAAAACATTTTTAATCTTACAGTACAGTACCTTGAAAAGTACAGTAGTACTTTTCAGTACAGTACAACAGCTGGCATACAGGGGCTGGCATCACGTGAACAGGCAAGAAGAGTTACTGACTGGAGGGGGGAGAGGAGGTGGGAGGTGGTAGAGCTGAAGGATCGTCAGTGACAGGAGACGGAGGGCGAGCTGCCATTTCACTCACGCCCGATGCTGATGGCACAGGTTCTGGTTCCTTGCTGGATTTAATTCTATCCACCCTCTTGAAAAAATGATCCAGGATGTCTGGGTAGTAGCTCTTTTTTTCTCATCATAGATGACACGTGGCACTGGATTGCATTCTGAACGGCTGCTGCAACCTTCATGTACCATTCTATGTTCAGGTCCTATGCCTCAAACACTAACAGTGCCTTCTCAGCTAAAGAAAATCCCCTTGTCATTTCCTGCATCAGGAATCGCTTCAGTTCTTCAGCAGTAGCAGCCACCTCACGGCTGCTTTTACTCTTGCTTCCGGACATCCTGGGCTTGAAGTAAAGATACTGTACTACTGTACTCGCTACAGTACTGCACAGTAAAGTACACAGAAGCAGAACTTCTTGTAGGTGATGCACGCATGTGACAATGTACGCCAGGCACGTGAACTAACTTACATGATTGGACGCACGAATGCACGCTTGCATCTTTGAAAGTTCGCAATTTGAAGGTTCGTGTGTAGGGGGCTTACTGTATATATGTATATATATAACTGAATTGCTGTGCTGTACACCTGAAACAAACACAATATTGTAAATCAACTGTATTTCAATAAAAAAAAATCTCTGTGTAAATTCACATCAGAGGGTTTGCTGGTTTGCATAAGGTCTGTCAGAAATAAGTTTTCATGAGGGTGTTTATGTTACAATCTAGGCTCTCCACGCTTTGTGGAGATCCAGTGCGGCACCGTCCAGAACTTTTGGTGATGGGGGACCCATTCTATAGCTGTACTGTTAACATGGTGTCACTAGCTACACGCAACTTCGGAGCACGTGGAAAGTGGCTAGTGAAGGATGAAGAAACTGAATTTTTAATTGTATTCAATTTTAATTAAGTTCAATGTAAACAGCCACATGTGGCCAGTGGCTACCCTACTGGACAGCGCAGGTCCAGAGCCTGCCTAGCCCATCTTTCCTCCCTTTCATGAAAGGCTCCACCACCTCATTAGACCACAAGGCTGGCAAGACCTGCTTCAAACTGTCATCATGTCTACCTCAAAGTGACCCTTTCTTGACTTCCCAGGCTACCAAAGGCTTAGCAGGCTACAAAGGATTATCAAGCTCAAAATATCAATGCTGTTGAGGCTGAGAAACCCTGACAATTTAAGGTACACAGCACAAGGCTCACATAGGAAAGTCACTGCCCAGAGCTGCTGTGATGATTAAGTCACGTGCTGCCCATGGGCACAAGGAGAGCATGATGTTTAGGAGGAAGCAAGTAGGGACTGGGGTGGTTACTTAGCTCTGGGAGTGACAGATCTAACCACAAGATGGCGCTAGTAAGTGGCAATGGTTACATGCCGACATGCTCATTTTTTTTCTTTGATTTCATTTTTTCATTTTAATGGAGATTATGCTATTTTACCTGTTAGGGCAAAAATACTCGCTGACTCATGTGTCAAGATCTGCATAGCTGGTTTTGTGAGTTTTTGACAGCTCTATCATGGTTCCTAGAGTTAGGGATTATTTTCTCTTTGGGGAGTTTAGGGATCTGTGTCCACTTCCCACTGTCCTGACCCCAGTTGCCTACTTGGCATGATGTCCGATATATGCTTGTCTGGATTCATGGAAGGGACAGCATGAGAGCTGAGTACAAAAAGTAGGATTTTGACCGGCAGATCTGGGAGGATGCAGAGGGCAGAAAGAAGGGAAGGGAAGGATTTTCAGGCAGAAAAACTATCAGAAAAAAAAAGTGATAGACAACTAGGGACAGCTATTGGCACATGGAAAGGGTTCAAACTGGGAAGTATGGATACATGTGTTCCAATCTTGGCTCTTTCACTAACGAGGGACCTTGGGCAGACCTGGTAATCTCTTTTGGCCTCATTTCCTCATCTATAGTTTGATTTAACAATACCTACTTTGCAAAACCTTGAATTTTTATAGCAAGAAGGTGAGATCACAGGCAAGAGAGAACGCTGTAAGCTCAAAAATGGCAACGGGGGAGGTTATCAATGCCTTGTGGTTATGAGTGTGCGTTCCCTATCTGTCTACTAGGTCCCTGGGGCCGTGACCATGTTCTCATTGTCTTGCATTCCTTGCAGCACCTGGCTCAGGGCTTTGAGCAAGAGAGGGTTGGAACTGTGTATGTTCTGTGAGATGCAGGAGCTTGTCTGCTTTTCCTTCTAGTGCCCAACTTGTGCTGAGCACTTACTGAACTTCCACTGTCCATGTCTGAAGAAAAGCTAAAAAGGATATCTATAGGAGAGGCGGCTGGCTGCCATGAGACCTCACAGGATAAAACTTAGCATTAGTGTATTTGCCATTTTCCAGGCCTCCTCTTCCCTTAGGTAGACTCACATTAACCAGACTCAAAGAGACTGATGTATAAACCAGCATGCCAAGTGATTACTGCACAGGGAAAACAACTGTCAAGGATACCAGACAATACTTCCTTAGGTCGGGATCAGCTGTAAACCAGAAGTTGGCTTCGTGAGACAGGAATCAAAACAAAGGCACTAGTTACATTATTTGAGTGTTTCCTGGCACTGAGAAAGCCGGACATTTCCATCTCCATCACAAGTATACACAGTCACTAAAACCAGATCATGTTCTTGGGTCAGCACGCGCTCTCCCCTAGACAATGCTCAAGAGGCACTTTCCACTCTGCTCCCCAGACTCTCCATACTCAGACTTCCATGGTGGGCCAACCCCACTGTGGAGGGGAAAATTCTTTCTTCAAAGATGTTCCTACCTTCTATGAGAAGGCAGCCTGGTCTTGCTCTGGACTGAGTCATTCTGCCTTGCAGGTCCCAGACGTCCCCATCTGGAGGATGAACTCTTAGCTAATCCCTCCTTGTTTCCTTTATTGCTGGGCTTGTGGAGTGGGTGGGGCACCCCCAATAATCCCTGGTAGCCTCTACACTTTACGTGTCTCAGCAGACGGCCTGCTGACATGGGGATGGGTTGGGTGTGGAGGTTCAGCATCCCTGCAGCCTGCCTGGAGTAACACCCTGCCACTGTCTCCACTACTGTCCCCAGGATACAACTGGAGGGAAATCAGCAAACAGTGCCTGTTCTAAAACGGTCCCCAGGGCAGCGAAAAGCTCGAGGTGAAGAGAGAATGCACCTTGTCCTTTATGCTACTTAATTAAGAACTGATCTATTTGTGGAAATGTTTCTAGAAACATTTCTAGAAACCAGATTGAGGTCAGGATTTAGAATGCTTCCGTTTACCTTACTGCAGAGCTGTGGGCAGGGTAAGCATAAATGACTGCTATAAAGAGACCTCAAAGCTATTTGTTACCCATGGTGAGCAAGGATCACACACCTAGTAAGAGGTCTCTCTCCCTGTTTCTAGTAGGCGCTGGGATGCCAGCTGGACCCTCAGTGCCTCTCCACCACCAGGCACCATCACAAGCTTGTTTGGAGAACTGCCACCCTGATGGAGCTGGCCATGCCCCTCCAGACTTAACATGCCCAGGGAGAGGCCCCTGACCCCAGGTGGGCCAATCATAAAGCCCCACCTCTCTACCACAGTGATAGGTCCAAAGATAGGCATGTGACCACAAGCCTGCCAATCAGAACTCTTCCTTGGGAATTTTCAGTGAGAGTTGAAGAGGAAGAGTCCAAAGCAATTAGACTTCTTCAGCAACGAGACTGGTAGCAAACGTATTTCCACACTCGTGGGAAAGCTGGTCTAAAAGAATGAAGCTGGCACAGCAGAAAGAAGTGGGGGAGTGAGAGGGAATGCCGATGGTTTCTGAGTGCTTTCAACTGAGCCTGCCCATCACGTGGGCTGCGGACATGAGTTAACACAATCCCTTTTGTGCTTAAGTGATGATTCTGTCACTTGCAACCAAGGAGTCTAGGCTCATTGACTTCGGAGGCACATTCACCCCCAAAAAGGTTTGAGCCAAGTCCCTTAACCACCCGGATCCTCAATGGGCTTTCAGGAACCAAGACTTCACGGATTCTCAGATGGTCCTCTCAGCTCAGGGGGAAGTGGAGCAGCAAAAGGCAGTGACCATCTGGGTCCAGGAAGTCAGGGAGGCAGGGCTTTGAGGGCAGGCTGACTCTGAACGGCAGTGCATCCCCTTATGAGGGTGATAACTCAGGCAATCACGCTTCCTCTCTGAGCCTCTGTTTTCCTCATCTGTACAATGGGAACATCAGAGGGCTGTCGATGGGTTTCATGGCTCTCAGCATAGTGCCAGGCACTAAGTGGGGGCTCCACCAAGGTTAGTTCCTTGCTGTTCAAAAAGCAGCAGAAGGGACACCTGCTCTGAGGCTGCTCATCCTCAGCTGTCACGTTGTTATCGTGGAAAAGAAATTTAACTGTCCATTCAAAGCCACACTTCTACAAGAAGGATGTACTAGGAAGAATGCTAGGTTGAGGCAGAAGGCCTGGTCCTGAGCTGACAGAAAGAGTGAGTCCTGCCCTTGGTATTGTAAGGTGGTGAGCACCACCCCAGCCTCTACTCACGAGATGCCAGTAGCACCCTCTCCCAGTTCAATCACAAACGTCTTCAGACTTTGCCAAGGGTCCCCTGGGGGCAGAATTGCCTCCAGCTGAGAACCACTGGGTGAAATGATGTCCAAGGATCCAACGCTCTGGGCTCGACATCACCATCACGCTCTCCTTTCTCTACCTTCTCACAGCGCCCTGTGCCCGCCTTCTGTCCCTCCAGATGCTGGGCACTGGGGCAGGTCACAGACAGTGTCTGTCGTGCTCTCCACTCCATCCCTTCATCAACATAGTCTCTGGGACTGGGTTGGGAGTGGTAGGACCTTTTATTAGCTCTTTCCTTACAGCCCCCAAAACACAAGGGCATCTCTGCTTGGTCCCCAGGACAGGTCAACATTGAAGAAATGTTTCTTGGTCTCTCCCAGTCCCTTACTTGCTTTCCCTCTCGGGGAGGAGTGACGGGCTGAGTGGGTTAGATGCCTGCAGTCTGAAAGGCATTGGTACCCAGTTCTCTACAAAGCAGGAACGATGATTTCAAGACCATATACAAGAGCATCTTCCCACTTTGGGGATCTAGGTCCTCGTACATGAGTGCAGTCAGGCAGACCCCAATCCTCCACAGACTTGGCCAGATGTGTGCTCACCCTGCAGACCCGTCTCTCCCCTTAGGAATGTCCCATGGTCTGCATGTGGAAAGAGAAATATTAGGAAGCTCTTTGGGCTCAGGACAAAGTCCCATTTCCTAATGAATTTTTACCATCAACCAAGCTGAGCCATGGCCCCTATCTGACTTCTGTGCGATTTCTCAAATGCTTTACAACCTAGAGGATACAGGGTGATGATTAATGCTCTTCTCACATCAATCTTTGTTGAGTTGATTTGTTGAGTGATAGCCCAGGAACTGGATGGTCTGTGAGGCAGTGAGCTCCCCATTGCAAGAGGAAAAACAACAGAGGGTGATGGCCACACAAGAGAAATGATATGGAGGCAATTTTAAGTATGAGTTTAGAAGTGGATTAGCTATCTTTAAAAATATGTGCCAGGTTTGAGGTTCTACAGTCCTGTGGCTTGGGAGAAAATGAAGTAAATCCAAAATAATTATATTAATAATAATAGTAATAAAAGGCCCTGGGATTCTGGGAGTTGAGTCACTTATTCAGGGAGCACCAAGAACATCTTGAAAATCCTCCCTTTCTAAATGAGGCAGAGAATCCTGTGTTACTCACCCAGCCAGACCATCTGGCATTAGATTCACTCGCGTTCAAACAAAAACATCACCCACTTGCTTTTATGTCCTCTTAGTTTGGGTTTCCCCAAAAGAAAAGGACCTGGGTGGGCGATTCATCTGGAGGGCAACTCCAGGAAGCAAGAGTGCGGGAGCGAGTGGAGGGGTGGGCAGGCAGGGAGGACAGCCAATGTGAACACGTGCTGTAGGCATCAGGGGCTCGATTCCCTCGAGACCACCTGAGATGCTTACAGAATCTCACAGAATTCTCTGCATGAAGGTCAGGAGGCCGGAGCACTTTACACACATCTCCTGGGTTGGCACCAAGGTGGTTCACTGCCCTGCACTGTGGACCATGCCAGGTCCATCTGCAACTCTGAGCTCGCACTGGGCTGCCCCAGCAGACGCAGCTCAAATGAGATGTGGGGCAAGGAAGGGGACGGGACCTGGGGCACCGGAAGCAGCTGCAGCCCCCAACGCACCATGTCCAGCCTCTCGCTAGTCTCCAGTGCTCCAAACTCACGGCCCTGCACACTTATTGCGTTGAACTGTAATTTGTGTGTCAGTGTCCCCATGAAAATAGGAGCCTCTTGAGGTCAGAGACAAGGTCTTATGCCCTATGTGGGATGGGACCTGGTATGAAGGAGACAATGATTATTGCAGGAGGAAAGGATGACTCCGGTGAGCTGTCTTCAATGCCTCTAAGCTTCTTCCACTTCAGAATGAGGAAAGGGGCTGAGCGGAATCAGTTTCCTGAGAAGCATCAGACCTGCGAGGTGTTTCTAGAGAGAATGCATTCGGAGGCCTAATGAATTAGGGAGATGCTCCATCCCTGGCCCCATCTTTGGGCATCGCTGTGACTCCACCGAGAATCCTGGTCAGCACGGTTTCAATCAGCCATGTCCAGACTCATTCAGCCACAGGAAGCCTTTGTTATAAAACCCAATCATGTCGCGAGGAAGTGGAATCTCCAAGGCACGTTGCGTAAAGCTTTGCCTAGAGATGCCTCTGGTTCCTTTCAGCTCAAGAACTCTATAATCATCACGGACTTCTGACTACACTGAGCATGACAGACTTACTTGATTCGGGAAGAAATGTTATCCCAGCGCTTCCAAAGGTAAGGAGGCGGGGAGCACGCAGTAATGACTGGAGTTGTTCCAGAAGAATAAAGGAGCCCAGTCCAGTGCGGGGAACATCGACGTGGAATTCAAATACGGGGATCGGACGATGTCAGAGGATCTTCATTGGGGATCCCTGTTTGTGCTTGAGTGGTGGGTATGAACCCCTGAAATTTATACTGATTTGTGGGAATGCATACTTTTCCTGGATAAGGACTCAGCACTTTCAACAGATTCCTAAAGGGGTCAGTGAACCCCCCAAGGCTAAAGCCCCCCAGACTCCACGATGGTCCAGACTGGCAGTCCCCACCTCCACGGGAAATGCACAGCCAGACACCATCAGCCGTGGGGGGGAGAACAGTGGGTCTGGGCCATCCCTGTCCATCGCTGGAATTCCGCTTCCAGTATACTCATTAACCAGTTCTCTGCCCTAACTCCCGTCATGCTTGTCATCTCTTTGACCTTGGCCCCGTACTTGACCTCTCCATGCCCTCCTTTCCTTATCTGTCAGCTGGGAAGAGCACAGTATAATTGTGAGGGTCAAAGAGGATGATAGAGCATCACAAACATGCCAGTTTAATTGTAGTGGGGCATTCAACCAAATTATCCACCCTTTCAAAAACGGGAAAACCCTCACTCCCTGGTTGAAAGCTAAGAGGCAGAAGTGTTTCATCGTTGATTCAGATCGGGGAGCTCCTGCGAGGCAACCCATAGCTAATATTTGATAACTAAACACTTTCCAGTCTTCAGAAATGCTTCCAGCTTGCTGTGTTGCTCATTGCCTTTTATCTCTGATGGACTTGTCACTCTTGCTTCCCCAGGGTCTGTCTTGCTGGGATCTCTGGGGAAAAGGGGTCTGCCATCCCCTCAGCCGCCTCTGCTTGGGTCAAGCCATCAGTGATGCCTTCACTGTGGAAGCTTTACGATGCTCCTTGGACACTTGGGGGGGGGTCTGGACAGGTGAGCGGGTTAGAGGTCTGTGGGTGGTGGCAGGGCTACCAGTTGAATCTGATCACACACCTCAGAGTCCTTGAGACAAATCCAGTCGTCCCTTGTGCGACAAGGTGAAAGAGTTTCCTGATCGTATCAGTGGTCCTTAGAGAAACTAGTGACGACGCCGTTGACAAATAACGGGTGTTAACAAAGCACCTTTGTGTTCATTTCATTCTCTGGGTTCTCCTTGGCAAACCCAGGTCAAGGTACCCACCAGTGAACACGGAAGGTGTGGTTCAAAGGAAGCCCAGGCAATTCACTGCAATATCCACAGACCTTTCTCCTGCCTCCCACCTACTCCTGGCCTGCGTTTACCCAGCTCTGAGTCTCATCCACATTTCTGGATCTGCACTGGCCCCCTGGGATCTGATACCCATTTAGCTGCTCCGACCTGAACCTGGGCACCCCCGTGTCCCTGACAACGCCTACCCTTGACCTGTGGTTCTAGCTTCTCCTGTTACAAATGGCCAACACGGCCCCAGTTCTGAAGACTCTTAAGAACTGAGGGAGTCCAGCATGTAATGGAGTCCCTTGTCGTGGCCTGTGGAGGGCTGATCTCCCAGCGCTCTCTGATCACATCTCCCGTCTCCCTCCAGCCAGGCTGGCTTCCTCCCTGTTCCTGAAATTAGCCAAGCAACTCCTCTGTCTAGATTCCTGTGTGGCTCTCGCCCTCAAGCCCCAGCCTCTTCCCTCTGGCCCTCTGTTTATTCAGTTTCATGGCACTTTTGCTCACCTGACCTATGATGCTGGGTTTGCTTGTTACAGATCCGCCTCCTCCCACTAGAATGTAAGTTTCCTGATGGCTGAGACCTTGCCTTGTTTACTGCTACTGCCCAGAACAGGAGCAGAGCCAGGCAAAGAGGAGGTGCTCGAGAGCTGTTGGTGGGATGAGTGGAGGATGCACCTTAAACCTCACAGGGGCTCTTTGAAAGAGCAGTCAGCTCCGGCCCCCTGGTCCCATCCCCTCCTACTCCCAGAGGAGGCGTTATACTCAGAGAAGAGCTGGTGGCCGTTCTTCGGGCACTGCTGCCCCGCCCTCCACACCAGGCTCTCATTGACATCTCGACTCCCCCTACCTCCCAGGGACGTCACCCCATTTATTCCTTCTCATCTATTCTCATAGTCTGTACCTCCCTTGTTTCTTCCTTTATTTTCTTCTTGAGTCTCTGTTTCAGTCTCTAGAATGTGTCATGAAGGTAGGACCTTTGTTTGTATCCCCGGGGTCCCTGGCGAGGAGGGAGAGGAGGGAAGGGGCTGACCTGGCTTCAGCTTCACTGCTTAGACCATCGAGGTGATGCTTCCATCAAGCTTCGGTCCAGAATGCACTTCATTTGATCTTCCTTATTTCTTCGGTTTTCATTCCATCCCCTTGCCTAGCACCCAATGCAAATTCCCCAAATTGCAGCCCACAGATGGCTTCCCAGGCCCCCGCAGACACAGGAGCACTTTAGACAAAGGGCATTAACATCACTCAACCGCCTAACAACCTGTAAGAGCTACGTCCAGGCCCTCTGATGGTACACCCTATAGGCTTGCCTCCATGATGTTTTCTAACTTACATTTTGAACATCTTCAATGTATTTATGGTCTGTGGACAGTACCTATCATCAGGAAAATTGGAAGCACACAGAAGCTGTGTTTGAAACTTGCCCCTCCTCCGAGGCAGAGCATTCCACATCCCATACCTACAAGACCTCTCTTGAAACGTTAGCCTCCGTGGTTGGAGATGGTCTACTGATTAGCCCAGGGGCTGTGAAGAGCTTAGGAACAGGATGTGATTTTTTTTTCTCTTTTGTTGGCCACATTGTGCAGCTTGTGGGATCTTAGTTCTCCAACCAGGGATTGAACCTGAGGCCACAGGAGTGAAAGGGCCGAGTCCTAGCCACTGGACCACCAGGGAACTCCCTGGATGTGAAATTTGATGAGAGAATGGCAAAATCTTTTCCAATTCCAAGGGCAGAGTGAAGGAATTCACATCCACTCAACCAATAAATAATGACTGAACCCTTCCAATGCCCTTTTACATACACCAGCCCACTCAATTTTCAGGTTAGTATCCTTGTTCAGTCTGAATTCTTTTGTCAAATGCATACTGACCCCTGTGCTAGAAGAAAAAAAGAAAACACATGATACTAATGTCAAGAGGATGAAAGAGACCATATAGGAAGTGACCTCACCTATGTAGGGGGATGGAGGAGGCTACAGAAGAGGGATGTTGAGTCTGAGTCTTGAGGGCATAAGCCAAGGTTAAACGGCAGCAACTGAGGCTCCAGAGAGGGCGTGCTATTCCCAAGGTCACCCTGCTAGAAGATGCGAGAATAAGAATTCAAGGTGATGATGAGATGGTACCTGCCCTACAAGTCAGTGTGAAGACTGAGTAAAACAGAAGATATGGAAGTATTTCCAGATAACTGGAATGCCCTCCAAGAATGTAAGGGTTTATGATTCCTCTAGGTCCATCAGAGGAGTTTGGGGTCATTTGCCAGGGACCCTTAACCAACAGATTGCTCAAGGAATAGGAGAACAAGTCGGTTCTAAAACCAAGTCAGGAAACAACTAGAGTAAATTCATATCTAGATACTGTCTACTGCGTTCTGGGCACTTTCTATGTAACTCCTTTAATCCTCACACCAGCCTGTTGCCCCACTTTACAGATAAGGAAGCTGAGGCACAAAGCAATGAAGTTACTGCTCTCTGATACACAGCTAATAAGCTGGGATGCTGGGTTCCAAAGTCCAGGCTCCTGACCGCCATCCAGGGCCTCTTGGAAGCCAGGCAGTTTGGTTATAAATGGAATTGCCCCAGAGAACATCCCACTCAAAGTAGAACTCCTGGCCTCACCTGATATTTGGACCGGATAAACCTTCCCAACCCCTCACTCCCAGATTCCCAGAGCAAAACTCCCCCAATGTCCCTGTCTGGTAGCTCCAAAGCAGAGATCTTTTATACCTAATGTATTTTTTTTATGTATTGAACTTTTGAAAATCAATAGAATATTTTTTATCTTCTGAATTTCTCCTGTGCTGACTTCCTGATCATTGTTTCCATTGTGTCTTGGAATAGCAACTCTGTCTTTCAGACTGCGAAATTTCAACTCTGTTTCTCAGACTGTGAAATTTCTGTCCGTGGGAAATCTCTCTAAAATATAAATACATAAAGCAACTTGAACAGACAATAAGATATCTAAAATAGTCACTACTAATAGTAATCAAAGAAAGAGAAAAGAAAGAAGCTTTCTTTTTCACCTATAAAAGTATTCAAGTCAAGAGGGCAGTAAAACAGAATTCTTAGTTATTGATTAAGGAAGAGGACACTGGTAATTATCTTTTATAAACTAATTCAGGCAAATTTAGACCTTTAAACTGTCTATTTATATGTCTAAAACTAAGTCAGAGATATAAGCCCAGCAAAGTCCTTCAGTATTATTTATAATAATGTAATAGTGAAAAACAGTAATCTCCTTATACTAAATCCAGGAGAAAGAATATTATGCAGCCATTAAAATTACATTAACAAAATTATGTTAGCAAATAGTAAAGTAATAACATTGTAAAATACTTATGTTTTACATAAATGGAATGAGCAGGATTTTGAATTATGTGATGGAAACTTGAACACAGAAAAAACCTGCAAGAGACCCTCTAAAATATTAACAGTGTTTTTTCTTTCCTGTGTGGCTTGGGTGATTTTTTTTTATCAATCTGTTTTCTATTATATATTTTCCAATATTTCAAAAGAGACCACTATTAACTTCATTTGGAAACGTAAGTATAATTTTAAGAACCCTCAAAATGTATTTGCAAACCATACAACAAGATACTTCTACGTCTTGGTTCAGGTCTACCAGAAGATTCCCAAACGCAGGATCTGCTGTGTTTTCTAAGAATGTCACATTTTAACCTGTGGAAAGCCTCTAATTCTTACCACTTATCCAAATTCAAATCACGCTTGAAGGACCTGCCAAAATTCCACTTTGCCAAGTCATCTACAAACATCTACTGAGTACCTATCAGCTCCTGTGGAAACAGAAAGAAATAAACAAAAGCTGTACCCTTGAGAAGTTCAGGTCCCTGGGGGAAATCAGTGCTTAAACAAACAAACATGAAATGATGACTTGCTGAAGCAAATGCTCTAACTGGAGTCTATACTGCGTGCTTATTTCTGAGAAAGCCTCAGGAAGCACTGCTAAATGGGAATGGTCACCAAGGTACCCTGATGCCAGAAAGCAGAACATTTGAGCTAGGTTAAAAACGGGATGTGGGATTAGCCAGGCAAAGAGGAGAGTGCATAACAAAGAAGATACTAAGGAAGTGTAAAGGCAAGCAGGCTTGAAGGGCATGTGGTCTTCAGCTCCACAGCTGGCAGGAGGGCAGATGTACTGAGTTGGGAAATGCCGAGTGGAGGCTGGGGGCTTATGACCATGCTAATGAGACTCTGTAATGAATTTGTAAGCATGGCGGACACCATGTAGCTTTGGGTTTTAGAGGTTAGAATGAAGGGGAGGCAAGAGGCAGGGAATCCCATCAGGCAAAGATTAAAGAGCGGAGGGGAAGCTGCAAACACAGGAACCATGAACCCCACAGACGGATCCCTGGCCGCTAGTAGACTCTCATGAAGTACTATGAATACATCAGACAAAAGCAGTGCACAAAGTGAGAATTCAGAAGTAAGCCCTTCATTCGGCCACTTGCAGGAGAGCTAACGAGATATGCTGGGCATCTCTGATGCAAATCTCTCCAAGGGCACCAAGTGGAACACTAATTCTGGAGGATATTTGTAGGTAAAAGCCCCAAATACAAAAGGGTTCCATGTGGCAAATTTGTTTGGGAAAGACTAGATGAAAGAAGAAGTCAGACTTGCAGACTTCTCAGAGCCTTTAATAAGCTAAGGTGTACTCTGACTCTCCAAACGATGGCTAAGTGTTTCCCAAATTATTTTGTCATTGAACCCTTCTTTCCTTAATTGATTAGTGTCCTTGGGAACACACTTTGGAAGATGCTACCAGGCCATGTTGTATATGTGTGTGTGTGCCTGGTGTATAGGATATGGTTCTGATACAGACAAATATTCCCATAAAAAAGACTCATGAGCATTTGTAGTGACGTAACCCGCAAGGAGGGTTCATCATTGCAGGCAGCCCCTGTGTTCCTGAGGGCCACCTCTCAAAACGTGCTGACCCAGCGTGACCTTCTGTTTCTATGGCACTCCACCACCAACTACCCTGGACGGCTTCTCTTAGTCCAGAATGTTAGTCCAGGGCTCAACAGCAGCCCCACAGTGAATGGCTCCTACGTGCTTACGTCATTCACACTTGTTCTTTCCAAACCATGCTTCACACCTGACCCATCTCAGCCTTCACGTCCCACTGGCTTGCGCTTCTTCTGCCCATCTTCCTTTCCTCCCTGCTTTTGCGCTTTCTGAGCGCCAGGGACTGGTGAATTTCATGCTGGGCTACTCTACTTTACCCTTAGTTGACCCTATATTTAAAAGCGGAATCGCTCAAAGAATCTAAACTCAAATGCAATTCGCTCTCTCTTTTAAAAAAGTCACATGTATCATTGAAGTCTGTGTACTGCTCTTGGCTGCAACATAATTCACCTCTTCGTTCGTGACGCTCATATTCGTGGAAAACTACTGTCCCCAAATGCCGTTAGTTTCAACTCCTCAGTCCATCTCTCCTGATACTTAGTCAATGATTCTCTGGCTCTAATTCATCACATCGGACATAATGCAAAAATTGAATTAAAACGTTTCAGGGCAGGAGGAATACAGATTATGACACAGGATGTGGTTAACATTGTGAAAGGCGATACTCGAGAAGATATAATTTGAAAACACTTAAAGAGGAAATTACTTTAGGAGGAAAAGAAAAAAAATCACCCCAATGGAGGTCTATCTAAGTGTCGGCCACACACCTATAGAACACATAGCTTTTGGTTCTGGGCCGATGACTTCACATTATGTAGCTACAATGGATTCCCTAAGCCTTCTCCATTGAATCTGCCTTTTCCCTCGGTAAGAGTTCTCTATCATCCCAGGGGAAGCCAGCCTTGTTTAGTATCTGAGGAGGGCTCAGAGAAGTAAAGTGGTGAGAGCCTGGCCTGGAGAGAGTGTCATTGCTGCTTGACCATCAATTCCAGAAGGGAAGGTATAGGTATGTCTGACTTACCACTGTATGTCCAGGACCTAGCGCAGATGTGGTAGTAGGTACTTAATACACATTTTATAAGTGGGCTCAGTAAAGGGATGGGTAGGTGGGTGGATGGGTGGAGACGTATATTGGGTTGGCTGAAAAGTCTGTTTGGGTTTTTCTGTAAGATCTTATACAGTCCGCGTTAGCTCATGTCAATACTACTACAACAACAGCTACTACTGCAAATAATAATAACACTAATCATATAATAGTGAACATTGATAAATTGCCTAGGTACTTTCTTTTGGTATAGATTAGCCCATTGTGTAGTAGGTACTATTATTATCTTCCTTACTTTAAAAAGAAACTAGGTTTTGGAGTGGAAACTTGGTCAAAATCACAGAGCTAGGAAGTGGTCTATTCTCTACCTTTATTTGGTGACAAAGGCTATCAATATGACAACAATGTCGATATCAGTATGGTGCACAGAATATCAATGGGAAGGTGATAAAGGCTACTCTAGCACTCCTGCTACTGACCTGGTATTGGTTTTTGGCTTTCTGTTTCTTTTCTGCACTCATTCATTTAATATTTATTCCTTTTTAAATCCAGAGTTGAGCATAAAGCCTGCACACAGGAAGTGCATAATAACTCATGTTGAGTACATTAGTGGGTAAGTGTTAAATCTACTTTCTGTTGGGCTCCCTCCTAGGTGAAAAGGGGCTAATGTTTATTGGGCAGCGACTCTGCACTAGGCACTATGCTAGAGGCAGTATATAGGTGAAATCATTTCATCCTTACAATAATCCAATGAGGCATCCAGTTTTCTAAAATTTTACCCATAAAAAAAATGAGTTGGGTGCCTATGCATGTTTTTCCTATCACAATACCTGTCTCCTATTACTTCAAAATGAAGCACCACGGCTGAAGTGAGGGAGGGCTCTGGAGGTGACCTCCCTGGGTTTCCAGGCTGGCTCTGCCATTTTGCAAGTGTGTGTGACCCTGAGCATATTATCCAGCTTCTATGTGCCTCAGTCTTCACAGCTGTAAAACAGGCGGGATGATAATAATGGTACATGCCCCATGGTTTGTTATTGGATTAAATAAGTGAATGCTGGTAAAGGATGTAAACAGAATCTAGAACAAAATCAGCATTTGCTGTATAAACCTAGTTGTCTAGTTAAACAAGCACCAGCATGTTTATACTGGGATTAAGTTAACTTCACACATGAATACAGGCAGAACTGACATCTTTATATAAAAGCCTCTTAATTCAAGAGCATGCCAAACCCTCTCATTTGTTTGGTGCTTTTGTTGACTACCTGTAGGGCAATTTAAAGTTCTTTTCATATAACTCTTGCAGGTTGCTTGTTACATTTATCCTTAGGTATTTTATCTTTTTTGTTACTACAGTAAGTAAGTTTGTGGTCTCATTAAAATTTGCATTTTGATTTCCATGTATCAATTTTTTGCCCTGTCACCTTACTAAATCTCTTCTTAGCATATTTAATCTGATTCTCTTAAGTTTTCCAGGCATTAATCATGTTATCTGAAAGTAGCATTAATGCTACCTCCTCTTTTCTGATGTTCATACTTCCAATTCCTTTTCCTGTATAAACACATTGGCGAGTATCGCTAGTACAATGCTAAATAACTGCACTGATGGTGTACGCTCCTGCCTTTCATACTTTACTCTGAACGCCTCCAGTGCTTTCTCAGTAGGCATGATGCTGGCTTTCGAATTAAGATAAGTCTTTCAAAATTTTTTTTTTAAATATACATCAATTCTAATTTTACTAAGAAAATTTTCAAGAAATATATGCTGACTTCTGTTAAATGCCTTCTCAGCATCTATCGAGATGATCATGTGCGTGTTCTCCTTAGATCGATTTCCTAAGATGAAAAATGTTATAGATCTCCTAATGCTACATTCCAGAACAAATTCCATTTGATCATAAAATATTCTTTTAATGCATTGCTGAATTCTGCTAATATTTTACTTAGGATGTTTGTCACAAGTGAAATTGGACTACAGGTTTCTATTTCTGTGCAGTCTTCACTGAGTTTTGGCATCATTCTTATGATTGCTTTATAAAAAGAATTTGGAAGTATTCCTCCTTTTTCTTTCTGAGCTGCATATCTTAAAAGATGTGTAGGAATAGCCAAGGGGAAGATGTGGGGATAAAAGAAGGAGGCATTACAGCAAAGGCACAAACATAAGAAACATTGGTACGTGTGCATTATTGACAGCCTGTCACCTTCCCCTCCCACTCAACCCCGAATGCCTGTTCAGAGACCACTGAATACAACTGATCATGATATTTCCTATATACGTGGGTTTTTTCCCTTCTTCAGCAAGATTATGAGACCCTTTGTTTATCCCAGAGAAGATGTTCTTAAATTAAATTCCAGCAACAGGGACTTCCCTGGTGGCGCAGTGGTTAAGAATCCACCTGCCAATGCAGGGGACACAGGTTCGAGCCCGGGTCCGGGAAGATCCCACATGCCGCAGAGCAACTAAGCCCGTGAGCCACAACTACTGAGTCTGCGCTCTAGAGCCCGCGAGCCACAACTACTGAGTCTGCATGCCACAACTACTGAAGCCCGCGCGCCTAGCGCCTGTGCTCTGCAGCAAGAGAAGCCACCGCACCACAACTAAGAGTAGCCCCCGCTCGCCACAACTAGAGAAAGCCCGCGCACAGCAACGAAGTCCCAGTGCAACCAAAAATAAATAAATAAAAAATAAATTGATTAAAAAAAAATTCCAGCAACACACTGGTGTCCAAAGAACTGGACTAAGGTAAGCCAATAATAAATCGTCATTCACATATTTATTTGGTAGCTCTTTTGCCCAACATTTATTAAGCCTGTTGGCAAAATCTGGAAAAACAAGATACCGCCCTGTTCAAGATCTCAGAGTCTACAATAAAGAAATAACAGTGGTCTGGTGCTAATCTGCATGACAAGTTAAGCTACTGAACTGATTTTTTTCAACTAATAAACAATTTTCCCCACAGATTTTTCTTAAACCTCTAGTGCTTGCCAGCCCAAACTCAAAGATACTATCAAACAAAAAGAAGCATTACTGAGATTAGTTGGAGGCAGTAGCAATCTCAGACTTTCACAACTACTTCTGGTAGACCTGTTGTTGTGGGGTCGTCTTGTACCCTGTGTTAATGCCTTTTCGCCAGATCACTTGTCAGAATGAAATATACTTATGTGTCCCTGTGCTCCATCAGAACAGCATGGCTCTCAGAAGCTCTGCTCCTCCCAGACATATTTGAGAATCGGAATGTGCAATTCCCAGAGAAATAGAGCATACTGCTAGGTATACAGTAGGTGCATATTAAGAGATTACTCACAGGCTCAGACTTTGACTTTCAGCTACATGAACCTTGGGTTTGCATAAGGAATACACTGCACGGCCGAAAAAGGGAGACAATGCCACACCTCCTTCAAAGGGATACCATGGCAACAGCCCCTTCATAGGGGATTTGGGAGAACTAAGTAACCATAATGACAGTAAGAATCGACATGAATTGAGGACTTACTCTGTACACATGCTGTGTTTGGTATATAATGTCATATTTCTTTTTTACAAGAACCTTTTCGGTAATAATAGTATTACCTACATTTTACAATAAATGTTTTTGTTTAGAATAGTCATAGATTTACGGAGAACTGGTGCAGATACAGAACGCTCTCACAGACCTACAACCAGTTTCCCTACTGTTGACATCTTACTTTACTATGGTACATTTGTCACAACTAATGAATTAATATTGACACATCATTATTAACTGAAGTCATACTTTATTACGATTTCATCGTCTTCCCCATCACTGCCCTTTGTTCTCTTAAAGGATGCCACTCAGAATACCACAGCACGTTTATTTACGTTGCTTAGGCTTCTCTACACTGTGAAAGTCTCTCAGATTTTGCTTATTTTTGATCATCTTAACAGTTTTGAGGGGGACTAGCCAGGCATTTTGTTGAATGTCTCTCAGTTGATGTTTTCTCATGATGAGACTGGGGTTATGGGTTTTGAGGAGGTAAAGTGCCTTTCTCATCACATCACAGCAAGGGTACACGCTATCAACATTACATCCCTGTTGATGCTGACCTTGGTCAGCTGGCTGAGGTCGTGTTCATCAGCTTTGTCCACTGAAAAGCTACTCCTCTTTTTCCCTCGTTATATGCTGCACTAATTGGATGGAAATCACCACGTGCAGCCCACACTTAGGGGATGGGGAGTCGTGCTCCATCTCCCTGAAGGGAATTCTCTACATAAATTATTTGGAATTTTCTGCACTGGAGATTTGTCTAGAAGCAATGACATCCCAATAGCAATGAACACACTTACCAACCAGATCTTGATTTCTAATACCACTGTCCAATAAAAGGAACTGGGAATTTTTAGCGAAAGGGCTGATTCTAGGGCTGGGGCAGGGACTATACAAGATGAGGCTGAAGTACTAAATAGTGCTTAAACACACACACACACACACACACACGCACACACACATGCATATACACACACACATACACACACACACGTACACACACACGTACACACACATGCATACACACACACGCATACACACACACACACGCATATACACACACATACACACGCACACACACACGCATATACACACATATGCATACACACACATACACACACACACACGCACACACACACACCAGCAGACATACATCAAAGGGACACAGGAGCCAGTTGAAAGAGCTCTCAATGGCTGAAGCTGAAACAATGTGAGTAACAAAATAAGGCAGAATTCAACTATAACCCAAAGTATAAAATAAACATCCACAAGTCCATACTGACATAGATAAATGATTACATTACCAGTTTTTAAAGATGAGGGAACTGTGTGATCACACAGCAAATGCAGGTGGAGCCAGGACTTAAGCCCAGACACTCTCACCCCAGAAGCAAGTCCCTAAAAGTATCTGCCAGACACAACACTCAATAGTCCTTGAGATAAGGTGAGCTCAGTGCTTAGGAAGGCAGGGGCTATGGCTCGGCTCTCTATAAATGTCTGTGGTTGTAATTACCACAATCATTATGTCCAAACTCCTGGCCTCCCCCACGCAGCCCTGCTCCCTCTGCCAACAAGGCTCATTTCCTCCGTTTTCCCTTGCTTGAATCCCACTTGTCTTTTAAGGCTGGGCTGAAGCCTCTTCTGATGCCCGGCCAGGCTGACGCTGTCATCATGACTCTGTCAGCACTCACCTGGGCACCCACTCCACCTATTCAGGGTCTCCAATGGCTCAGACGTCACAGTGTACCAAGCTGCTGGAGGGCAGGGGCAATGAGCCACACACAGTAAGCACTTAATAAATATCCATTGCACGCATGCCCAGCACAGTGTTTGAGCAACAGCAAACCAATGCATGCTTGCCAAGTGAATGGATGGAAGGATGGATGGATGGATGGATGGACGGATGGACGGATGGACGGATGGATGGATGGATGGACGGATGGACGGAAGGACGGATGGATGGAAGGACGGATGGATGGATGGACAGATAGATGGATGGATGGACGGATGGATGGATAGATGGATAAATGGATAGATGGATGGATGGATGGATGGATGGATGGATGGATGGACGGATGGACGGATGGATAGATGGATAGATGGATGGATGGATGGATGGATGAGTGAATGAATGAATGAATGAATCTTCTTGCAGAAACCTGACCCATGGAAGGAACAGGCATCATTAACTGTTTCCTGTAATGCTCTCCTGGTGCCTACTTGGAAAGTGAGTCCCCTGGTGGGCCAGTGGTTGGGAGGGGCATTTGTAAGCCACTAGCCTGCTCCCTCTGGCAAGCTCTCTGTGCCATTAGAGCGCCGTGTTTTCAGGCATGTTTCAAACAGCCCTGATCAATAAGAAATGGAAAGCAAGGGTGCTTGGCCGAATTCAGCCACAGAGCAATGGGGGATCCAGTTACACAGCTGGCAAGGTTGGGAAGACCCACTCCAAGTTAGGGCAGATGCCAAGGTGCAGAGACCACTGCTGGGAATGCCCCGCCTACTGGTACTACCGGGAATAACCATTGTGTTAATAACAAGAGGCAGCGTTCCTGGACCACTTTACAACGTGCAAGGCACTGTGTAAAGTGCTCTTCATGCCTCGTCCCACTTACTTCTTGTCACTGCCCAACAAGGACGTCAGGGTCACCATCTCCGTTTTACAGATCAGGAAACTGAGGTACAGAGAGGTAAAGAAAATTCTCCAAGGTTACAAAGCCCACAGTTTGCTAAGCAGGGAAATAAGCTCCCGCGTCCAAGCCCTTCAACCGCTCCTGTAGGTTTCTCTGCCCTTCCCATTTTGCAAATCCTTGGTGAGACCCCTCGTTTCCCAGAGGCCGCCCTGGTCACTCCCAGCTGCATGTCACTGACTTCGGGCCACAGAAACATTTGCGCCGACAGTAATCTTCTCACAACCGCGCCTTATCTACCAGCTCCTCCATCTTCAATCCGACTCTCCTTGAAGGCAGGACCTGAGGTTTCTTCCTCCCTCGGCACGAAGGGAGCGCTCAGTAGGTATCTAGTGCTCACTGATGGACTGGCTATTTCACTAGGCTCTCGTCATCTCCAGGCTTCTTTGTTCCTCTGGAGTCTTTGGCACTGTGTGGAATTGTAATGTGATCTACTGCAAACGATACTGAATCCCAAAGCAGGCACTTAATAATTGGGGTAAGTGGCTTATTCTCTCAGAAACTTTATCACTGCTCTAAATGGGACTAATAGCCTATCTGCTAGGGTTGTCAAATTGATGACACAAATATTTACTGAGCGCTGAGGCCATGCACCGAGGAGCCTGCAGCCCAGTGCAGGAGGCAGACGTGCAAGCCAAAGGCTTCAATAAAGTATGGTGAGGGCGAGAACTGAGGCACGTAGGGTGCAGTGAAATGCAGGAGGGAGGGGCCAAACTAGCCTGGGCAATCAGAGAAGACTTCCTGGAGGAGGAAAGGCTGGAGCCGAGTTAGCAGGGATGAGGTGAAAGTGGCTGGTGGGGAAACAAGCATCTTTATGGCCACCTTCAGCACACTGGTCCCCACGGAAGAGCGGGATTTGTGAAAGACTAGACCCCTCTCTGAGAGCTTGCCCTGTTTAAAGCAGGAAGAAGTATTTCCAGAGGCACTGGAGGTGGCATTCCTCTTCCTGCCAAGTCAGGACAACCAGGAAAAAACCAACACCACACCCCATGAAAAAAATAAAGCCCTACCTTTGAAATTTAAGCAACACTGGCTGGATACCCCCAAGCAGTGGCTCCACTGTGCACAGTTAGTAATTCCAGAGTAAATAGCAGCAGGCAGGCCTCGTGTTTCTTCAGTCTCCCCTCTGCACACGGCAAACATCATGCCCTGCCCTTTGGTGAGCACCCGACTTCAGCACTGGCCTGACATCCAGCCTTGAGAGCTACGCCAAGGGGACCTATAGTCATTTAAGGCATCATCGTTCTTCACACGGTAGCTATAAAGCCAAGGTCAAGGATGGAGGAAAGAGAATCCCAGGCCTGCCCACCGCTGTGGCCTCTGCTCCAGCCCCGTGTGTCCCCGGCACCGAGTCTCCTCACTTCATCTCGCAGCCCCGGCTCCAAGAACGGGCACACCTCTAGCCTCGGCGTGGCTCTGTCTGGGCTGCCGGCTTCCCCATTCCATCCATCTCTTAGAGGTTCTGTACCAGATGCAGAGTGCCCTTATTGCTTCCTTGAGTAAGGCCTTTTCTGTCCAAGACTGTGGCTTAACACTGGGCTCTGGAATCAGACTATCTGTCTCTGATGCTATCCCGCCACTGGCACTCACTAGCTAAGTGTTCTTGGGCATCTCCTGTACTTCTGCAAGCCCCGAGCTCTTCATCTGTAAAATGGGCACCCTAACAGTACCTACTCCCCCAAGGCTGTTCTGAGGTTGGAGTGAGTGAAGACATAAAAGCATTTAGGGGCTTCCCTGGTGGCACAGTGGTTGAGAGTCCGTCTGCCGATGCAGGGGACACGGGTTCATGCCCCGGTCCGGGAGGATCCCACATGCCGCGGAGCGGCTGGGCCCGTGAGCCATGGCCGCTGAGCCTGCGCGTCCGGAGCCTGTGCTCCGCAACGGGAGAGGCCACAACGGTGAGAGGCCCGCGTACTGCAAAAAAAAAAAAAAAAAAGCATTTAGAACAGAGCTAGCAGGGTGGGCTCAGGGGAGCACAGATCACTCTCCTTGGTACAACCTCATGGGCTCCTCGTGAAGCCAGGAGAAATGCACGCAAACTGTGGATGGAGTCCTGCTCCTAGAAAAAAGTGCCCCGTGAAGGTGCTTTCCTTAATGGGGCAGGAAGAGGAAGAAGAGGAGAGAGAAAATGAAAGAAAGTACGAGAAAATGAGCAAAGATGTAGAATTTCCCAAAGCTGCCTTGGCCACAGCCTCTGGCTGGGGTCCTGAATCCTCGGGACCTCCAGGCTCTCCTTTCTCGTTCCCAAAGATGAGCTCAGCAAATGCCCACTTCCCTGTGGTCTCTCAGCTCCAATGCAGGCCTCTCCCATCACGTAGGCTCCTCTTAATGCAAGTAGAAGAATGCGAGTTCAAAGGCATGCCCACATCCAGGCCTCCAGCACTGGAAGTGTCACTGAAAAGTTAGCCACTGCAGTCGGAATAAACAGGGACAGATGGCCCTGGAGACCTACATCTGGGACAAGTCAGGTTCTCTGAGTCTCCATTTATTTATCGAAATCATTGGGGCAATAACAAAACACCTAACACACAGGGCTGTGGTGAGAATGATGTGATAAGATGTGCTTTATGCCGCTAATACATGCTAGTAGGGCAGGTCATCTTAACATGTTCAGGGCAGGACAACAAAATGTTAAGAGTGACATTTGTCTAGGACTTTCTAGCTGCCAGGCCAAGACCTAAGTGCTTTTATGTATTGACCCATCTGATTCTCATGCCAACCCTACAAGGTGAGTCCTTGTGTACCATCTCCATTTCACTCCCAGGAAACTGAGGCACAGAGAGGTCAGGTTACATGCTCAAGGTAACACAGCCAACAAGTGGTAGGATGAGCCTTCCCAGTTGAGATCCCCCCGGGATTCCATGCAGCTCTGACCTTTGCTTGCTGACTGCACTGCAAAAAGTTAACAAATATTCCTTCTCTCTCTCCTCTCTGTGCTCCCCCAATGGACCAAGCTTAGCTCCTGACACATAAATGGTACCCAGTGAGCTCTGCTGAATGACAGGGAGAAGACAGCCTGCCTTGAAGAGGAGTCCTCCTCTCCCCAGCTCCCTGGGCTGCTTCTGCCCAAGGAGGAGCTCATCACTGGCTCTACATTTCCTCCCAGAAGCGCCTCCAGGCTGCAGTGACCTCCCCAGCTGAGATCCCTTTGCCTGCCTTGTGCTATCAACCGTGGTCAGCGTGTTCCCTCAGACACCATCACGGGCCACCCCTCAGGGCAGCCAGGGGCAGGGGGCCCATAGCCCTGAGCGGCAGTGGGGGGCTGGGACCTCAAACACCTCTCATCAATGAACATGACCCATCATGGGCGAGACATGCAAAGGCCTCCAGAGTCACACAGACCTGGGTTTGAATCCTGGCCCTGCCCGGCTTGCTCTGTGTCCTTGGGGAAGCCGCTTTCCCTCTCTGAGCCTCAGTTTCCTCATTTGTAAAATCCAAAGCCTCCAGCACCTTTTTCACAGTGATATTGCAAAGATGAGTGACATAAAAGACACAAATGTCAGATCCAGCGGCAAAGGCTTGACATCTAGAACAGACCGTGGACAACCTCTGTTAAAGGAAGATTCCTCTTGGGCTGCCAGTTGTCTCCATCCTCCACTCCCTCCTGCCCCGTCTCTCCTACCCTGGGGCCAGAGGAGCCTTGACCCAGTACTGTCCCCTGCTGGTACTTCCTGACACGGGCCCCGCCCGGAAAGCGAACTAGACTAGCTATTCACGACATTTGCCATTCTTCAATACAGTATTATAGAGGACTGCAAAGAGCTTTTGTTCGTGTGGATCAGATCAATCAACATCTACTCTACTTGAAATTAAAACTGAGATATTTTAACATATGTTTAATTCATTTAAAAATAATAATAAACTTATTACGTTAGCATAAATAACACATCTTTGATGAAAACCAGCTATATTGCGCAAAACAGATAAGCACTGCGCTAATAAGCAGAAGAATAGTGCTGTTTGGGCCTTTTGGCTAAATCTCTTTTCAATGTTTGGCTCAAGAGAAGACAGCTGGACTCTCATCTGCTTTTGCATCCAATCCATCTTGATCACACAGGCCGTGGAACCTCTGAGAAACTCCACTGTAGGCTCACAAAAGAATGGGGCTGAAAAAGGCAAATGTGTCCTGAGTGTGATTATGAAAATAGTTTGGCCTCTTGGATTCGCTGGAAGGGGGACCCTCGGGGTCCCCAGGCCATGCTTTGAGAACAGCTGCTTGAAGCCCATTCTTTGCACCCTGGCAGCCAGGGTGATTCGGTTCCCTGCTGACCTGCTCTCTGTGGGGCTGACTCCCACGGCTGGCTCCCACGGCTCTCAGGGGAAGGCCCGAGCTTCCCCACTGGGCATCCCGTGCTCTTTCATGGGCTGGGGCACTGCCTCCCTCTCCCGGGCACCCCCCAGCCACACCTCCCACCTGTAGGCCTCTCCCTGCAATACCTGTTCAGCCTCTCCTCCTGGCCCATTCCTTCCTATGCCTGCTGACTCACCACGGGTACCACTTCCCTTAGGAATTCTCTACTGACCCCACCACGCCCAGGCCAGGTAAGTGCTCACCTGTGCTCACCTGGCACTCTCTGCACACCTCATTCTAGCACTCCCCGCACAGAAGCAGGTTTTTCAGGTTAGAAATCGGTCTCATGGACCGTGAGCTCCTTGTGGGCAGGGGTGTGACACAGCAAGGAGCCCAGGGCCCACCTCATGTGAGACCCTCACAGAACATCCATGTCGATCAGCGTGTTTTCATCTAATTGGCCTTGCCCAGCATGCCAAGTGTCTTCCCTCCACTTCATCCATCCAAATTCCATTTCCCACAGCTATCGGTTTAATACCTCACTTCTAAGAGATGCACTTCTTTCTCCTCACGTTACTGTATTTCTGAAATCAGAATGTCTTACATGGATGTGTACATTTCATGTTTCTAATTTTTCTTCTTGAAAGTTGTAGCTAAATCGAGGGTCTGTCTTACAATCAGCAGCATTTTACTTTACAACGATTATAGTTATCCTATTCCAAAATACGATGCTGGGAATTCACTTGTGCATTTAACTAAGTGCTTACACCCCTCACGCTGTTCCCCCAATAATCCACCCAGGTCTGGGCGCACCAAGCGTGGTCTTGTTAACTGGGGGGTTTGGGGGGCAGGAAGAAAGGAATGGAAGAGTTTCAGGCAACAAAGCTTAGATGCTAAGAATTGAGAGACAGAGAGAGAGAGAGGGAAAGAGAGAGGGGGGGAGTGGCCATTCCACCTCAAGTCACTTGATCTAGAAAAAAATGTTTCTTTTGTAAACGTGACTTTCCAGATACCAAAGACATTGGTTCCAACCCCATCAGGTTTTGCTATTGTTGTTGTTGATATTGTTTTGTTTGGGGTTTTTTTGGGGGGGGGAAGAGAGAAGTTTATTTATTTTTAATTTAATTGTATTTTATTGTGGTAAGAACACTTACCATGGGATCTACCTTCTCGACAAGGCTTTAAGTGTAGAATACAGTATTGGCTGACTATAGCACAAAGTTGTAAGCAGCTTTCCAGAACGAAGTCATCTTGCTTCCCTGAAACTTCACGTCTATTGATCAGTCACTCCCCCTTTCCCCTTGTCAATGGAACCATAACGTCGAACAACTGACTTAACCAAGCCAGGACTTCTTGTTCTATGAGATATGAAATGCCCTGGTGTATAATTCCCCTTGGCTGAGCTATCTTTTACTTGCAGCCAGAAGCATCCTAACGATACAGGTCCTATTCATAACCTGGTTTGTGTGTTTGCTTTTCACCTCCTCTGTCACGCGTGGGCAGCTCATCACGTCTATGAACAGAATAATAAAAACTAATATCTATTAAGAACTTACTCCTTGCAAGCACTTTAGGAAACCTATTATGAGTATCATCTCCTTTGTGATCCCACAACAAACCTATGTGCTCAAAAAGAGTAGCCTGTTTTCCGGATGAGAAGGAAACCAACACTTGGAAGGGAAAAATAACATAATTCAATACAGGGACCAGAATGTGAGACCAGGTCATTCTGTCGAGAATCTAAGTTTCTTCTCCACAACCACAGCCACTGCGATTCAGCCCATCATTTATGGTGGCTGCAAGGCATCTCGTTTTCTGTGTGTAACACAAACGCCCCCCAGGGATGGCCCACGCCCAGCGGGGTGAGGGCCTCCTCCCCTCCCCAGGCCCTTTCCAGCTGGTGTTCAGCATCTTCTAATTACCGATCCCTATATATGCGAAACAATAATATTCCTCGATTGCTCCCTCCTATAATTTCATGTAACAGGTCCCCTCAAATAGAAAGTCCTTAATTTTAATTGCATATTATGTTCCGTTTCTGAGGCCAGACAGCTATTTCTTCATCCAGCTAACTGTTCGAGAGACAAAGATGTGGCGTGTGTCACACCAAATGAAGTATTTGCCAGTTGCTATTACTACTGGGGCTACATTACATTCCCCTGATTTCCATTCAAGGAGCTCCTAACGAAATCTTGGCATCTTTTTTTTTAAATGTTCTTTTTGGCTTATCCTACCTATGATTACATTAAGGCCAACAAACCCCAGAGTTGTACTATTACTGGTGATGATAATAGTAATTAAGACAATGTAAAGATGTACAGCCATATGTTTTACTTGCTTATTGAATACCTACTGTGTGCCAACCACTGAGCCGGGCATAAGAAAAAAATTGCCTAATCCGTCTTCCGCATTCAAGAACTACTTAAGAGATTCTAGTATCCCCGCTGTTACTGTTGAGAATTGAAGAGCAGAGAAATAAAAACACTTGTCTGCATGAGGCACACAGCTGTGCATCAGGAGGGGGGTTTTGAGCCCAGGCCAGTGTCAGCCTGAAGTGTGGGATCTTGTCTGGCTACTGTAGAGACAGAGGCCCCTTCTAGCTTCATAACTCACTCCATGAGCACGAGACAAGCATGTCAATTCCACTTTATACATGTGGTCACCTTCCTAGACAGGAAGTGATCTTCCCGACTTCGGTGGATCAAACTCAGCATCAGAAGCCACATGAAGAAGGGCTTGGTGCTCACATAAAACACCCCCTAGACTAACAGCCTGCCTCTTCCTGGCCCACTTCCCCTGCTGCCCACGCCAGAGAGTCTTCTGCTGGGTCCTCTACACGCACACACCCTGACACACCCTGGATCTCCCCTCTGACTCACACACACACACACCCATGCATGGCTGTAGGAATTATAGCCACATTCATCAGACTTAAAGACTTCTGGCTTTTTTCGCAGGGGCTTCAGTCTTACAGCTGAGGGAGAGAAAATGTCCAGAGAGGAACTGTCAGTTCATTTAATTCCCATTCACTGAACACCCACCCTGTCCCAGGCAGGCCTTGTGCACGCAGAGATGGGACAGACACAGATCCACCACCTCCAGATCTCCAAGCCCCAGCGGGGGAGTCCCAGCTCATCACGACATATGGCCAAAGCTTAACTATATGGAAAAAATGGGCGGAAAGTAATGCCCTCTTACTACGGAAAAAGAAGGGAAGCAGAAAGACGTGGAAGAGGGGAAGGGTGCCCGCACACCTGGATAGAGACTTGAAATGTAAAGCAGGGAGAACGGAGCAAAGGAAAGATGAATGTTCAGAGCTGTCAAGAAACCGATTAACCAGAAAGTAATTCTTGAGCGTCTCTGTCTGCTGAGAGACTTACCTACTTATGTTTAATCCGCCCAATACCCTTACAAGCTCGGGCTATGACCGCTAACTTTACAGATGTGGAAACTGAGTCTCAGAGAGGTTAAGTCATTTGCCAAAGGCCACACAGCTGAGAAGCGGCACTGCCAGGATTCAAGCCTAGATTGATCTGGCGCTAAAACTCCTCCCCTGTGCCAGTCAGTCACCCACACTGGCCCAGACCAGCATGCACAGAAGTGCCGCCCCTGAGTCCTCACCGACGAACCACACGCTCACTGGGCCTCAAGTTCTGGAATACTAAGTGGCACAGATTTCCACTGAGAAGTGACAGCGCTTCCCAAAGAGGTGCTGATCATGTGTGGTGTCATGTCCTATAGAGGGAGCTAGGGCTCCCAGACCACAGGACCCCGAAACGTTTAGAGAGAGCCAGGACTGCTATGCTGCAGGCAGAGGCGAGAACTTCCCTACAGATGGAGATTCCCCATTGGGCTAACTCCTGTTTACATCACCGTCAGCCTACAACTGGAGTTCCCTCATTCACCAAATATTTATTGAGCATCTACTATGTGCTAGGCATCTAGATGCTTGCGCTCTCTCAGTGAACAAAACAGCAGATGCTGACTTCATGGTGCTGACATCCTAGTGGTGGATGGGAGGAGCAGATCCCACCAGCATCCATCGGGCCCCGACCCCGGCCCGAGGGCCTAGGAGCCGGATACTCAGAGGGACACCATCCCTTCCCTTTGGCTCAGTCCCTCCATGTACAGCGGAGGATCAGAGAGGTCTGGGTGGGCCTTGACTGTGGTCAGGCTAAGCTGAGCGCCAGAACTGGGGTAAGGACATCCCGGGCACATAAGCGGAAGCCTACTGGGCTAGGCAGCCATGTCCTAATACGTCACCACACCAGTTCCCCACCCCATCACGGCCTCTGCTGCAGTAGCCAGCAGAGAGCTTGTCCCAGTCACATTAAGTAACAACCCATGCCATACGGGGTGGCGGGGGATGCCTGAATGCATAGTTTTGAATCTTTGCAGATTTTTAAAAAATTAATTTACTTATTTTTGGCTGTGCTGGGTCTTCGTTGCGGTGCACGGGCTTCTCGTTGCGATGGCGTCTCCTGTTGTGGAGCACAGGCTCTAGGCGCGTGGGCTTCAGTAGTTGTGGTGTGCGGGCTCAGTAGTTGTGGTGCATGGGCTTAGCTGCTCCGCTGCATGTGGGATCTTCCTGAACTAGGGCTCGAACCCGTGTCCTCTTCATTGACAGGTGGATTCTTAACCACTGAGCCACCAGGGAAGTCCTGCAGTTTTTTTTTTTTTCTTAAATAACAGCTTTATTGAGATCTAAGTCATACACCATAACATCTTACAGGGTTTTGAACTGCTTCGTTGCGGGGGTCAGGCTTTTTGAAGTGAGACATTAAGACCCGTGGCCAGGCTTCAGAGGAGAGAGATGCTGCTGAGGAGCTGGGGACAGGGGTAGGACGAGGGTGGACGAGGGCATGCCTTCATGCCATCCTTGGTACGGTGATCCTGTGAAGAGCTTAGGGCCAAGGGGTCAGATGAGCTGCACCCAGATGCTGCCTCTACCACCTCTTAGCTTGGTTCATCTGGGGAAGTTACTGACCCTCTGTGAACCTCAGTGTTCCTGTCTGTGAAATGGAGCTAGAGCAAGTAACTGCCTCAGAGGGCTGTTGGGAGGATTAAATGACACAGGGTCTCTAGAGTACAAAGCCTGGCTCCACGCCCAGAGCACCTCATGAGAAGCACCTAGCTCTTGCTGTAACTCTCTCATTCCAAACAGACAAAAATCTAACCCCTTGTCTTCTATGAGTACACAGCTGAAAATACCCCATCCCCAAACCATTCTTGACCTCTTTCCCCACACATCCAGCAACTTTCCTTTGAAAACCAGGTGCTGACCTGGTGAGAATACAACACAGGTGGGGGGTAGGGAGAGAGGGGGGTGACATTATGGAGGGACGCCTCCCGCTGATGTAGAGGTGACACGGCATGCAGGGGCTGGGGAATCACATACATTTTCTAACCATAAATGACTTGTGCAGCGTGTTTTATTTGCAGAGTGCAAGATTGTCATGGTGACAGGGCCAGGGTGGGGAGGGAGGTGGGGACCCCGCCCGCCTGCAGGAAGCCAGAGGGGGACTGGGTGGACAGCAGAGGTCAGAGAGAGCCCAAGGCTCAAGGGGGGCAGTGAGGCGAAGAGGAGGGGGTGGTGGTTACACTCACATCCCCTCACTTAGGACTGAGACGGTGCAGCATCCTTGCATTCACGCATTCAATGCGCCTTCTGAACTGCTTGTCATATGACATCAACTAATAACAGAGACTCTCCTTGACCAGACTTTAATCTGGCTAGTCCTGGACCTTGACCCCTGTCCTGCCTTTGGCCTGCCCAGTCCAATCTTAGCAAAGAAACCTGCTGACTCTGTTTAGCAAGTACCCCCCGTCTTGATACCTGATCGAGTTCCTCATGCCCCACCTTTGATGTCTAAGTCCTTGGTCTGCCTTTGGTAAGAATCTGTTGGATCAGTTTAGCAAGAGTCTCCCTATCTTTGAGGCCTTCTCTTAGTAATTTTCCATCCACTGGTATAAACCCTCACCCCTTCCTTTGGCTATAAAGCCCCACTTTTTCTTTTTTTTTGGCCGTGCCAAGCAGTTTGTGGGATCTTAGTTCCCAGACCAAGGGTTGAACCCAAGCCTTCGGCTGTGAGAGCACGGAGTTCTAACCACTCGACCGCCAGAGCATTCCCCCCACTTCTCCTTGTATTCATTCAGAGCTTAGCCTGATCTCTCTCCCCTACTGCAATCACCTTGAATAAAGTTTTCCTTATTGTTTTAACAGGTGTTGGAAGGGACCACACTCTGTTCATCTCTCTTGCCCACAGCACCCAAAGTGGTACTGACACAGAGCACATGCAAGGTATGCAGAGAGGGGCTCTGGTGGATGGGGTCAAGGGTGGGCTGGGGAAGGAGGGCTACCTGGAGGAAGAAGAACCCAGAGACGGCTCTTTGCTGTTTCCCAATGTGACACAGATGGTCTCTGAGCCTCGGCTCTACCTTTCCCTCTGAGCGTCATCAGGCAGGGAACCAAACCGTGACTCAACCACTTCCTAGCTGTGTGACTTCAGACAAACCATGTAGCCTCTCTGGGCCTCAGTTTCTCCTCTGAAAAATAAGGATTAAATGAGTGAGCAGAGGAAAAGCATCTACAGAGTTTCTGCATTAGGCATTAGCTACGGTTCTTGTGATGGTCTTTGTCGAGCTTCCTTGACGAGACAAAAAGCCAAGCTGGGGAGACTTGGAGTCAGTGCAAGAGCATCAGCATGTCACCTGACAAGCTCCTACACATCCTTCAAATCCCAAATCAGAGCTCACCTTCTACAAGGCTTTTCTTCCCCAAGGCCTGCTCCCCAGACTCAGGGAGTCTGTCTCCGGGGCACATGCCTACCCCGAGGCAATGTTTTACTTCCTGTCTGTCTCCTCATTCCTGTGGGCTGCTATGGCTGGCTTATCTCTGTGTGCCCATCAACGAGCACTGTGTGTGGCAGGGAATAAACACAAGCACATTTCAAAAGATGAATGAACAGAAGAATGAACGAGTGATTTCACCCAAGTGGAGAGCGGACGGGAGGAAAGTAAACACCTTGAAGTAATGGGATGGCAGTTTTGAGATTCCAGGATGGAGACAACTCACCAAGGACACAAGTACAAACAAAGAGGCCATGTACAGTGGAAGATGAAAGAATCGAGGCCCTAAGCCTGCAAGCAGTAAACCTCAGAGGGCAGCGGAACATCCACACAGAGGCTTAATGGGAAAGGTTGCAACCCAAGAATTCTATACCTGTCAGCTGGTCATTCACGTGTAACAGCAACATGCGGCAGAACCAGATATGGTCATTGGAGAAACAGGTTAAAGGATATTTTCCAATACTTAAAAGTGACTGCTAGGGAAATCCAGAGCAAGGCTTATACCTTCCAGATCAATAGAGGCAGTATATTCAAGTCACACTGCCTGGGTTTGAGTACCAGTTCTTCTGTTTCTTTATTAGGGGCAAATTCTTCAAACTCTTGATGCCTCACCTTGCCATCTGTACAATGGGAACGCTGACAGTGCCTGCTTCACAGGGCTTTTGTGAAAGTTGAACCGAATAATCCATATACAGTGTTTGGTCCAGTAACTAGCACTGGTAAGCGGCACGGATATTGTGATGTGCCACTGAGATGCCCCTTCAGGCACAAAAGACTCCCTTCCTCCCCCTCCAGGTGCTGGAATGCTAGTAGAACAGCCTTGAAAGGATTGCTTTGGTTGATGAAAACTCCTCGCCCAAGATCATGTCTACAGCCAACCACTGACCAACACAGGGGTAGAGAGGCCCTGCCTGCTTGCTCCAACTGAGGACAATTCTGAAAGATCATCCCAGCTTCAAGGATCCCAGTGAAGTTGGCAGAGGCCTTTGAAGGGACTGCATGGAAGCTCTACTTCTCTCTCTGCCCAGGGCTGCTTCCTTCTCTTCCTTTCCACAGGTGCTAATTTCAAGAGCACTCCCTAACAAACATCCTGTAGGTTAAAGTCCTTCTCAGAGTTAGCTTCCTGGGGAGGCACCTGCCAACAAAAAGACCAACACAGAGATCCCCATACACCACCATCATTTGAGAAGACCCACCAGCCCCTGGGAGGCAAGGCAGATACACTGTAGCCTGTCTACCCAGAATGGGTAACTATTCCATTGGCAGGAATAGATACATATTTCAAGGATGAGTATCCCTTTCCTGCCTTCAGGATCTCAGCCAGCCCCATTACCTAAGAACTGACAGCATGTTTGAGCAGCACCAGATCCCACATAACATCATGTCAGACCAAGGGATCCACCTTAGAGTGTAAGAAGTGCAGAGGTAGGCCAACAGCAAAAAATAGAATACCAAGGAAACAGCAAGGAAATACAATGTACAGAAAGCAAAACTGAGACAAGATGGTAATGATGACAGATGACTAAATATATAATAAGTGCAAACAGATTTAAATATCCTGAAAATACCCTAAGAGGGTTAAAAAAAAACAAACACAAATCTACCAATTTGCTATCTATCAGAAACACATCTAAAACAAAGTGACAAAGAAAAAGGAAAAATAAAGAACTCTGGGATGGGGTTGGGGGTGGAGGTAGGACAGGGAAGATACTGGATTGCTTATATTGTTTAAAAAGATCCTTTAGGTGATTTTGGTAGATATCTTCCTAGGGAAGCATACTTTCGGATTGAAAAGAAAATGATAATGAGCACATCTCATATCAGAATATAAAAGTAGTATCCAAAGCTGTTCTCAGAGGAAAATGTGTAGCCTTAAGTACTGTCAATACTGGAGGAGGCTAGATTAAAATAAATGGAATGAGCTTGCAACTAAAATTTTTTTAACTATATGGAACAGTTTAATGGAATTAAAAATATAAAAGCATAAATTAAGAGTAAAGTTGAAGAATAAATTCTAAAGCTGGTTAAACATAGACAAAAATTTTCATAGAAAGTTTTTATATCCACAAATATACATTTTTAAATCACAAAAATATATCCTATATATAGTTCTTTTTAAAAGTAGATGAAATAGATGATGATTTTAAAGGAAAAATATGAATTACCAAAATTCGTTCAAGATATTTAAAAACTCATCACAGCAAAGATACAATAAAAAATTCAAAGTTCTTTTAAACCATCAAGGAATGGATCATGACTCATTCCTCAGCTCTCAGGAAAAAATGAAAATTCTCCCAATCCATTTTGGGAAGCACAACACCATGTTGAAAACTAACAAAAATAAAATAAAGAGCATTCTCGCATACACTTACAGAAGCAAAAATCCTATATAATATCCTAGTAGGAGACTCAAGCGGCATATTAGAAGAACAAAACTTATTATGTCCTAATAGAACATTATGTTCAGTACGGCCTTTGTGCCAGGAGCATGAAAGATAGTCTGCCATTAGAAAAGTTATTAATGGGAGTCAGCATTAATAAGTCAAAGGGAAAAATGCATATAATCATCTTCATAGATGACCAATGGCAACTGATCAAGTTTGGTATCTGTTCGTGTTGTTTTATTAAATTAGTAGTATTAAAAGAATTCATCAAGATAGTAAAATAATTTGAAACCAATAGAAAACATCTTACTTAATGTTGAAAGCCTAAAGACAGTCCCACTAAGACAACATAGGAAAGGCTTTAGGAAGCAGAAACTTAAAGATCAACCCCCCCTACACACACACACACACACACACACACACACACACACACACACACACACACAAGCTTGATAAGGCAGATTTTTTTTTTTTTTTTTTCCCTGTGGTACGCGGGCCTCTCACTGCTGTGGCCTCTCCCGTTGCGGAGCACAGGCTCCGGACGCACAGGCTCAGCGGCCATGGCTCACGGGCCCAGCCGCTCCGCGGCATGTGGGATGTTCCCGGACCAGGGCACGAACCCGTGTCCCCTGCATCGGCAGGCGGACTCTCAACCACTGCACCACCAGGGAAGCCCGGTAAGGTAGATTTTATAATAATGTGAAACTTTTGAAGAAGAAAAAAAACAATGAACTTCAAAGAAAAGTTACCATTTGGGAAATATATTTGCAATGTATCTGATAATCCAAAGATTACTGTCCTTAATAAAGAACTCTTACAAGATATTAGCAAGTTGAAAAAGAAAAAACATAAAGAGTTACATAAATACCATTTTCAAATTCACCTGAAATAAATCAACTGAATATTAAACATGTGATATGACTTTTTAATCCATCAAATTAGCGCAGATTGAAAAAAAATGATGGCACAAGTCTAATTGAAAATTCTGGGAAAGAGTATGTCTGAAGATTCTGAGAAAGAGGCATTGGGTTGCTTGGAGTAATTTAAATTGATTCAGAAATTTTTAAAGCAATTTGGTAATAAGTTTAAAAATACTTATAAATATTCATACCTTGATCTACTTCTAGGAATACATTCTGAAGAAGTAAACTGAAAAGCACATGAGGACTTCAGGATGAAGGATGTTATTTATACTAATCAAAAATTGGAAGTAACGTACAAGTTCAACGGGTCACCGATTTAAAACATTCCATACATGATGAAATACCAGAGAGCCATTAAAAATCACCAATTAGAAAAAAATTTATATTAGAAAATAGGCAAGAGCTATTGCTAATAAATTATATTGCCAATAGCATGTATAGCATGACCCGAATTTGTATAACTATGCAAAGAACAAAAAAGATGGAAGGAAATAAACAAAAGTTTTCATTAACTCACTTATTCTTTATTTCAAAAAATATTAATGAAGCATCTACTAAGTATCAGGTTTGGTTGCAGGCATCGTCAAATAAAATATGCATGAAATTAATGTATATGGTTATTTTTGGGTGGTGGGATCAGGTAGAGATTTTTATGTTCTTTGAGATGTTATTCTTTTTCCCAAATGTCCCACAAGAAACATGATTTTAAGCACAGTGCAGTAGTTGTCATCCCAGGCTATAATCTGGACTCAGCTGGGAAGCTTAAATAAATACTAATACATAAGCTGATAAAACAGATTTTTAAAAATATGTTCCTTGAAAAATCTGGTATCAATTAAAAAAGAAAATGAAACTGATTTCTACCTCACACGATACACAAAAATCAATTTCAGGTTGATGGTAGACCTTGGAATGAAAGATAAAACAATAAAACTTAGAGAAGAAAATAATGGAGAAACCTTCATGATGTTTTCATAAAGGAAATAATTCACCAATTTCACCGCATTGAAATTAAGAACCCTTGTTCACAAGACAAAACAAAAGAAACAAAACCATTAAGAGAGAGAAAAGTGAAGCCACAGAGTGAGAAAAGATATTTGCTACACATATAATTAATAAAAGGCTTTTATCCAGAATACGTTTTTTTTTAAAAAAAAGTTGGCATCCTAATGGGAAGGTGGTGTAGAAACTGGAGTACCCACATCACAAAAGAGGATATCCAAGCAGCAACTAACCAAATGAAAAGTGGGCAACCCCATAAGCCATCAGAGAAATGCAAATTGGAGCCACAGTGAGATACTTCCACAAGCCCATCAGAATGGCTACAATTAAAATGGCTGATAATAGGAAGGGGGTTTGGGGAGGTGGTACAGGAAGAACTCTCATACGCTATTGCCAGGAGTACACATTGGTACAACTGCACTGGCAAACAGACATTAGGTATTACATTTGAAGATAAAGATCCTGGAGCCCACAATTGTACTCCTTGCCATAGACCTTGCATATGTACATATACGCACCAAAAAGCACATACAAGAAAATTTCTAACAACGTTGCTTGTAATAATCCAGTATAGAAACCAACCCAAATGTCCATCAATGGTGACTGATGCTACAGTCATACAGTGGAATTCCATACAGCAGTGAAAAATGAATGAGCTCAAGTGGCGCACAATAACATGGATAAATCTCACAAACGTACGGCTGAAGGAAAGAAACTAGACGCAAAATAACACCTTCTATAGGGTTCCAATTAAATAAAGTCCAAAAGCAGGTAAAAGAAACTATAGTGTTTAGGGATGAATACTTTCGAATTGAAACTCTAAAGAGAAACAAGAATGTAATCACTGTAAAAGTCAGGATAATGGTTACTTTGCGGGGAGAGTCTGGGTTGTGAGTGGCAAGGGACAGTGCGGGAGCTCTGAGGTGCTGGCGATGTCCTCACCTGCATGGCGGCATAGGGCACAGCTGTTCCCTTTACGTTAATTCCATGAGCTGTACATTTGTCTTATGCCTTTTTTCCATGCATGTCGTAATCACCGTAAAAAAGCTAATAAAGCAAGGACAACAAAAATACTGATGCCTGGGCCCCACCCCAGACCAAACAAACAGAATCTCCGAGTGGAGAGAGTGGCATTTGCATTTTTTAAAACACTCCCTGGGTGTTTTAAAACACTCACGTGAGCTCTGAGAAGCACTGGTACAATGGGAAAAGGCAGCACAAGCTCTCCAGTCTGTGAGCTGAAATTTAAATGCTACCTCCATTTCACCTTATCTGTGTGACTCTGAGCACTTCTCTGTGCCTCGGTTTCCTCTCCTGTAAAATGGGTGCAATAACAGTATTTCTAAGTAAGCTCTGAGGATTACAAATGCCAATACCCATGAAGGGTTTAGAGTGTTTCTTGGCACATTTTAAGTGCCCAATAGGTATTAGGCTGCTATCTTTATAATAATAATGTAGCAATATATATTCTTTTTAATGAGATAACATGAATGAAGGGGTCAAAATAATTACAAACATATAAAAATGTTATTACTATTAAATATTTGGTTTCTACAATCTCAGGACAAACTAGGATCATCCTCAGGTATGGAATACCTTTATCCTTTAGGACTGGGAGGATGGGTACAATTTCAGAACAGAGCAATGTCATTCAGAATCCAGGGTGATTAAGTCATTGAGGGAGTTAGGGGGCATTTCTACTTGGGGCACACCCTCTGGTTTTGTAAGTTTATTTTATGTTTTGATAATATTTTTATTGAAGTATAGTTGATTTACAATGTTGTGTTAGTTTCAGGTGTACAGCAAAGTGAATCAGATATATATGAATATATTTTCTTTTTCAGATTCTCTTCCATTACAGGTTATAACTCCCCAGAGACAAAGTCCAGATCCACCTTTCCTGGATTCGGCTGACAGTGGCTACGGCACACCCTGTGAGTGGTAATGGGCACAGATGCTCGTCTGGACAGAGGTTCATTTGTTCGGTAGCTCAGACACAAGCCCTGAAGACTACGGTATCAAAAGGCCAGATCTTAAACATTCCCTCCACCTTTTACTGGCTGGGTGACTGTGGGGCAGGCACGCAACCTCTACATGCCTATGAAATAGACAGGATGACAAAAGAAGCTCTCTCCTCGTCTTAGATGTTTTGATGAGGCTGTGCGGAGCTAAGGGATACAAAAGCCCCAAACACACTAAACGCGCTCAGCTAGAAAACACTTCACCCCCCCATACATCCAGCAGGTGGCTGGGGAATGACACTGATAAAACTGATTCTGTAGGCTGACCTGGATTTTAGAAGCCCGTGGAGCTAAAACAAACACCACCAAACTGCTTTTGAAGGCTGCCATTGGGTACACAGCACCACCAAGGGAAAACGGAGTCAGAAACATCCTTTCTTACTGGTCGACAGCAACCAGAAGAGAGAAAACATCTTCCTCTCCCGCAGCAGGAGACTCAAAAACAGCTACCCATCTCTCTTCTTTCTAACCCCCTGGAGACTTATTCTCACCCAGCTGCCAGCCAGCCTCCTGCACCACCTTCTATGTGGGGAGCAGCGCTCTGGAGCCACCAGTCTTACGAAGGACTCTACTGCTTCCGAAACAGATGCTCACGGTGCCTGGGTACCACTGTCTTGGCAACTGCCTCCTGTGCTAAGAGGGGGTGGGTGTGGACACAATGTGTTTTCTTGAGCCAGAAAAAGAAAAAGAAAAATCCATTTGAAAGCCCCCATCAAATACATACTCTGATACTGACATATGAGTGACAAGGTGTATGTGTCCACTAGCCACACCTGGGGGGAGGGGATGGTGGGCTGTTGCGTGTGCACATCTGGCTGTCTGTCGTAGACCACTGTGGACTTTCATTACCCAGCAGTTCCAAGCCAGATCCTTTTAATGCCTTCAGCATCCAGCTTCCCTCCCGGAGAAACATATCTGGTTACAGCGTAATTCCTCAGACCTACACTGAGTCACTTTCTCTGCAAAGAGAACACTGGCTCTTTAGTTCTTGGGTCAATTTTATTGACTTGTCTCCAACAGAAACTCTCTGGAACTCATCTTTTGCTCCTGAGTTGGGTTAAAATTTTCCAGGAGAGGATTCACCATTTTTGCTGTGATCTTCAAAATGGAGGCACTACGCTGGCCCCCAAGTCCTGTCCATGGCCCATTACCTATCTGATCTCAACTGCTAGCCCTCAGCATCTTCCTACTCTGCCCCAGCCATACTTGCCTCCTTGCTGTTTCTCAGAGACGCCAGGCACATTTCCACCCCAGTGCCTTTGCACTAGCTGTTTCTTTGGCCTACAGGTTCTACGGCACATGCCTTGCATGGCTCACCCCTTCCTCTCCCTCAACTCCTTGTTTAGATGTCACCAATAACACCTACACTGATTCCCTCCTTTAAAACTACCATAATCTCCCCGCCACATTTTTCGCGCCTGGCTACTCAGTCTATTTTATCCCTTAGCACTTTTCATCTTCTAATATGATAGTCTTTAACAAATTTTTTGGGGGTAGTTCTTTATTGTCTTGGTGTCCCACACAGTCTAGAATGTAAATTTCATGATGCTAGGAATTTTCCAGTTTAGTTCAAGTCTAGGTCCACAACATGAAGCACACAGTAGGTGCTTAACACTTCCAGCGTTTTTACTGCTACTTCACTTTTCCCCCCGCTGAAGTTTTCTGTCTGTGAAGACGTGAATGGCTGCATAAGTGTCACCTCAAGAGAGAGGACACTCCATTTAAATAACTCCTCTGATTTCCCATCTCCCACCATCACTGTATTCTCTTCCTGAACTTATCACCCCGGCAATACCCAATGGAAGAAGCACAGAGTTTTGTCTTTGTCATTGTTCGTGGCTCTATCCCAACCATCTAGAAAAGAGTTCAGCAAACGTCTTCTTTACAGGAAAGGCCAGAGGGTAAATATTTTTGGCTTTACAAAAGCCATAATGTCTTTGTCTCAATTATTCAACTCTTCCTCGTAAAGCAAAGCTTCCATAGACAGTAGGTAAGCAATACAAGTGTGTTCCAGTACAAGTTGTGGGCTGGATTTGGCCTGCAGGCCATAGTTTGCTGACCTCTGATCTAGAACAACACCTGGCACATAGTAGGCGTTCAATAAACATTTGCTGAATACAGGAATGACCTGAGTAATTTATCAAGTGCGTACTCTGTGTCGGGCACCATGCTCACGCTTTCTTTCAAATATTTCATTTTAGCCACAGAACCACCTATTAAACTCATGACGGTTATCCTCAATTTAGAGGTCAAAGGACAGACGCTAAAGGAGGCCCTGTGATTTTTCCTAAAGCCATCATGATTAAGTGACAATGTGGGGACTGCAATCCAGGTCTTCCAGGCCCCTGATCATTCCACCACTGACACGTGTCCTGCATTCTTGCTGCACGTTCCATGAAAATGCCAAGTCATGATGGGGATGATGGCTATAATTCTTCATCACCTGTTGCATATATATTCTTTCACTCATCTGTCCAGCCAGGGTGTGCCAAGTACCCACTGTGTCCCTTCATCTGCTCAGTGTGATACAAGCTCTAGCCAGACTCGAGTCCACGTTCAGGCAAAGAAGCCACCAGCATGAGGAAAATACGGACCATGTGCCAGGCGCCAGGCTGTGGGCATTAAAAACTGTGATTCTGACTCAGGGTCTGTCTTCCAAAGGCAAGGCAAGATGTGCAAGTACTCAGAGGGCCTCCCCTGTGCCAGCCACCGCGCAGCATCCTTCCCTGCCATGCTGGGAAGAAGGTGACAGGTACCATTAGAAGATCCAGGCAAAGGTCAGGGGAGCTCTGAGAAGTCAGAGTGGACTTTGACCTTGGGGCTCAGGGAAGGCTTTAGCAGAAGGTCACTACTGAGTCATGGGTTTGGGGGAGTCAGACCTGGAACCAGTTTCCATTCCTGCCACTTAATAGCCACGGAGACCCTGGGCATATGACTCAGTTTCTCCCTGACCCAGAAAACAGGGATGAAAATAGTACAAACCCCCATCATCAAAGAATTTTTTATAAAATTAAATGAGCTAATATATGTAAAGCGATTGCTGGATTCAGAGAGAGTACTTAAAATGTGGCCACAACTGTCACCCTCATTGTCATGATTTGATGGGGTCCTTGAAGATGTGATGACCATGGGGTGGTGAGAGAAACTCAGGGACTGGCCCAGCCCATGAGGCCCCTGTTAATTAAATAGTCCGAAGCCAGAGAAGTCCCCAGATTGGACCGTTTGCTGGTTTGACCAGCATCATGCACCACGGAAGGAATCCATCTGTTGCTAAGACGTCGTATGGTACACCTTGGCCCCGGCTTCCTGGATGTCCTGGGGAGACAAACTGTGCTTCTGCTCAGAGGTGCAACTTAAAGTACAACCGAGGACCAGCTCCGATGGCACAGGATGTGGAAACTGATCTCCTACTGCTGGTAATGGGGCCTGCCTCCCTGCAACCAATCCGAGCTCAATGAGTCAGCCCAAGCACCGCCCACTCAGAGCGCACAGAGGGGCGGGAAGCACTAATAGGTGCTTCATTAACATCCCCTCTGGTCCCCATTGTGTTTCCTGGAACTCCCCATCCACACCAGGCTCTGACAGAAGCACCGGTGGTGGCGGGGTGGGGTCTAACCCAATAGCAAAGAGGTGGCTTCGACTCTGATTTCACAAAATGCAGCTCAAGTCAAAGTGGTCCCCTACTCCATTCAGTACATCTTTTTTTTTTTTGCGGTACGCGGGCCTCTCACTGTTGTGGCCTCTCCCGTTGTGGAGCACAGGCTCCGGACGCACAGGCTCAGTGGCCATGGCTCACGGGCCCAGCCGTTCCGCGGCATGTGGGATCTTCCCGGACCGGGGCACGAACCCGTGTCCCCTGCATCGGCAGGCGGACCCTCAACCACTGCGCCACCAGGGAAGCCCCATTCAGTACATCTTTTGCAACTGACAATAGCTCTTTTTTCAACTTGCCCATGCATCTTAGCTCAAGACAATTCAGAAACATAAAAACAAACCCAGGGAACTGGAGAGGCTTTTAATCACATAGTAATAATAACCTAGTGTTTATCCAGCATGTCATCCTAAGGAAATTTCCAGCTCACCAAGGATTCTGGAGCTTCCACAACGTGTCGTGGGCTTTCCCAGGTGCTCCCTTACTGGTTTCTCCCGATAACCTTCAGGTCAGCACTCGGTCGATCCCTACCGGGGCTGAGGTTCAGGGAGCCTCAAAGCCAACAAAGGCACTAATGGCATCTCCTAGGAGAATGACACATCTCACCAGAGACCAGGAATACTCATGGGACTCATGGGACTCGAATTGGCCCTTAGCGATGCCCTAAGGTAGCAGGCTGGTTTCACAGTTGCCAGGCCCGGGCTGTGGTCAGAGACCTGAGGTCAGCCCCAGATTTGCCGGTATGATCTGTTTGGACTTCAGCACGTTACCTAATTTCAGCAATTTCACTTTCCTCATCTGCTAAATGGAGCTAATTCTAGTATCTATTCCCGGGATTGTGGTGAGGATTAAATGAGACAGTATGAGAGGTCCTTGGCACAGGCTGTGGCCACGACCTCTATCCCTGACCCAGGTACTCTGCTCCCTGTGCCACATACGCTGTCTCATTTCATCTTCACAGTGGCCCATGACTGGCCCCATTTTACAGATCAGGATAACAAACATTTGGGTCTCCAAGTTCAGTTGTCATGGAAATCAATTCTCTAGCCACTACCTACACTGCGCAGTGAGATTCTGCAAATAAGAACCAACCTTTGCAGAAGGTGAATTTACAGGGAAGAAAAACATGCCGCTTATACTGTAAAGAAAACAAAAAACTTGATCTCCTCAGAGCCACACATGGTCAAACAAACCCGGCAAGGCAGTAACTTCACGTATGTCAAGAGGGAGAAATTTCTTCCTGTTGCTTTCCAGGTTTGGTCTCAGATTTGTCCAGTCCTTCTCCCTGCAAGTACAAAAGCCTGGGTACCAAAACCTTGGGAAAATACCAAAGAGATGAGGGTCATTGTAGCAGGCAGAATTCTGACAGCACGCATGGCTCCTGGCTTCTGGTGTCCACACACACAGCAGCACCTGGATCTGTGCAGGCTTCAGCTAGCCAAGGTGGTGCAAAGCTGCTACAGCGATCTTGCCAAAGGTAAGAGAAAAGGAATTGGAGGGGCTGGGAGAAAAGGGGCGTGTGTGTCTGTGTGTGTGTGCGCGCGGGCGTGTAATAGGGAAGAACAAATCCAACTCCATATTGGATCTGTTTCTTTTTCTTGAAACTCTGTATTTTATTGCTTTTGCTACAAGTTAAGGATGTTGCCTACAGCCAGAAATACACAGGACAGCCCATTCTCAAGGCTCTGACCTTTAAAGGTACAACACTCTTCCATTCATATAAAGATAAAAAGTTGCAGAACAGAGAATAATATTTGTCTTGTTGGAGGTTTATAGGAACATTGCAACCAGACCTAGGTGGACAGCGGCAAGACCGGCACCAAGAAGTTCGCAACAACCAACCACACCCGCCCCCTCTTTTAGTATAAAGAAGCCTGAATTCTAACTCGGGGAAAAAGGTTCTTTGGAACACTAGTCCACCATCTTCTCTGTCTGCTGGCTTTCCCAATAAAGGTGCTGTCCCTTGCCCTAACACCTCGCCTCTGGAATTACTGGCCTGTCATACAGCGAGCAGTATGAGCTTGGACTCAGTAACACGCACACTTGCAGGGATGTTCAGGTCAGAGCAAGGGACTCTCAGCTATTCTGAGAAACTACTGAGAAAAGAGGATGTCACGAAGTTTTGCAGAGAGCAATGAATACAAACCCTCTCCGCCCCTCCCTGAAGCATCTGTGAAGCCACAGAAAGGTTCCTCTTGCTTTCCAGTAAGAATATTTCTTCTGGACTAATGCAGCACTGTGCCAAAGAGAACATACTATAGAGTCAGACTGCCCGGGTTCAAATCCCAGCTCCATCCCCGCCAGCTGTGTGACCTTGAACATGAACTTCCTTATCTGTGAAATTGGGACAGTAGTAGTACACCTCCCAGAGACTGCTGTGGGGTGGTGCACAAGACACAAGCAGCATGGAATAAATCCTTGATAAGAGTGCAATAATGAAAAGTGATGTGTGAGGGGATAAACTCAAGGGAGGGCAGCGAAGACCCAACTTCATTCCGATAACTTGGACAGTTCTTTTTTCTTGAAAACCTCTTCCACTCCTGGTGCGTCTTTCACGTTAGCATGTTCATCCTTTCCACAGTGCTTTAAGGTAAGTATTCAGTCCAAGTCTACATTTTAGAGACAGAACCTTATTTTCCCATTGCTATTTTCAACATCCTAGGAAGTGGGTAAGTTCTAGGCAGTGCTGTTAGGTGGAGATGGGCAGCCGGAGAGGAGAGAGAGGTTTCCACACAGCGTCCAGCCCTGGCGAGCCCTGGGTTCCTGTGGATTTCCCACTGGTTCCCCTTGGTGATCTTCAGAAGGCCTTATCCCTAGTGTTTCCTGTCCTAAAACCTTCCATCTCCTCCACATCTCTGTATCTACAGCCCCATTTCCACCCAACTTCTAAACCAACTGGTCTACACAGGGTACCCTAATCTTCACCTCCCATTCAAGTTTTTTTCCTCCAACTTTTTATTTTGACATTTTTCAAACTTACAAAGAAGTTGAGAGAAAACAGCGAACACTTACATGCCCTTCACCTAGATTTATCCAATGTTAACATTTTGTCCCCTTTTGCTTTATTTATACTTTTTAAAAATTATGATACATTGGAAAATAAGTTGGAGACATCATGACTGTGGGGTGGAATAATGGCCCCCAAAGAGGTCCTCATCTAACTCTAAGAGCCTGTGAATATTTGGGGTAACATGGCAAAGGGGAATTAAGTTTGCAGGTGGACTTCAGATTGCTAATCAGCTGACCTTAAGATGGAGAGATTTTCCTGGTATCCTTGATAATATCTAGATTTTAGCCCTATGAGACCCATTTCAGACTTTTAATTTTCAGAACTCTAAGCTGATAAATTTGTATTGCTTTAGGCCACGAAATTTGTGGTAATTTGTTACAGCAGCAACAGGACACTAATATAATAACCGTTCCTCTAAATTCTTCAGCACCTCTTAATAACAAGGACATTTTCCTTTATAACCACAATGTCATTATCACACCCAGGAAAATTAACAAAAATTCCATAATATCATCTAATATGAAATGCACATTAGCATTTCTCTAACTGTCTCAAAAATGTTTACTCATACTTAAAAATCCAGGATCTAATCAAGGTACATGATGGAATTTGGTTATGTTCCTTTATTCCCTTTTAACCAACAACAGTTTCTTGGGGTTGGGCGACGTTTTTCATGTTACCGACATTTTTAAAGAGTCAGGCCAGTTGCCATACAGAGTAACACACATTCTGGATTTGTCGGGTGGCCTACTCCTAATGAGAACCGGATTAGGCCTCTTTGGTAAGACTATCTCATGGAGGATCCTGGAATCCTCCACGCACTCCTCAATGAACCACTCAAGTCACCAGTGCCTTCCACGTTTCTTAATCCAACTGACACATCTCTTTCCTCGTGTAAGACTTTCTCAGTAGCATTTGACAGATGGATCACTGTGTCTCCAAAAACATTCTCTTCTTCTCAGCTTTTATGACACTTAGCTATTCTAGTTTTCCCCCTACTTCTTTCTAAGATTCTTTTTGGTCAACTCTATGGGCTTATTTTCCGCTACTCAACCTTTAAACACTGGAGCTACTCAGGTTCAACGTGCCCTTTCTCCTTCTCTGTGTCTTCACCTGGGCGAGCTCATCCGCACCCACGGCTTCCATTTGCTGATGGCTCCCAAGTTCATGACCTCAACTTGGCCCATTCCTCTGACAGCTGGGCTCACAGAGCCACCTGTCTACCTGACATCACCAGGATGTTTCCATGGCATCTCTAAGAAGTTAAAAACGAAACTCTCAATTTTCCTTCCAAAGCTTTTGATCCCCAGTCTCCCATTGGGAAAAAGCACCAGCTCCTTCATTGTTGTTACAACTGGAACCCAGGGAATCACTCCTCATTGCTCCCTCCATTTGCTGTCACAATTAACCTGGGTTGAAAGTCCCTGGACACCATCACTTATGCCAGTCACTCACTTCTATCCATCCTCCAGTCTAAGTTACTATGATCTCATGTCTGGCCCAGGTGTTGGGATTAGACAGTCAACAAGACAGCAAAATCCCTCAGTTTCCTCTTTGTAAAATAGACTGGTGTATAGTAACTAAATTAGATAACACATAAAAAGTCCTTGACATAATGTCTGCCTTACAGTAAATATTCAATCAATGTTACCTTTAAGGGGAAAAGAACCTAGAGTAAGTAAAGCAGTGGGCAGGTAGGGATAGAAAGGAACAGTCATCACTGGGAGAAAGGAAATAAAGAAAATAAGATGAAATTAGAAAGTGAAGCTCTTTCTGGATGCCAGAGTTTCAAGTCCATCTGAGTTCCCTAATGATCAAGGCAAAGAGAAAAACAAGATTAGGTGCAAGAATCGTAGTGTTCAAAAGACAAAACCAGGTGGTAACAGCCCTCTCTACTGAGCACCTGTTGTGTGCTAGACATTCCAACAGGCCCTGGAGGTATAACGATGGATGGGATGATTTATCCCCATCTCACACTGGGCCTACCCTCAACGAACTCTAGTTCAAATTCTTAACAATACTATTATTATTACAATTTATTTTATTCTAACAATAATTATGGTTATTAACATTACTACTTATTATCATCCAGTGCCTCTGCCTCTGAGATGACGAGAGCTTCGTTATGCCACCTTCTGACAGTTCAGCCCATTTATTTTCCAAGTGGTTTATTATTATGACTGCACTTTTCGTAAAAAGCCCCACGGCCAACGGCACACATTAAATTCAGTTGGTCTGGTTGGATGGTGGCTTTGTAGGCTGAAATCTCATTCTACCAGACCACTACTCGAAGCTTCACTACTCAGCCTGGGAGGCTGAGCTGGGACCCACTGGGCCCCATGTGAGCATCTTGCCCGACGCCGACCTCCGTGGTCCCTCTCAATGCACAGTGAGCTGGAAGGGGGCCCGTCTTAGAGCGAAGCCTCCTCCCTCCCTGCCTGGGTTGCCTCGGCAAGTTGCTGAACCTCCCTGGGCCTCAGCTGCTTCTTCTGTAATAAGGTAGTCATGACAGGAGTATATACACCGCATAGGGCTGGGGAAGGAATCATGAAAAATCTCACACAGGAGAACGCCTGGCACAAAGCACAGGGTCAGGAAATGCTCTGTTTTCTGACAGGGATCCCTGAGGGAAGGATCTGTTTTCCAGAGCAATCAGTTGTGAATTAAAACAGGTTGTCAACAAATGATGCTCAACAAATGATGCTCCTATGGCCTGCCTATGTTTGGTGGCCTCTGTATGGGTGACCCAGGGAACCACCTTGGCTCTTAGAATATTTAGCTTGAAAGATCCTTGCTTTAAGAATTATATTTTTAAAGGTTAAAAAATACTTCCCAAAGAAGTAATTTGTTTAAGGGCAAATGGAAGGTACAGGACTCAAAATCATGATCACCTCAATCCAAGTTCAAGAATTTTTTTTCTTCACATTTAGCTAAATGCCAACTATCTACCCTGGTGTCTGTTTATCTGTCTGCCTATCTATCTAAGTCCTAGGATTGTCTTTTAAAGAAAAGAATATCTACTACGAAAAAGTCACATTTATAAAACATTTACTCCTGGTGCAAAAGGCTCACAGGATTATTCTGTGTCTGCATACTTGGGTGGGTATGCAGGGACGGCGGGGGAGACAGATGGTGCCAGGGGCAAACACTGAGCAACAAAATCTAGAGTGACACCAAATTCCACATCAGTTTTGAAAAATCTCTGTTTCGAGAGAAATCACCTTGTCTTCAAATTGAACACAAGTCCAAAATATAGTCTTTATTCTCTGCAAACAGTTTCTGCTGAACCAAACAAAACATGAGAACAAACGGCTTCAGGTCTCTGCCATTCTTTGACTCTTTGGTTAATTTTTATTTTCATTTTCCGGTGCAATATGGTCTCTCCCAATTAAGGAGCTTCTTGGTGTTGCTTTTGACTTCTGTGCATTTTTGGAAAATGTATTAGACTTGAACAGAATGGAAGAAACCAACTTATACTGGCTTTTTATTTTTTAAATAGCATTCTCTAAAATAATTTGCTCATTATTTCCATTTTCTAAATTCTCTAAGTACCTTCCTCTGCCAAAAAAAAATTTCTCAAATGTCAGAATATTATTTGCGGTGCCTCAAGAACTCAACATTTTATTAAAGGTTACTTGCATAAGCCTTTTCCCTTATTAAAATGCTATTTTGTTGAGGATTCTGCATCTATGTTCATCAGTCATACTGGCCTGTAGTTTTCTTTCTTTGTGACATCTTTGTCTAGTTTTGGTATCAGGGTGATGGTGGCCTCATAGAATGAGTTTGGGAGTGTTCCTCCCTCTGCTATATTTTGGAAGACTTTGAGAAGGATAGGTGTTAGCTCTTCTCTAAATGTTTGATAGAATTCTCCTGTGAAGCCATCTGGTCCTGGGCTTTTGTTCGTTGGAAGATTTTTAAGCACAGTCTCAATTTCAGTGCTTGTGATTCGTCTGTTTATATTTTCTATTTCTTCCTGGTTCAGTCTCAGAAGGTTGTGCTTTTCTAAGAATTTGTCCATTTCTTCCAGGTTGTCCACTTTATTGGCATATAGTTGCTTGTAGTAGTCTCTCATGATCCTTTGTATTTCTGCAGTGTCAGTTGTTACTTCTCCTTTTTCATTTCAACAAAATGCTATCAAACAGAATCCAACAGCACATTAAAAGGATCATACACCATGATCAAGTGGGATTTATCCCAGGAATGCAAGGATTCTTCAATATATGCAAATCTATCAATGTGATAAACCATATTAACAAACTGAAGGAGAAAAACCATATGATCATCTCAATAGATGCAGAGAAAGCTTTCGACAAAATTCAACACCCATTTAGGATAAAAACTCTCCAGAAAGTAGGCATAGAGGGAACTTACCTCAACATAATAAAGGCCATATATGACAAACCCACAGCCAACATCATTCTCAATGGTGAAAAACTGAAACCATTTCCTCTAAGATCAGGAACAAGACGAGGTTCTCCACTCTCACCACTATCATTCAACATAGTTTCGGAAGTTTTAGCCACAGCAATCAGAGAAGAAAAATAAAAGGAATCCAAATTGGAAAAGAAGTAAAGCTATCACTTTTTGCAGATGACATGACACTATACATAGAGAATCCTAAAGATGCTACCAGAAAACTACTAGAGCTAATCAATGAATTTGGTAAAGTAGCAGGATAAAAAATTAATGCACAGAAATCTCTGGCATTCCTATACACTAATGATGAAAAATCTGAAAGAGAAATTAAGGAAACACTCCCATTTACCATTGCAACAAAAAGAATAAAATGCCTAGGAGTAAACCTACTTAAGGAGACAAAAGACCTGTATGCAGAAAACTATAAGACACTGAAGAATGAAATTAAAGATGATACAAACAGATGGAGAGATATACCATGTTCCTGGATTGGAAGAATCAACATTATGAAAATGACTATACTACCCAAAGCAATCTACAGATTCAAAGCAATCTACAGATTCAATGCAATCCCTATCAAACTACCAATGGCATTTTTCACAGAACTAGAACAAAAAATTTCACAATTTGTATGGAAACATGAAAGACCCTGAATAGCCAAAGCAATCTTGAGAAAGAAAAACGGAGCTGGAGGAATCAGGCTCCCGAATTTCAGACTATATTACAAAGCTACAGTAATCAAGACAGTATGGTACTGGCACAAAAACAGAAATACAGATCAATGGAACAGGATAGAAAGCCCAGAGATAAACCCACGCACATGCGGTCACCTTATTCTTGACAAAGGAGGCAAGAATATACAATGGAGAAAAGACAGCCTCTTCAATAAGTGGTGCTGGGAAAACTGGACAGCTACATGTAAAAGAATGAAATGAGTACACTCCCTAACACCATACACAAAAATAAACTCAAAATGGATTAAAGACCTAAATGGAAGGCCAGATACTATCAAACTCTTAGAGGAAAACATAAGCAGAACACTCTATGACATAAATCACAGCAAGATCCTTTTTGATCCACCTCCTAGAGAAAGGGAAATAAAACCAAAAATAAATAAATGGGTCCTAATGAAACTTAAAAGCTTTTGCACAGCAAAGGAAACCATAAACAAGATGGAAAGACAACCCTCAGAATGGGAGAAAATATTTGCAAATGAAGCAACTGACAAAGGATTAATCTCCAAAATATACAAGCAGCTCATGCAGCTCAATATCAAGAAAACAAACAACCCAATTCAAAAATGGGCAGAAGACCTAAATAGACATTTCTCCAAAGAAGACATACAGATTGCCAAAAAACACATGAAAGGATGCTCAACATCACTAATCATTAGAAAAATGAAAATCAAAACTACAATGAGGTATCACCTCATACTGGTCAGAATGGCCATCATCAAAAAATCTACAAACAATAAATGCTGGAGAGGGTGTGGAGGAAAGGGAACCCTCTGGCACTGTTGGTGGGAATGTAAGTGGATACAGCCACTATGGAGAACAGTATGGAGGTTCCTTAAAAAACTAAAAATAGAACTACCGTAAGACCCAGCAATCTCATTATTGGGCATATACCCTGAGAAAACCATAACTCAGTAAGAGTCATGTACCACAATGTTCACTGCAGCTCTAGTTACAATAGCCAGGACATGGAAGCAACCTAAGTGTCCATCGACAGATGAATAGATAAAGAAGATGTGGCACATATATACAATGGAATATTACTCTGCCATAAAAAAGAACGAATTTGAGTTTATTTGTAGTGAGGTGGATAGACCTAGAGTCTGTCATACAGAGTGAAGTAAGTCAGAAAGAGAAAGACAAATACCGTATGCTAACACATATATATGGAATCTAAAGAAAAAAAAAGGTTCTGAAGAACCTAGGGGTAGGACAGGAATAAAGACACAGATGTAGAGAATGGACTTGAGGGCACGGGGTGTGGGAAGGGTAAGCTGGGACGAAGTGAGAGAGTGGCATGGACATATATACACTACCAAATGTAAAATAGATAGCTAGTGGGAAGCAGCCGCATAGCACAGGGAGGTCAGCTCAGTGCTTTGTGACCACCTAGAGGGGTGGGGTAGGGAGGGTGGGAGGGAGATGCAAGAGGGAGGAGATATGGGAATATATGTATATGTATAGCTGATTCACTTTGTTACAAAGCAGAAACTAGCACACCATTGTAAAGCTATTAGACTCCAATAAAGATGCTAAAAAAAGGTTATTTTAATTTTTCTATTTATACAAATAGTATAAATAGAACAGGTTAAGTGGTTGGATACAGTAAGAGACTGAATGATGCTAAAAATGCAGAGTTGGTAGACAGAGAGGGCAGAGAAGGGAGAAAGGGAGAAAGAGAGGCTGGGAAGATGAGCCAGGAGAAAAAGGAGAGAAGGAAGGAAGCAAATAAACCACACAGCACATCTGATGAATTGAATGGACTTTCTCAGAACCCCAGGTGATGCTGGCATCTGCCCCAAAAGGAAGGAGCTGAACCTCAGACCGCATCCCCATATGGCACGAGCTATGGGCTGCAACAGCAAGCTCTGGCTCATCCCTCCTCTGACCTCACAGTGAAGCCACCTGCACGCATCGGCCTGCACACACCTGAAGATGCGTTCAGTGCAGCCATAAATCAAGTGCCCTTTGAGCCGGGCCATCCTAGAAATCCACCAACAAAACGGGAAGTCTTCTCCGGACCTCTGTCCAAATAACGGGAGGTGTCCACAAAGGTGTTGGAGGACAAACCAATGGTGTAACATGCACTTAAGATTTATATATTTATTCATAGGCTTTGTCTCTGTATGTGCAGTAGAATCAACCTGCTTCACAAGTTTTAACAACGTTGCAAGAAAAACTCCTGTAATGAGTTACAGAAATAGCTCTCACCTCTGTGCGCCCGCAGAGCAGCCTAAGCCTCAGACTGTTTTTGTCACTTTTTTATTCCAGTGCATTTGAACATTTTTGCAGCTCTCACAGTAAGCTGTTTGTTCTATTAGCAGACAAGCAACACGCTGCCTGCACCTCAGGAAGACAGCTCTCCTGATACACCTGGTGTCCTGTTTCTCTTATCCCATCCTCGCCATACTGGCCTTCAGGAGCCATTTTACATCGAGGCCCACAGAGCTAGAAAAAGGGAGAGAAAGGGGGGCAAAAGAATCCTAAGATTTCAATAACCCCTTACACTGAACAAAATACCAAGCATCCATAAAGATGGAAGAACTTTTGGGGCACCCCCATAAGGCCGTTATTACATCCCTGTCTGGGCACATGCCCCCATAAGGCCATTATTACATCCCTGTCTGTGCACATGCCCCCATAAGGCCATTACTACATCCCTGTCTGTGCACATGGGATGCTGAGAACCTCAGAACAGGACGATCCTGCCCACCCCTAGGCTCCCAGGGCCTGCCCCTTCACCAGTTATTGGACTTCAGATAAACTCTCTTTCTGAGCCTCAGTTTTCTCTTCTGTAAAATGGAAACATTCCTTTCTATGGTCTGTTTTCAGCCTAGGAGCCAGAGAGATGCTACTAAAACCTAAAGTCAGCTCATATCACTCTCTCAGAACCCTCCAGGAGCATTTCAAATTCCCCAGAGTGAAGGTCCAGGCCCTAAGACGGCCTCCAAGGTCCTGGTGACCTCAGCATCCTCTCCTCTCTCTGACTGCGCGTCCCACTTCGTGTTCTCACCATCTGGACCACGCTGGTCTCCTGGCTGCTCCCAGAACACGCGAGACCCTTTCCTCCGTCAGCACGGCATGCTCCGTGTTCTTCTCCTCATTGCCCCCTCCCTCCCTTCCATGAACTCTGCTTCCAGGGCCCTTTGGATAAGGCCTCATCATCACCCAGCACCCAACAGCAAGCCACCCTTCCCCGCACCCAGCCCCTGCTTGTTTTCCTCCCGAGAGAGATGACCACTCAGCCCCACCTGTTTTGCTTATTTGCTTATTTCCCCCTACCCTAACTGAAACCTGAGCTCTGTGAGGATGGGGATTTTAACCTGCTTTGCGACAGCTGTATCCACAGTGCCTAGGACAGTGCCTGACACCTACCAGGTACGTAATCACTCTTTCCTGAAGGCAAGCTTATTTCAAATGAGAGTCAACAAGCCCTACACGGCGTACGAACGCATTCTATCAGTGTGAGAGCAGAGAGCAAGGGACAAGCCATGACTTCTCAGGAGGTCCTTTCTGCTTCCTTCTTGATTTTGCACGTGCTCAGGATAGGTGATGAAAGTCATGTCCAGACGTCCTGTCCCCCACAGGGCAGGCAGGCCGTCTCCTAGTGGAGATGGTCACGGAAGCTGGAACGGTGTCTATACTTGGTAACCTTATAAAAAGGAGGACGTAAACGTCTAGTGGTGGCCATCAGAGAAAGTCTCCCAGAGCAGCAGGAATGTGCGATGGGCTTTAGAGGACGTGCAAGATGGCAGCGAACAGAGAGGTCAGGGAAGGATATTCTGGTTCAGAACAACATGTACAAAGGCGGTGAGACAGGAGAGCAGAGTGCCTTTATCGATCTGTTCAAGCATCTTGCATTGACCACCTACCCTGTGTCCTGCCCTGTGCGCAGAGCTGGGTGGACTCTGGAAACACAGCATCACATGGTTTGTGGTTTGCAGTGAGGCAGGAAGAGGAAAGACCATTTTAGGACCCTGTTGGTTTGGTACTCATGTTGGGTGATGGAATAGCCAATGGAAGCACTAAGAAAAGGCATGACACTGGCTTTAGGAAGAAAGAAGGGAGACAAGGCAATGTCAATGTCTCAACAGTGGGGCACACATGTGTGAGGGTCTGCAGAGGTAGCAGATGGGGCAGGAGACCAGTGCAAAGGTCCCGGGGAGAACAAGGGTCTGAGCTGAGATGGTAAAAAAAAAAAAAAAATTCCAGGAAAGAATTCTGGTCTTACTATAGACCTCCCTGTCCCCCAGATGCTCCAGGGATTCTCTTGCCACCCCTCCCGGCATCCAGCCTAGCAGCAAGTCTCATCAATTCCACCCTACAACACATCCCATACGGATCCCATATGGACGGTGGGAAGAAGCACGGGCTTGGCAACTAAGCTTCCTAGATGCACATCCTGGCTCCTCTACTTCCCAGCTCCGTGTTCTTCAGCAAGTGATTTCTTTAAGCCTCTGTTCTCTAAGTCTCACCCATGACTTGGGAACAGTAATAGAACCGATGGGATAAAGCTGCTGGCAGTGTTTCATGAGTTACTCCAGCATACGTGCTCAATAAATATTAGATATTATTACCATGAATGCCACCCCTGGTCCAAGCCCATCAACCTCTCATCTGGAGCTGTGAAGAATCATGCTAAGTGGTACCCCAGCCTCAATTTTTGCCCCTCTTGAACCCATTCTTCACATCTCTTCCCACAACCCTCAGCATTGAGAACTCCAAAGGAAATGAAAAACGAGCCAATTCCCCCCATGTCTTCCTGCTGCACTTAGAATAAAATCCAAGGCTCTCCCTGCATGATCAGCAGGTTCTCCCACCTCACCCCATGTCACCCTCCCCCTTAACCACCTGGCCTTTAAATAAGTTCCTCCAACACGCCAAGTCCTTCCTGCCTCAGGACCTTTGCACTTACTGTTCTCTCTACACACAAGGGTAACCAACTCCCTGGCATAAGATCTGGCCCAAAGATCAACTCCTCCCTTTCTGACTGTCCTATCTACAAAGCTGCTCACCCCAGGAATTAGGGCTTACCAATTCTATGTATTTCCTTTCATATTTGTTAAATTAATTCAGTGATCTCCCCACTCTAGATTCTAGCTCCATTAGGGCAGAAGTTCTCTATCTTGCCCGGTGTTGAATTTCCAGCTTAGCATCTAATAGGAGCCCAATAAATATTTGCCAAGAAAAAAAGAATAAATATACCAATTTCAGAGCTAGTGTCAAGGAAGAGAGTGTCTACTATCTCTCTTAGCATCACTGAACAAAATTATACTAGCTTCCAGAGATTCAGTCGTTCAGCCCAGTTTGGCTTCAACCACCCAACTGTTCATTTGTTCATTCATTTATTCATTCATTCCCTTGGCAAGTAGTCTACTGTCTACACTAGAAGCCAGGCACTGCCGGAGACAAAATAATAAGACACGGCCCTGCCCCCCAGGCGCTCATAGTCTGCTGGAGGAGACAGCCGTGTCAATAGGCAAAGACAACGTGGAAAGACACATGCTAAGGAAGAGGCACATGCAGAAGAACCCGACCTGGCAGTCAGGGAGGGCTTCCCAGAGGCAGCGGCACTTAGAGCTCAACGGTGAGCTGGACCTGGCCCGGTGAAGGAGGTTGTGTGCAGGGCATGAGACAGATATATATATATATGCTACTCAACCCTGCATTATTAATATATCCAACACACAGTTATCTGGCATCCAGCTGTGCACCTTTTCTGTGGAATCTGCCTCCTTCTTTGTGAAATGAGGGGGTTGAACTAAAACCCAGTTCGACTCCCATCCGCCTCTAAGTTACCCGTTTGTTTCAGCACAGGGCCGGGTTCACGGCTCATGTGATCACGGTCTGATTTCCAGGCACAGAGCCAAACCCCAGGTCTGGCTCTCCATATAGCCTTGTGCTCAAGTACACAGCCTGTGTCATAACCCAGATAAAAGTGACATTTGATCAACTTGGAACAACAGGCTCTCAACAGGATGGCCCCACGTGGCGCAGGCTGCACAGGCGAGGAGCCAGCTCCTCGGCCCCGGTGACGCCACCGAGGGTCCCTGCACGGCGGTCCCACACCAGCTCCGACTCTGACTGCCAAGGAAGCCCAGGTGGACGTAGGGAAGCAGCAGAGATGCCCGCCTGCAAGAGTCTCCTCTCCTGCATCACAACTGTCAGGAAATCAATCACAATCATGCACGTGGGGCGAGGCAGTCCGTGAGAAACAGGGCACAGAGAAGCAGAGCGGTGAGGCTCTCCAGCGCTCTGGCTGCCGTGTGTTTATGTCCCGGGCCTCCCTGTGCCTGGCCACGATGGCATTACATTCTAGCGCCTTCCCTTCGCTCTTCTCTACGTGGTCTCACTTACTCTTTCACCAGGACCTGGAAAGGCAGGTGGTGGCGTTAGTTTCACATCTGCAGGACTGAGGCTCCAGGCGAGCCTCGCCCGGGCCTCTGACACTAACGCAGAGGGCAGGGGAGCTGGGCAGCCCTTAACTCGCCTTCACAAAATTCACGCAGGAAGGTTGGGGCCAGGGTTGGGCTAGGGGAGGGCCCCAGAGCCGGCTGCCACCCCACTCTGCATCGTGTCTGGTAGCAAACAACGTCTTCTGCTTGGTAAGCCCTTAGAGTCCCCTTAATTCTTCCTTAAACAAGATTAACCACAGATAAACACAAACCACCAGCACATTTTAATTCAGAGAAGCAACGAAGGCTGCTGTTATGGGGTCTGGTCTTTCGCAGGTCTCCTGGCAGGGCCCAGAGTGACCTGAGAGGCTGTTCACAAATGCCCTCCCGGGCTCCTTGAAAGGCTGTGCCCCCTCTTTCACGCGAGCTCCACCTGACTTCTGGCAGGGGGCGCACAGGGGACCTGGGGGGGCAGCGGGGCAGTGAAGCGATTCTACATGATACTGTCACGGCGGACACAGGACTTTATGCGTTTGGCAAAACCCACAGAATCGTACAACACCAAGAGTGAAGCATGATGTAAACTAGGGGCTTTGGTGAATGACAATGTACCACTATTGGTTCATCCACTGTAACAAACATGCCAACTAAGGCAAGATGTTAAAAATGGGAGAAACTGTGTGTGGACAGAGATCTACAGAAACACTGCATTCTCTGCCTAACTGTTCTGTAAACCTAAAACTGCATTTTTAAAAAAAAAGTCTGTTAATTAAAAAGAAATTAAAAATTAAGCAAGAAGTCCAATATACAGTGGAATATTACTCATCCATAAAAAAGAATGAAATAATACCATTTGCAGCAACATGGATGGACCCAGAGACTATCATACTAAGTGAAGTAAGTCAGACAGAAAAAGACAAATATCATATGATATCACTTATATGTGGAATCTAAAAAAAACAATACAAATGAACTTGTTTACAAAACGGAAACTGACTCACAGGCTTAGAAAACAAACTTACGGTTACCAAAGGGGAAAGGAGGGGGAGATAAATTAGGAGGCTGGGATTAACATATACACACTATTATATATAAAATAGATAAACAACAAGGACCTACTTCGTAGCACAGGGAACTCTACTCAATACTCTGTAATAACCTATAGGGGAAAAGAATCTGAAAAAGAATAGATACCTGTATATGTATAACTAAATCACTTTGTTGTTCTCCTGAAACTAACACAACATTGTAAATCAAATATACTCTAATATAGGGCTTCCCTGGTGGTGCAGTGGTTGAGAGTCCGCCTGCCGATGCAGGGGACACGGGTTCGTGCCCCGGTCCGGGAAGATCCCACATGCCGTGGAGCGGCTGGGCCCGTGAGCCATGGCCGCTGAGCCTGCGCGTCCAGAGCCTGTGCTCCGCAACGGGAGAGGCCACAACAGTGAGAGGCCCGCATACCGCAAAAAAAAAAAAAAAAAAAAAAAAATATATATATATATATATATACACTCTAATATAAAAAATAAAGAAAAAAGAAAGCAAGAAAATGTCCAAATGAGGATTTGTCACAAAGACAGCCGTGGCCTGGGGCTCTCCTGCGGGTCGTGGGAGCTCCTGGGCCCTTAGCAGGCCCAGTGGCCACTCTGACCACCTCCTCCCCCAGACCCTGTAGTGGGACAGTGGCCCTGCCCCAGCCCGAGCCTTGTGCGTACAGACCCTCAGCCCATCCCTGCTCTCCAGGGAGCAGGCTGCTTCGAACGCCGAGGCTGGCACATTCAAGCAAGCTCGGGTTGGGGTTCATTAATTAGCGGTTGGATGTTCAAACGGCACGCAGGCGCGGGCTACAAGCGTGAATCCTGCCTGCCGCCCAAGCCTCAGAAAGACCACCTGACGCTCCACCCCAAGCCGTGTAGACGTCGAACTCTAAAAGCCTCAAGGAAACAAATACCATAATTGCTTTTCCACTGGCCAATGTCTATGAATCCTTCAGGACTCAGTCACCTCCTCTGGAAGCTTCTGGGCCCACACAACTGGGGCTCATGATCTTCTCCTGCTGTACTGAGTGCCCCACATTTACCGTTCTGGGGACGACTGTTCCTGCATCTGTCTCCTCTGCAGTCTGGTGGATCCTGCAGAGAACAGGGACCTAGTTTTATTCATCCTTTGGACACCCCAGGGAACATGCTGTAGCTGGATGTTAGTAGCTTAGTTTTCAGCTCCTAAGGACTCGCCATGAGGCCAGGCTACAGGGGAGGGTAGGACACTGTCCTCTCCCCATGAGCCGCTCCTGAATCACTTCTCCCTGAAACCTGTGAAATCACTTCTCTTCCAGAACCTGTGGCCAAATGCCACCAGGAACTCCTCAGATGACCTGCAAGTTGGCCAACACAGCTCAGACTTGCCCCACTTTCGCTTCTCTTCCACAAAATTCACAGCAAATAGAAAGACATTGACAGGGGAGTTTCGATTAGGGAGGAGGGAAGTAGGACAAAGAAGTGTTCTGCAGACCAGTGGTTCTAGATGGGAAGAAGGGTCACATAGCAAAGCTCCAGGGCAAGGAGAGCTCTGTCACTTGAGAAAGTTCCCCTGAAGCTCTGAGCATCAGAGCTCTCAGTCCCTCAGAGAGTTCTCCTCTCTCCCCTGGTTCAGAACTGGGGTGGTTTTTTTTTTTTTTTTTTTTTTTTTGCAGTACGCGGGCCTCTCACTGTTGTGGCCTCTCCCGCTGTGGAGCTCAGGCTCCGGACGCGCTGGCTAAGCGGCCATGGCTCACGGGCCCAGCTGCTCCGCGGCACGTGGGATCCTCCCGGACCGGGGCACGAACCCGTGTCCCCTGCATCGGCAGGCAGACCCCCAACCACTGCGTCACCAGTGAAGCCCTGGGGTGGTTTTTTGATTGTTAACTTGGCTAAGTACAACCTCCAGTTACTCAATCAAACACAAAGTGCTTCCTTGAAGGTATTTTATAGATGTGATTAAAGTCCCTAATCAGTTGATTTTAAATAAGGGAGCTCACTTTGTATACGATAAGCATTTATCTTAATGTTCACAATAACCCCACTCTCCTGATTTTCCAGATGAGGAAAAGAGAAGATTCCTGAGTGACTCACCCACGATCCCAGTTACAGAGACAGAACAAGGGTTTGAATGTGTGTCTCCAAGACCAAAGAGCCTGTATTTTCCTGACATACCAAGGGTGGGGGTGAGGTCAGGGCAGAGCCTGGGCAGAGTGAGGGCGGAGCTGTGGAAAGGGACAGGAGACACTGCAGGAGCAGGTGATACATGCCCTTGGTTAATTTCCCATTCTTCAAAAGTTTGTCATGGAGCTGCCATGGGGCAAAAGTTCAGAAAGTGGCCAGAGACAAGACATTGGCTACTTCTGAATATGCACAGACCCCACCCACGAGCCATCAGTCCACAAAGTGCAGGGTAAGCTTGTCCAGGTGCATGAAATGGCCATCCCCACAAAGAACAACTCTGAGATTCTCCAAGTTATGTGGTCCCCCAGCTCACTCTCCCTCTAGTACCCAGCCTCTTCGTGGCACTAAAACTACAGGCTGCTTCTGAAAGAGCCCTTCTTGCATTTGGTTTCAGAGTAAGAGACCTGCTAAGGCACTATCTGGAAGGTGAAGACTTCAAGACGTGGTTGACTGGGGTTTACTCCACCCTATCAAAGAACTCTGGAAAAGCACCCACACCACGCAGTACCAGGGGCTGTGCTGGGGCAACAAGGTGGGGTGAAAAGATCAGCAGACAGGGGTCCTGCCTTCCAGGAATTTGCAGTTTAGGCTGGAGACTGACAAGTTCAAAAACGACTCTGGCTGTTTCAAGACAAGATCAACGCTGCAGCCGGGTCCAATCATTTCTTCATTCAACCAACACTTCTTTATGCAGCAAACATACAGATTTAGCTTTGGAGGGCCTCTACCAGGGATAGGACATCACAACAAAGATGGAGGAGGGGACCCCCGAAAGGCACCCCAGGGGGAGGCTCCTCCCAGAAAATAAAACCGCTGAAAACTTCACTCCCAAATCGCCTCCAGGTCAGGAAAGGCAATGCTGAAGGCAACATTCAGCCTCAGAGAACAGGAAACCAGGCAGAGATGTCCCAGGTGGGTGGCCACGTGTGGGTGATTTCAATTCTCTGTGCAACAGTTTCCACACTTGTGAATTGGGAGTAGTAATGCCGAATTTTCCAATTTCACAAGGCTATGGTGGGGAGTAAACCTTCTAATTGAAGAAACGGTGCTGTTTCAAAATATTTAACCCTGGGTTTTGTCTGAATACTGATTAATCAGAACAGATGGTGGCCTTGGGGCATCTTGGGTACCAGTAATTAACACTTTTCTTGCTGGATCGAGTGGAGTTTGGGACAGACGATTAGGGTTTAGGGGTGAGAGAGGGAGGTCAGGGACTCAGGAGCCTGGGGCAGCAGCTACCCCCCAAACCTGCAGAGGAGAACTTCAGTATTTTAACTGGGGTCGCCCACTCATTATAGGCTTCCCCTTGCTCTAAGCATGAAGGAAACAAACATTGATTTTAAAATCTTGCCTTGCCTACTTTGCAGGCATCATCTCCTTCACAACTCTGTACCCGAGCCCCATCTGCCCAATGTACAACACACAGACCGACAGACACACAGGCCCACACAGAGACACACACAGAGACACATACGGAAACACATGCGCACACACACACACCCCAACACTAAACTAGTATGTTCCCTCAGTTCCGGACACCAAAAGTATAAGAAACACTATGAATTTAACAACAGGTCAGAACTCGGGGGCTTGGGGTAGGAGATACTAACGTTAAATATACAAACTGATCTCAGGAGTCAACTTGGATTCAGAAATCAGGTCAACGCTTCTCCACTTTCGTAGGCTTCAAGTGAAAAAACTGTGTGCATGTGATGAGAGAAAGGGGGAAAGACAATCTCGTGTGTGGGAAGAGCATGTAATAACTCACAAAGGAGACAGAAAATGAGGGGTTCTTTTTCCTCCCCTTTTTACAAACCAAGCCAGGCTGGGCACCTGTGCTTCCCATGCCCGGTGTAAGCCAGCGGTCAACACCTCCACCCGGGCCTCCGCCCGCCATCCTTCCTCAGAGGAGGTGCGGACTGACGGCGGTGAGGCGGGTGGGCGAGGGCAGGGCTGGTTCCACAGGAGGCGGGGACCCTTCCCGCTAGGGAGGCGACAAGCCCTACAAAGGGAGCCAACAGCCCTGCCCCGCAGCTCTGCAGACTCGCCCTCGCAAAGGGACCGGTGGCCTCGTTCCTTTGGCTCCGCGCTATCTCTGATGGGGAAAGAGAACGACTCCCTAGACAAATCACAGGTTGATTTTTCTCTCCACCCTGGAAAGTAGGGGTTTAGGGTTAGCTCCACCCGGAGTCCGCCAGGTTAAACTGGATTCAGAGTAAATCAATGTGGCTACACTTCAGTCCCGGAATCCAGGGAGCACAGTTCTTTTAGTTCCTGGCCGCCTCCGTTTTCTCTCTCTCTTCTGATCCTTCTCCCTGGAACCATGTCCCCCTCCTGTCCGCACCCACTGCCTTCCTCCGTCGCAGCAACGGACACACGGAACGGAAGCGCCTGTTTGCTGCTGTCTCCCCAGTACCACTGGGCTCGCGGGTCTCATGCTTCCACCGCCCTCAACTATCCGGGACGCTTGCAAAACTCACATATTCCTGGTGCCAAAGCCAGGCGGTCTAGCTCAGTGGGTCTGCAGCAGAGTGCGGAAATCTGCATGTTTCACACGCTCCCCAGGTAACCCAAGTTCAAGCACCCCTCGAATCACACCGAAGGAACCCTGGGCCACAGTAAGAGCCAGGGACTGTGTGGTTTCTTAGCACCAGTGCTCATCCCAGCAGGGGGAGTGGGCTTTTGACAGAAGGACGCTGGCTACTGGCTGCAGGAAGTTGCTAGGTGGCTGGATGAAGAAATGAGTGAGTAAATAGGTTAATTTAGTGATAATGAACTTATTCACAAACTTGCTCACCCACCCGTCCACTGAAATTGATTAAGCTCTGGACCAAAGGGCTATAAAAAGTATTATGCAGACTATGTCAGGGAACAATTAAAAAAAATTTTTTTTAACCATCACGGACTAAATTCAGCAACCAGCTACTCAAGTGCTCGATGTGGAATGGGTTCCATAAAATTCTCCCTAGAAAATCGTCAGCATAATACTCTACGGAGATATCTGCAAGAATCCAACAGGGTCTCGAGGCTCTTTGCCAAATACTGGTGCAGTGAGTTTGAGTCCTGCTTCTACCGCCTGGGGTGTGTTTCTGGGTGTATGAAATCTTCTCTGTGCCCTGCTCTGGTCCTCCAGGCAGCTCCCTTACCTTCAACAAAGCGAATATCTGACCCTGTACCCTGTGAATTAAACAAGAGCCCCGTGGTAGGCAGATTTCCAAGATGGCCCCAGGTGTACACCCTGTATAGTCCCCTCCTCTGGAATATCAGTAGGACTTGTGAATATGAGAGAATGGAACTTCTATGGTTATTTCACCTTATGTGACAGAAAGGATTCTGCAGATATAATTAAGGTCCCAGATGACTCCGAGTTACTCAAAAGGGAGATTATCCTGGGTGCGGCTGACCTAACCTGGCAAGCCCATAAAAGAGGTGAGAGAGGAGCAAGGTGCCATGTGTTGGAGAGGGCGCAGTGGCAAGGAAAGTGGATGGCATCCAGGAGCTGAGAATGGACCCTGGTTGACAGCCAGCAAGAGAGCAGAGCCTCAGTCCTACAACCTCAAGGAAGTGAATTCTGCCAACAGCAAGTGAGCTTGGAAGAGAACCGAGTCTCAGCTGAGAACACAGCCCTGGCCGACACCTCAAGTCTGCCTTGAGGTCCTGAGCAGAGAACACAACCACACTGTGCCAGGAACCGAACCTACAATATCTGTAAGGTAATAAATGGGTGTTTTCAGCTGTTAAATTTGTAATAATATTTCACAAAAAACTTCAGAGAATCTCTTCCCCCAAGGAGCTCACAAGCACCAAGGGACGATGAACATGAGCAGTAATTACCATGTTGTGCTATTTTCAACAACAGCAACAACAGCAACTCTGCCACCACCAGAGAAGAAGAAACGGAAACATCAGGGCCACACATAAAAGGCCATCTGCTCCCAGGACCCAGCACACTGCTTCCTAAAGTGACACTGTCCCAAGATTCCAAGCGACTGCAGGACTTCTGAGTCTCCAAGTGCACAGATAAGCCATGGGCCTGCCGAGGTTCCATGGGGGATGGAGCCCCAGTTCCCAAGAGTGGGTTGAAATGGACAAGCGGAGGATGAATGGAGCTCCTGCTCACGCCCCGAGCGTCCGTCCTGTTCAATGAACTACTTCATCACCCGCCTTTGAGCACTGATGCAGTACTTGCATCAGATGTAGACATCTACTGGCCTTAGGCGATTGAGGTTTGAACCCCAGCTTCACCCCCTTACTTACAGCATAAAATAGAGGACCCCTTCCACCATCCTCTGGGGCAGGAGTGAGAATGAAATAAGCCCACTACATGACACGTGGCTCAGGAATAGTGCTTTGCTGATTCCAGGAGGAAAAAAAAAAAAAAAAGCTCTGTGCTTTAAAATGGTACTTCTCAGAAGACATGAAAGAGCTTCAGAATCACCAGACACCAAAGGTGGTGATTAAAAATGCAAGCTCCCCAGCTCCCCACCCCGCCCTCCAGGAAATCCTAATTCACTTAAGCCTGCCTGGGGCTCAGGAGCCGGCCTTTTAACCCTTATCCCAGGCCATCCTGATTCAGGTGATCCATAAAGCACGCCCTTTTGAGGAAAAGATGCTCAGGAAGGATATCCGAAGGGGAGGAAGCGGACTGGAAATTTCTGCCCCACAGGAGTACCAAGGCGTCTCCAAGCAGAGTTCAACCGGGACCTGTGGGTTTTGGCAATGTTTTAGGCATGGAATAGAAACCCTCTTGCAAACTTCACTGGCCACCTGAGCTTGCTAAGGTAAAAGAGGTGTGTGCCTATGTGCATTTGTGCATCTGGACAGCAGTGCCACGGCAAGCGGCACAGAACAGGCGTTAGATGCCCCGGGGGATTCTGGGAGCAAAGAGAGGACAGCACAGTCACCTCTCCTGCCTCATGACAGTGCTGTCCAGCAGCACACCAGGGGTGGCACGCGGTGTCTGTGGATGGACCCCAACTGTGCAGCAGGGTTCTGATCAGACCAAGAGCTTTGTTCTATTGACCTCATTTACTGAAAGCAAAGCGATACCAATCTGACCCAACAAGCCGCGCTGGTCTCCCCATCCCTCACCTCTCAGCGCTGGTTTCCCCATCCCTCACCTCTCAACTGGGTTCCTCTCCCCACTGACACCTCTCAGTGTAGCACACACTGGGCACTTGAGAAATATCTGCTGTACAAATAAAAGGATGGGTGGATGAATTCGTGAGTGAATGAATGAATGCACAAACTGATCTCCTTTCCTCAACCCACTCTGCCCCACGCAGTCACAGTACTCTTGCCATAATACCAACAATACCAAGTTCCCCTCCTACCCAACACCCATCCGTGGCTCCCACTGGATGGATCACGTGCAAACCTAGTGAGGTGTGCCGGGACCTCCACCTGGTTCATGTTTATCCTTCAGATATTCAACCCTGTAAAGTTTTCTGGAAAAACCATGCTTTCTCATGTGTTCCTCAAAATCCTCCTTCATCTAGAAACTCCAGCTCATCCTCCAAGTTCAGTTGAATCAGCACCTCCTCCAGGAAGCCTTCCCTGAATGCCATAGGCAGGGTTAAAGTAGCTTACAGTCAGCTGTTACTTATTCAGTACACTGTGTCAGCAACCCCCTTCTCTGAGTGTCCTTAACATTCTGTACAGATGATCTCCATTCATCTGTTCTCCTGTGCCTAACAGTTACAGGGCCTGGCACCCAGGAGGAATAAAATAATTATATAAACTGATCTTATAATTCCCAGGGGACGTGTGTGTGTCTCCCCCCCCCCCACGGTTAACAAACATTGTCAGACGCTGTCAAGGACACAGCAGGATGGAAAATACCCGCTTTCTTCCAGAACAGCACAAAGCTTTTGCCACATAAGGCACAGGCAGCAGGTTCGCCGCATCCATTTTCAGAAGCTGAAGAAGTTCCTCCTCCAAGAAGCAGGGCTTCCTCAGCACGACTGTGTGTCATGCTGTCTGCAGGGGCACGTGACTGGGGAATCCCATCTGTTCTCCAGCGTACCCCCCCCCCCAAAACCCGTGACAAATGAATTCGTCTGCAGTGTTTGCCAGGAGATGCTGCTTTGGGAGCAAAGGAGACTGGTGATGAATTATTCATCCCGAACAGATGCCTGCCCCAGCCTCCTGGGTACAGCCTGCAAAGGCACCCCCTGTGCCTACCAGGCTCGGGTCCCATTACGCAAGATAATAATAATAATAACAGCAGCATCTACCTTGGGTGGAGTTCCTACAACATGCCCTGTTGGGAGCTTAACCTACATTATTTAATTTTCACAACAGCCTCGAGGGGTATGAGCTAGCACCACCCCTATTTACAGACGGGGAATCAGCACTGCAGGGGGGTAAGGTAACCAGCCCCAGTCCACCATTTTCCCAAGTCTCCAGAAGGTACACTTTCCACTGCAAGAGGGAGAAGCATCAGGAAGAAAGCAGGGAAGCCCCGGAAAGCCCAGGGAGCGGAGGGATCCCCTCAGGCAGAGCTGGGAAATGCCAGGCCGCCCCTCCCCCTCTGGATTTAACATTCAGAGCAGCAACGCAGGCAGGCGGGATGACAGCCCTCACCAGCCCCAGCGTATCAAATGCAGCTATTTCCAGCAGCTTCTCTGCCAGAGGAGCCCTGTCACGTTTGCTAGGGCTGACTCTGGAGGACGTACAGTTAGATGCGGCAGAGCTGAGGAAGGAGAGAAAGGGGACTCCCTAGGAGCTCGACCCCTGGACACAGTTATTCACGTCCTGCCCCGTGGACCGCTCCTGGGAAAGGAGGAGGGAAGACAGGTAGCATCCTTTAAGGAGAGGAATAAAAACCAAAGTGGGTGTGAAGCAAAAGAATATATAAAGGGAACAAAGAGACATTTTGCTTGAATCGGGAAGGATGAACAGGAAGTCTGGGGGAAGTAGGGATGGCGAGTGGTCCACGCTGGAGCTCCAAGCCCCAAACCACCGCCTGAGAGAGGCTGCAGCCAGTTCTGTTAAAGTCACCTGGCAGAGCCGCAGTGCCTGAGCCCAGTGCTCTGGCCAGATCGTGTCACCTCACCAGGGCAAAGACTTCATTAAAGGCCCCCAAAGCTAGAGCAGCTGCAGAAGTCCGCAGATGGAGGCCTCCTGGATGGACACTCAGCCTCCCTGAGCCGCAGGCTGCCCGGACCTCGACTCCAGGCGGCCTCCCCCTGGTCCTTCATTTCCACCCCCGAACCTGAGTCTCCTTCCAGCCCCGCTCCTCAGTCTGATGTCTTTGCCAGCCTGAACCTAGTGAGATTTCTCAGCCTCCAGAGCAGCCTGGCCCAGTGCAGTGAGCATGAGGTCTGCCACCAGAGGAGTGTCACCATCACCCCAAGTGGGCACCCCTCTAACATGGATGCTGGCCCCTGTGCTGGTCCCTCTGTATCCCCCATGAGTCTGAGGGCTCCCTTACTGAAGGGACTGAGTCTTACCCTCCTCTGGATTCCGGGGACCTGATCCCCAGCTGCTGAGTCAAACAGCAGCCTCCAGCCTCCTGTCTCCGCGGAGACACGGGGACACTGGCTGCTCCGCAGACCGATCAAGGGACTACTTACAACAGCGGGGCTGGGCTTCGGGTAATCGACGAGGGAGGGAAAAGCTCCCTGGAACTGACCACAGCAGAGAACTCTTATCACCCCTGGGCCTAAAAGGCAAAAGACGGGAAGCAGGGAGAGGGCTCCCAGCAGGAGCTGTGGCCCACAACAGCCCAGCGGGAGGGAACCAAGTCCTCTCTCCCCAGCTCTCACCCTCTGATCTTCCACTGCTGCCTCTGTTGTCTGCACCCAACCAGAAGTCCAGGCAAGGGAGCCAATGATGAAATTCACAAGGTTAGTCTCATAGGGATACAGAGCAGGTGGCGAATGGATTTGGAGAGACAAACAAAATACTCAGCACATAGACGGCATCCACTTTTTTGACCGGTCTGCGTATGGTCCCTGTTCTGGTGATACACCCATACTCCATGCGGTTGGGGAGGGGGGAGTTTACCCCTTAGCAATGGTCCTGTGACCCAGACCTGGGTAAAGTTCATTCATTCACGCAGTCATTCATCCATTCATTCCAGGCACCCATTCATTCATTCATTCCAGGCTGAGTAAGAAGGATGCATCTGTGAACAAAACCGACTTGTTGGGCTTCCCTGGTGGCGCAGTGGTTGAGAGTCCACCTGCCGATGCAGGGGACACGGGTTCGTGCCCTGGTCCGGGAAGATCCCACATGCTGCAGAGCGGCTGGGCCGGTGAGCCATGGCTGCTGAGCCTGCGCGGCCAGAGCCTGTGCTCCGCAACGGGAGAGGCCACAACAGTGAGAGGCCCGCGTACCGCAAAAAAAAAAAAAAAAAAAAAAAAACCGACTTGCTTCCTAGGGGAATCCAAGCAACACGAGTCGTCCCAGCATGAAGCCAAGCCAGGCGATCCAGAAACTCAGTTCTGGAACCTCTGTGGACCACAGTGGGAAAGGGACGTTCTCCTTCTGTCCCCTTGGAGTTGAGAGGATGGACGGAGGGTCTTGGAGAGCCACAAGCCACCTGGGAGGGAAGCAGAGTGAGGCCCAGGGAAGGGCCCTGACCCACCCAAGGTCAGTGGTGTACAAACGCTCCTGGGTCATGGTCTAAGGGAATATTTCCCCACTGAACCATCCTGCCTCATCTTCCAGGGGAGATGTCCCGCAGCTAGCCGGGGTTAAGGGACAGGAATCCTGATCTGTAAGGACTCTCATGAACATGGAGGACCTGAGCATCTCCGGCAGCTGGTGGTTTGGAATCACAAAGCCGATGTGGGGTTTTCTCTGAGTCAGAGCATCATTACCCACATTGAAAGTCCCACAGGAAGATGAGGAGGAAACAATTACTTTGATGCCTGAGGACAAGACAAATACAAGCTCAGATCCTAGGCTTCCTGAAGAGGACCGGTATCCACTGGCAGCCAGAAGGAAGGGCTGCCTTCTGTGACAGAGCTGACGTCTCCAGCTTCTGTGTGGTTTTAATAAGGTGCACTCGAGGGACGCAAGGCCGGGAGCAGAAGAAAAGCAGGCGCCGCAGTCAGGAGTTCTGGGTCCTAACCTGGTTCTGCTTCTAACTGTGAAGCAGTGAATTTAAGAGAAGTCCTTTATTCCCTGCCCTGAGCTGTAACCTCCTCTTGTGCTAAATATAAAAAGAAAACAGCTGTAAGGAGGACGGGTGAGGAAAGTGGCAGCACCATGGCTGGGGGTGGGCTTTGGAGTCAGACCTCAGTTTAAGTCCAAATTCAACCTTTAAAAGCCATAAAGCAAGTCAGATCGTAAGGCGCGGTTTTCTCACCTGTAAAATGGGTGAGCATGACAGCCCCTGCCTTCGAGCATCTTTGTGAGGGTTAAGGGAGGTGAATAAAGCCCGGCACACAGCAGAAACACGAGAAGGGGAGTCAGCATAACTGAGGAGGGGTTGGTCTAGAAAGGTCTGTAAAAGATGCTTCCTGGTCCACAATCCGAATGCTTTGGGCGCTGAAGCATGGTGGCATTTTTTGCATAAGGAGGACATTTCTTCCCTCCCCTCCCAAACTCCCTGCTGAGCAACTCAGCTCTCTCACCCAAGCCTCCGCAAGGCGTTTTCCACCTCCATTTTCGGCTAGAAAAACACCCTAAAAATTATTAGAGTTTTTGTCTTGATTTCTGAATATACTGGTCACCGTCTTAGTGGAAGCTAGAGCTACCTAAGTAAAATTTAATAAGCACCTTGAGTTCCTGACTTCTGGGACCAGACAGAAGGCCCTTCCTAAAGTATTTGCCAAGAAAACCATCAAGGAGACCAGAGAAAAGATGGTCACAACCATACCCACCTCCGCTTGTGAAGTTACCTGTGCCTTCAGAGAGCACTCCCTGCTGATAAGAAAGAGGATACCTGTTTTCCAAGTGGCTAATACATGCAGGGACTCTTCTAGGTGTTGTACCAGCTTTATTTCTAATCCTCCAAACAAGCCTAAGATACAATGGTCAGTACTAGCAGCCCATTTCACAGGTGATACAAACTGAGGCTCAAAACCCCTTAAGTGGCTTGCCGAAGGCAGCACAGCAACACACCATCAGTAACAACTGATGAGGCTGCATTTGAGCTCAAGAATGTCTGACTACAGAGCCTGTGTTCTTCCAAGCATGCCATTCTCTCTTCAAAGGAAAAACGCAAACAGAACTGCCTGTTGGAATACGTGGGCACCCACCCAGGGGGATGAACGCTGGGCTGGGTAAATTCTGAAGTGTCTAAGAAGGAATCCCTCCCGTCACCACAATGTCATGGGCACCGATGATGGCGGCCCATCAGCCTCTGGGCTGTCACAGTCAGGAGACCAACCTGGTCACATCTGCAGCCTGTCCCTTACCTTTGAGCCGAAACCCAGAGCCAGGACGGATGTCTCCTGGGCTGACACCCCAAAGTGCGTGGGCTGTGTTTTTCACTCAAAAGAAGACAAATTAACCAGAACCCAGACAGCACATCAAAGAGGTCACTGTGGTCAGAACAGACTCATGGAGGGAAGAACTCTCTAGGCAAGGACAAGTGTTTATTTAACTGCTTATGCCTTGATGAAAAACTGATTTGTACCAAACCACAGTGTACTCGAGACATGTTGATAAATGATGCTGCAGAAGCATCGTGTTTCTGGGCTTTCAGTGTGTTTTGTATTCCTGAGGCTACAAAGAGAACGCCTGCTTCCCTGATTGAGGCTTCATATACTTGCCAACGCAGCATAGAAGGCCCCTCATTGCTAAAGGGCAAGAAGTGACCTCATTTCCCTCTGTAACTCTAGCCCCCAGACCAGCACACAGTAGGTGCTCAAAAAAAATGTTGCTTGCGTTAACATGAAGTAAATTTACATTTTAATCCAAATGGTGAATACGATGTTTGAAAGGTAAACTGGAACGCAGGGCCGGTATATTCCAATGGGAGGTTTGAGCCGAAGGTGACAAAGGTGAGTTTCTCAAAGGTTTATACAGTCAGTGTGCGTACTGAGAAGTGCTTCGCTGTATTTTCGAAGTTTCCTGATGAGACATATGTATATGCATGGATATAATATACAGCATCTGTGGATATGAATGGTCACATATTTTAAGATATTTGGTAACTAAATCTATTCAGGCATGTGATTGGCACACAGACGCCCTCAGCAAACTGGGAGCTTACCCTGGTCCAAGCAAAGCTCGAAGAAAGTGAAATTCCAACAGTGTCATCACAAATCCTTCGGTAAGAAGTCTCAAGAAACCAGTGTTGGGAATCGGGAACTGCTCTCCATTAAGCCCCAATTACAAAAGGGCAGGTGAGCCAAAGGAACGGGAGATAAGAGATTCAGGAGACATCTTTAAAAGTGTTTCACATCTGTAGGAAAAGCACGAGGGACATGCAGACCCAGGAGGAGCAGAAGAAAGACACCAGGAATGACCAAAATTGTGTTGTACAACCTCGTGCAGGAGGAAGGAAAACAAAATGGGGGCAGATGGTGGGTCGGCAACAGATGAAAGGCAAAACGTGGTCTTTTTCACCTCAATGGGTGATTCTGTCTTCAGCAAAAAGAATGTTTTCCAAACGGGAAGATGAGGAATAAACCCGAATAAAGCAGGAACAAAAGGAGACACAGGAAACATAATACCGTGATGTGAGTCACGGGCCCTAGATCTGACGGCAGAATCGCCAATGAAATTTGCTTTCTGGAACAGGGAACGGGGGAGATGCCTGGAACCTGAAGATAGGCAAATGCGACCCCGTTTCCTTAAGGGCAGCCAGGATGGGCCCAGGTTCAAACCGTCACACTAGTGCCCCTGTCCCATCCCTACCTCTCCTCACCTTCCAGCAGCATCATAAGCCCCGTGTGTAGCTCTGGGGCTGCACCACCGACATGAGGAACAGAGGAAGGTCATTAACCTCCACTCGGCGCTGCTGCCCCTCTACCCAACTGCCTTTAAGGGCCTCCGCCATCTGTCACCCCACCATGAACACCTTCTACATCCCAAACACACCCCCGGATTTCACCTCCACACGGAGCTCTTCTCGGGAAATGGCACGACTATCTGATCCAGTTGCTCCAACCAGAGACCCACAAGGCATCCCACACCTTCCCCTTTCCTTTATCGGCACATCTCTTGTGCTGGCCAAAAAGTTTGTTCGGGTTTTCCGGTAAGATGCTACAGAAACGCTCAAACGAACTTTTTGGCCAACCCAATACTTCCAGAGTAAACACAACGGCCAAAGGGATCATCCCACAGCACACATTTTGCACTGACATTTCAATCTAACTCCCCATCCTGCAGGGCATCCCTGCTCTTCTGGCTTTTCTTTAGGTCCTGGAACACCCCAGCTCTCCCACCTCAGGACCTCGGAACACGGTTCTCTTCCAGCAGCCACTCTGCCCACACATCAGTCCTGGGCGTGACTGGCCCCTCATCCGACAGCTGCATCTCCGGGATGCCTCCACCCACAACCCTCCATTTCACCAAAGCCTTTGTTTCCAAATCATCACATGTAGTTATTTGTCTGTTTACTTATTTGTCTGTCTGTCTCTGCACTAGAATCTCAGCTGCCTGGGAGAAGAAGGGATAGACCTTCAAGCCAAGGTCTGAGGAAGCAAAGGAGCCCTTGGGGTAGATGGTGGAGAAAGAGGGGAAAGCGCTTCAGGTGGGGACTTCCCTGGTGGTCCAGTGGTTTAGACTTCCCCTTCCACTGCAGGGGGTGTGGGTTCGATCCCTGGCTGGGGAGCTAAGATCCCATGTGCCTCGCGGACAAAAAAACCAAAACATAAAACAGAAGCAATATTGTAACAAATTCAGTAAAGACTTTAAAAATGGTCCACATCCAAAAAAAACACACCAAATCTTATAAAGAAGCATTTCAGGTAGAAGGAACGGCATGAGCGAAAGCACAGTCATGAAACAGCACATACTGGGAGGAACAGGTCCTGGAGGAGGAGGGTGGGAGGGAGATGGGACTCTGCATATGGAGACGGGGGCCCAGGAGACCACGCTTGATCAAGCTGGGAGCCCCTTTCCAGGACTCACACAAGCTAGCCACCCCACTGTGAAGATGCAAGGAGAAGCCAGAACTCTGTCTGATGTCATCTGACAAAATTGGGGTACTACCACGTGCCCGTCCGTGCTGCCTGTGCGGAAGAGGAGGACATAGCGGGCATGCCCTGTGGACAACACAGGAGCTGCCGGGATAGGGCACCACTGCTGGCAGGGACCAAAAGGAAGCATTCCCGGGAAAGGATGGTAAAGCTTCCCACTCCACGGGCATCGGCGTCCCAGGACTTTATCCCGATTCCACTGAATCGGGGCCACTTTCCAGCAACCTGGACCTCCACAGTGTACAAGGTTTAGCGTCTTCCACCAAAGGCAATAGTCACTACCAAATATCCACCTGGAAAGACAGGAAGAGGCAGATAAAGAGCGTGGACTCCGCCCAGGCTCTCGGCTTGGAAATTCTCACGGCCATGAGATGTGACTGTGAGCCTGTCACCCAACCCCCCCATGGTGCCAGGTCTCCATCTGTAACACGAGGTCATCAGTGGCTCCAACGTCACGGGGCTGTTGTAACAATCGAACAAGGGAACCCCTTCGAGGAGGGCAAAGTCACCCCATTTTGCAGCTGAGTAAACTGGGGTTCAGAGAGGTGAGTAACTTACCCAAAGCCACACAGCCACAGTGGCAGAGCCGCAAACTCACGCCAGAGCCCACATCCCTGACCTCTGAGCTGCACTGATCCCTCAGGTTTCAGGGGGAACATAGCCCTGACCCCTCGCCCCCTCTCCCACCCCATCACCCTACCCCACCCCCGCCTCCGTCCAAAGGACACTGAGACCCAAGCAGACACGCAGCCCTGCAGGTGACTTGGAACGTTGAAAGTGCATATTGTACTTCAGCTCCGTTAACTCTAACCACATCCTGAGCACAACCAAAACTAGGTCAAAAGAATTATTTCTGGAATTTCAAAAAAAATAAAAAAAACCAGAGCAGAAATATCCTAAACGTGTCTCCCATCATTTGCAGCCAAATGATCTCAAATGGAGGGCTTGTTATTATTCTTTTTCTTTTCCATCATGTCAAAATCCTGCTCCGGACTGGAATGAACCGGTTCCCATCAGCAGTTCCCATCCCTGCCCCAGCTCCAGGCCCAGCTAAGTGGGAGAGGGCAGCATTTGCAGCTGACTCAGTGGGTGCAGACTCCCCAGCAGTTCTGCCCATGTGTCACACTCAGAAGAGCACCCATGCCCTTGGCCCCTGCACCCTTCCTCCCATGTTCCCCTGCGCCTCAGCCCCCATCCCCTTCCGAAGGTTGCAATACTTAACAGCTCAGTCCCAGCACCCCCAAGGATTCCACCCTCAATCTCTGGTTGCCCTGCTCTATTATTTCATCATCCCCTCCCCTACCCCTCATTTTATAGACAAGGAAACTGAGGCCCAGAAGGCAAAACAGATTGTCTCAAGGTCACAGCTCATTAGTGGCAGACCAGGGCAAAGCCCAGGGGTCCAGGCACTCGGACTGGTCATCCTTCTGCCCCACCAGCAGCAGGGCTCTCGAGACACCACGGGTGTATTAGCTTTCTGGGGCTGCCATAACAACTGATCAGCCCCCATGGAGCCCTATGTGGCGGGTGGTGTCCTCTCCCCCAGGCTGTGATCACGTGTGGATAACGAACTACTGTGGACACCCTCTGTCCTGTATTTGGTGTTGTGTGTCCAGCCACCCCCATAAAGGCCGGACTCCGTCCTTCACCTGTATGAGCTTGGCCAAACTCTCTAAGTTTCTTCATCTTCCAAGGGATAATAAAGCCTTCCTTGCAAAAGACCAAAACTCAAATTCCTATAATCTAACTATAGAGGCTCCCCTGCCCCCAAGTAAAAGAAACAGAAAAGCAAGGACGTCAATAACCACTGAGATAGGAGTCAATCTTCCTTCCTACCCCCTCACGTTCACATATAAACAACACTTGGACTCTGAGAAGGGACGGATTAGATTCCCTGTGACTACATCATAGGTGTTATTATTAATCAGGGGAGAGTGGGCCACAGATTATTACTATAAAGCTATCGCATAAGAAAGACAAACGCAGGCCAGCAGGAGAGCACTGTATGGTACAAGGAAAGTAAAAACACTCATCCTGCATGAAGAAACTAAATAATGGTTGGTGTCCCCCAAAGACTGCTTGAGAAGGAGACCATGGTTGAGTAGTGATACCTGAGATTAACTAGTGATGCCTGCCACGGGAAAGGGAGTGGGTCAGGCAGCAGGTTTATGGCTTAAGTGCCTTCCTACCCTCAACAGGAGAAAGAACGCTGGCCTTGCACACAGAGCCCTGGGCTTCTAGCCATTCCGCCTCTCAGGGCCTCAGTGTCTCTATCTGCAAAATGAAAAGACTGAACTAGAGGACCTCTGAGGCCCCACCTCCTCTTCCTTGTTCTGTCTCCTTTAATCTAATTAATCACATCATGGTGAGGGGTCAGGATGGGCTCACTGACCTCAGGGCAGGAGAGCAAGACACCATTCTGACCACCCTCTTGGATCCTGGAAAACTGTACTATCTCCTGATTAACCCTTAAACTCCTACCAGGTCTGATTCCAAAGAAGCTTCAGAAGCAAAGGAATGGCCTCAAGCTGCATTTGCTCTCTGCAACAACGACTTAAAATATAAAAATAACACCCTGGTTCCCGCGAGACTTGGGGTCTGAAGAGCAAAGCCAAAGAAATCAAGGCTCTTGCTGGGCCCCATGCACACTCCCTCCCAAATTACCTGGGGACGGGGTGCTCCCCAGCCGAGCTACAGACAGGAGGAAAAGAGGGGAGCAAATCCCCAACACTCCCCCCGCCCCACCCTCACACACACACACACACACACACACACACACACACACACACACACACACACACACACACACACACACACACACACACACACACACACACACACACACACAACTGAGACAGCAGCTGAGCACAGGGCAAAACGTGGTCCAGGCTGGTCTCTTCACCAAAGAGGCCCAGATCTCTTTTCAATAAAATAGCCTTTAACCACTTTAAAGATCTTATTTAAAATTCCCCGTGGACACATTACAGGCAAGGCCTCCTGGCCACGATCTACCCAGCAACCGGGCCTCGGCCTGCGGACGCTCCCTGGGTTTTCTCTCTCTCTCTCTCTCTTCCAGTCCCTCCCAGGGTGTCTGCCTCTGTGTCCCCGATCCCGTGTGTGTGTCCCCACTGTTGTCTGTGCCTCTGAAGCTTGCTCTCTCCCTCCATCTGTCTCCACTCGGCATCTCAGCTCTCTCAAGGTCCATCTGCCCCCGGATGCTTCCCTCCTCCTTTTCTCCATCTGCCTAGCTCTGTCTCTCTCTCCTTGTGCCATTTCCCCTTCCACCTCCCACTCCTCTCTGTGATCCTGTCTCTAAAGCGGAGTCCTTCTGTTAGCTGTGCTCTCTTTTCATTCTTTCCTGCCTCCAGCAAAGTCTTTTCCAACTGGGAATGACTGCCGCAGCTAGTCCAAAATTCCTTGGAAACACACCTAAGCCACTTCTGCATAACGCAACTTATTTACAAAACATTATTACAACAATTAACACAATCTGAGATAGCAACCACAGCCTCTGGTCCCTGGAAACCAGCACATAGAAATTAGTCAGCGTTCCCTTTTCGTCCACCACCCTAGAGAAAACACACACACACACACACACGCACGCACACACACGCACGCACGCACGCACGCGCAAGCATAGCCCAGCTTTCTAAGCCTCACTGAAGAAATGATTAACCCTTAAAATGCTCCCAAGTTTGTGATTTCCTTTATCGTGTCTTAAAAGTGGAAGATACAGCAAGGTACACCCATCTCAAATTGTATATGTAAATTATGTTTTGTAAAAATATATGCCTCGCCAGGAATATTACTTATATGCATTTTAGAACACCACTGGCACAAAACTAGTATATTCATTCAGTTAAACAAGCAGATATGAAGCACCCATTGTGTTCTGGGGGCTGACATATAAATAGGAGACCATCTTTCTCCTAAAGGTACAGAAACAGACATCTAAATGGAACATGACTCTATGATACGATAAAGACGATAATAGAAGGGACCCCTGAGGGAGGTCAGAAAGGCCTCCACGGGATTTCCAAGCTTAGCCATTTCAGGCCTTTCAATACGGGGTGACCTTGGCATTTGGATCAGTGCTTTGTATTTTTCAAAACACTATTTGAAAGCACTTGCCCCAGATCCCCTGGTTTTGATCCTCACAAGCACAGTGCCAGGCACACCGTGGGCACTTGACGTGTGCTTGTCAGTGAGGGATGAAGGAGTGGATGGTGTGAAGATCTCTGGCCCAGCAGGCATCTCGCCTTATTATCTTTGCAGCCTCAGCACCAAGCCCACGCCCGGCTCCCAGCAGACGCCCGGCTCCCAGCAGACGCCCGGCTCCCAGCAGACGCCCGGCACATGGGTACTGAATGAACAGCTGGGTGAGGCAGGAAGTAGAGGCACCGTATCCTTATCTGACAGATGATGAAACTAACACAGAAAACAAAATCCCATGGCTAGTCATCCAGCTAGCTAGAAGGACTGCTGAAAACAGAGGAGTAGCCCTAACTATGATACTCCAACCACCCAATACATGCTTCATCCTCTTAGACAGTGATTTGTTTTTCTTTTTCCAAGGAATAAGTATTTCTAGACCCACTCTCAAAGTTTGTCTGTGGCATGTCATCAAATAGATGCAGAAAATATCTAAAGAATGAGTTTTCCAAACAGCCTGCTCAGAGCGCCTCTGCTCACTGCCTTAGATTGTTTCCAAAATCAAATGCTCCCATTCATTCATTCATTCAAAAAGCAGGTACTGCTGCTCAAACACGTACTCCCTGCCATGCCCTGTGCCAAGGACTGGGCATAGGGATAGAACATAAGGGACATGCCTTGGCCTGCGTAGTCATTCAGAGACCGTCCCAACCAGAGAGGCTTCTTCCTTATTTCATGAGCTATTTATTCTTAGAAATCATCTTCAACATGTGCTTCGGTTAGATTTCCACCCAGAACTTCCCTTATAAGCATCATTTGGAATTAGTTTGACTGGGCTAATGGTTCTCAGCCCTGGCTACACGTTAGAATCCCCCCCAAAGATTCAAAAACAAACATAATCTCAGTCTCCATCCCACACTAAATAAATCAGAATCTCTAAGGTGGAGCAGGATACAGCCATCAGAAACGCTCGAAGTACCCAAGCAATGCTAATGAGAAGACTCATCAGAAACTGCTGAACCAAGAATTTCCAAGCATCCTCTCAACAATTCAGCACAGAAAGGTCACTGAATTGAGCCAAAAGGCCTGAAGTGTCAGCCTTGGGTCTTCAACCAATCTGCCGTGTGACTTTGGGCAAGTCGCTTCCCTTCCCCTGGACTTGGCCGGTTGTCTCCTGTTTGCAATCAACGAGCTAAATGAACCAGGGCACCTGCCAGGGCCTTTCCAATTGTGTAACCGTCTGTGTCTACAAAATCCCTGAGCCACCAGAACCTACGCCATTCCAGGAGACAAACGCCTACAGAAGCTAGGGAATCAGTGGGGAAATCAACCATCGCCACAAGCTCCTCCCTATGCATTCAGAACAATTAGCTTCAGCGAGAGGAAGTATTTGTTCATCTTGGTGGACCTCTCCCCACACGGTAGCAGTAGGAAGATTTTTCCATTTAAACTGTCAAAGGCTGATAAAAGAATACATCTCAGAATAGCTCATAACCCTCCCCTCCACAGCCCCTTTCCATTCCAAAGTGCCCAATGCTGCTCTCCCCTGAGCATCAGTCTAAGGGCTCGGTAGGGGCAGCTCAGCCTTCCTGTTCCTCACAGGCCACGTACTCTCCTGGCTGCCAACCTCGGGGCTCCCTCACCCCGTCCACTCTCCCCTCACCCCATGAACACAGTGCACAGTGCTATCCTCCTGGCCAAGACCCTGGCTGTGTGCCTGACAATAACACCTCATGCTTCACCCTGATTGCATTAGGCCCTAGAATCTTCTTTCCTCAGACTGCCCCCAGGCAGCACCAAATCCAGGTCGGCCCAGCCTCCCAGAGGCCACTCGCATTCCTTGAAACCCCACACATCAGGGTGCTTCCCTCCTACGTCCCCTGAGAAAGCACGTCCTCATGACGTTCATGGACCATTTTCAGGCATCACTAGCCCAGGAGAGGTTCCTGCCCCTGCTGCCACCCACAGCAGAATCACATTCTCCCAGAATCCAAAGGGACCGGAGAGGGGAGGAGTCAGACGTCTACTTCCAGGGTTTCGATCTCACTATGACGTTCCCGCTGAATACCCATCCAGGTTGTGTCTCCTCAGTCAGGAGACACGCTGCCCACGCTGGCCAGCTCTGGTATCCAGGGAGTCCTCAGTCATCCCTGTATCTCCCGGCCCGGCCGCCCTCAGAGCTCACTGCAGGTGTGCCCAGCAAAGCCCGAAGTTCTCCCCAGGCTCTGACCTCTTCCATCTCCCCGTCTCCTGGGACGATGGAGCCCGGCTCACCTCACAAGGGATCCTCATGAAATCAGATCTATAGATGAGGCATGCTGGCTGTCCTCCTTGGCAGGTGGGCCCACAGTCCCCAGAATGGGAGGAGAGAGGAATAAGCATTGTTTTGAGAGCACGTCTAGGCATTTCCATGGCTCTATTGAAGCCATTTTCACCCTTCCTGCTGGGGCCCAGACAGGCAATAGCCGGGGTAGCACCCCACCTCACAGAGAGCTCCAACCAGGCCCGTGCTGAGCCCTTTTACTACGGTCCAGAGGCCTGGAGTCACGTCTCATTTATTTTTCCCACACTAACTGTACAACCTTGGACCAGTAACTTTAGGCATCAGTCTCGCTTTCTCTAAAGTGATTTTAATAAGATCTACTCCATGGGGTTATTGTGGGGACTCACTGAGAACCACAGGTAGAAACTCTTACTGATTTCATTTAACTTAACTTGATTCACTCCCCACGTTTTCCCGTTGATCCTCTATTGACTCAACACGGAAATTCACAATCCTGAGGGACCCCACTCTGTTTATCATTCTACTGCAGCATCTGGCACGCCATGGGGCACATGGCAGGCCCTCAGTGCACGTTCGGAGAGTGAATCAGAATTGAGTCAATCGGGGTTAGGGTAAGAATCCATGGCAACCCAGCTTCCAGGTGGTAGAGACGTGACCAGCTAAGACATCGAGGGCCTAAGGCAGAAAATGAATAAACACGGCAGAAACCCAAGACAAAACCAAACTGCAATCTGTCAAAATACTGGAGGTTGTTTTCAAGTCCAGAGTTTAAATCAACCAAGAATTTACTTAAATACATAAAAGTCGAGCACTCCAACTAGGTTAAACAGCACGCTGGATTTCCAGAGCTTTAACAGTCTTCCAATAATGTCCTCAACCACTCTCCTGACTGGTCTCCGTCCTTCAGAGACTTGCCCCTCAGTTCCACACAGGACATTATGGCCAGCGTAACCCCTTCTCATTTCAATATGTTTTCCCCACCAGACCGAAACCTCCGTGTGGGTAAGAATTCGTGTCTCTTTTGCTTGTCTCTCCAGTGGCTGTCATGACGCCAGGCACAGAGTATCTGTTGAACTAATGGTCCAGTTGATGCTGAGAATAACCTGCCAGCACTTGAACAGAGAGAACCCACAAGCAGGGATAGCAATACCATGACCCCCAATTCCGGCTTAAACAAAATGGTACTGTCTTCTCTCCATGGTGGATGAAGAATCCCCGTTTGGTGTTACTAGAATTATTGGCTCCTTCAGTGCCCAAAGTGCATGGGGTCAAAGAGTCTTATGCTGTTGGAGGAGAATCAGAGCAGCCACCCCGAACTCTCCAGGTGTTTATCTCATCCTTTCACATGAGCGTCCAGATCAGATGTTATAAAAGTCAAGGATGCCGTTCACCTGGATCCTTAGCCCCCTACCGGTTCCCAATTCAATGAAGAGCTCCCACTAGCCATCTGTTTGTGGAAAACACCCCCCCCCCCCCACTGATGTGTGAGCTAGTTCTGACTCAACAGAGAAGGGCTGGGTACGGCCTAATGCTCCCTCATTTCCTTTTGGGTCAGCTTTCTTTCCAAGTCAACAAAGGTGGGTTCATCTGTGCTCCCCAACACAGCATTCTAATTTTCCAACAGTCACCTGGGGAACTCAATCAATGAGTGTGAGAAGGCTGCACACTTCTTTCTGGAAGTTGAGGGAAATTGAGGGAAGCTGATGAGAGTATGTTGAATTGCTTTTTTTTTTAGTATATACTTAACAAAATAAACTATTATTTCCATGGTATTTTACAGTTGCTAAACCTTTCCATCACCTGTTCTATTTTCCTCCACAGTTACCACTGTTTAACAGTCTGTAAAATTTTCCCATTTGTTATGTTTATCATGGGCCTCCCCAACTAGAATGCTCATTCCATAAAGGCAAAGGTTTTTTTTCTTTCTTTTGCTCACTGAAATATTCCAAGTGTCTGTAACAGTGCCTGCACGTAATAGATGCTGGATAAGTATTTGCTGAATGAACGCATCAGCTCGCGTGGTCATCACAACCTTCCAAGGCAGACAGTTTTATTTCTGTCACATCGAAGAGAAAATTGAGGAGAAGTTAAATTACTGTTGGATTATGCAGGTATCCTTCGAACTAAGATGTGGCTCACTCTCAATCAGCTCAGATGTTTCTAAGTTGAATCAAAATAATTTGAAGGAAACTTCTAGGGGCCACCAGGATGGTCATGAAGAGCTGTACATAGACAAGGTCCAATGATGTCCAGTATCAACAGTGAATACTGGAAAGGATGAGTGAAAAATGGGTTACTGGGCATGGAAACAAGGGGAGGCTTCAAAAGGAGGTGATCTAGAAAACAGCTGGCCCCTGGAGACTGGGTAGACGTCAATACCACATGGAACCGATACGAACCTCTGTAAGATTTTCTAAGTCTGAAAAAATTTCTGGCCCCAAAGTCCAGCCCCCTGGACCTACAGCCTCACATGGATGGGATGCAAAAATATCTACTAATCACCCACTAAGTGCCAGGGGTACTGTCCCAGTACAGGGTGTACAAGGATAAACCGGCATGGGGCCATGTGGGAACACAGGCCCACACACCAATAATTCAGAAAGGATGTGGTATTTGTCATCCTCTGACTTACTTCACTTAGTATGACGATCTCTAGGTCCATCCACGTTGCCACAAATGGCATTATTTCATTCTTTTTATGGTTGAGTAATATTCCATCTGGAATTTCTATTCTAAATATCATATGGTATCACTTATACGTGGGATCTAAAAAAATGATACAAATGAACTTATTTACAAAACAGAAATAGGCTCACAGACACAGAACACAAACTTATGGTCACCAAAGGGGAAAGGAGGGGAGGGATAAATTAGGAGTATGGGATTAACATATACCCACTACTATAGATGAAATAGATAACCAACAGGGACCTACTGTATAGCACAGGGAACGATACTCAATATCTTATAATAACCTATAATGGAAGAGAAGATAAAAAAAGAATACATTATCTCTCTATATATGTATAACTGAGTCACTTTGCTGTACACCCCTGAAACTAACACATTGCAAATCAACCATATTTCAATAAAATTTTTCAAAAATTAAAAATAAAATCTTTTTAAGAGAAAAAAAAAAAGGATGTGAGAAGCTCAGGGAGCAATGTAAGGGCATCCCGGACCACAGATCCAGTGCTTCCCCTGGTAAATATTATTGTTTGATTCTATTTAGTATTTGGTTCTTTAATTTGTTAGTGCGTTAATATTTTCAGCACATAATAGATACTCAAATATTCTGTGGGATAAAATAGTGAATGAACAAATGAGTGCATGAATAGGTATGGGGTTCTTCAGTCGAGGGAACAAGAAAAGCTCAGAGCTCCCATGTAGGTTGACTTTGATCCTCACAAGAAAGGCAGAGGCAGGGATGAATCTCCTCATAGATGAGGAACTAAAGCTCAGAGAACATAAGTAACCACGAGCAAGTACAGGAACCAGGATGTTACCTCAAGTCTACGCGATCCTAGCCACTGCAGGCTACCTCCCGTGCATTTCATCTTCAAGCATCTTGGGGGGCATGCCTTTCTTATCCCTGCTTTATTGATAAAGAAACTGAGAGCAATCTGCCCCAAAAGGGATCCAAACCCAGACTGAGTAACAAACAGAAGCCCAAGGAAATAGAGGAAAAGAAGCACAGACCATTTGTTCAAGAACCTCAACACAGAAAGAAGGCTCCCTGAACTTGGTCCACCAGCCAAGGCTTTTCTCATCACTCTGCATTACAATCAAGTCTGTATCATCCCTACCAGCCTCCACACCCTGCCCCAGCTCTGCAACAGTTGGCCACTGAAAGCGGGGCAGAGTCAAAATTTATTAAATGGCTTTTTACAAAACAATTCATAATTATTATGTATTTATGCCACAAAACGTTTTTGCCTTCGTTCCAGCAAATGCATTACATTCTGTAATTAAGATTTTCAGATAATATGCACTCTATTGACAAAATGCCAAGTAAGAGAAACTTTCTTGAGTCAGTGTAGTTCTTAGATAGCTTTTAATTAATCTGGAGAAGCTTCACGTTGCTGAGGCAATAACAAGTAGAACCATCAACAAAATTCTTAAGGTATTATTTGGATGTGGAAATGAATCGTGACTTTCACATTACCACATTCAAACACTGTAAGGGGGGACACATGATAAGTTGTAACTGCAGGTGATATTATGAAATACTTTAACTTGATTGTATAGATCACCAACAGTCATTTTCAGCCTTTCTTAAACAGCATCTAGATCTATGCAGAATATCTAAAGTTCTTCTTTCAAATCTTAAATCTGGTATATTATGAAGAAAACTTAAAACAGTAGTATATTGTTCAACTTTGCTCAAAGCTCTCTTCAGACGATACTGTACCTTAATTTATAATGAACTGAGGTATCACCTATATGGTCTATATAGGGTCTATATAGTTTGAGCATTATTTATATATGAATCTTCTTTGAGCCCGGAAAATATTTTTGTTTCCTTGTTTCAGTTTCCTTATATTTTATTTTATTGGAATGTCATTTTTGTCACATATTCCATGCAGTTTTGATTTCCTCTGAGCTTAAAAAGGTTTTCATCCTTTTAAAAGTAAAATAGCCAAACTCAGATTTTTTTAAATTAAGCTTTTGTTAAGGTTAATGGAAACTGAAAGTTCATACTAAATAACTGTTTAGCAGAGATTTTAAATTAATTTCATTTTCTGCTGAATATGGCTTTGTAAATTTTCATTATTGTCAAGTTCCCATGTAAGACCTGACAAAGACAGAAAATGCCTTTACAGTCAAAAGGAAAGATTCCCAGCCTCCCCTCCTGCTAATGGTTACCACGCGTAGATCTGGTGCCATGAAGTACTGCAGCAGAATGTTCTCTGAAGATCCATGATGCATGGCTATTACTATACCCATTTCAAAGATGGAGAACTGAGGCTCATGGAGGTAGAGTGATTGGCCAAAATCTCCCTGCAGTTCTTACTGAGAAGATGTCTCCAAGAAGGCCAAGGATGCCCATGTCCTAATACTCAGAACGTGTGAACATTTATGGAGCCTGTAAACCACAGGGCCCAGCCCTGCCAAGCCCTAAATCAAGGCTGGCTATGTATTTATCAGAAGCCGTGAATGACATTCTGCTCAGAGTGACAGAGCAGAGAAGAGATCGCAACTCTGCTTCTCACGTGTCAAAGGATTCTGGCCTACCAGATGCCCCATCAGCTCTTCCCTCTACATCCGAACCACTGCCACCACGGGGCAGGTCTGATCAGCCTCATTTTCCAAATAGGACAGATGCAGCTCTTAGAGGGGAAATGACTTGCCAAAAGTCTTAACTACCATGTGTCACAGCCAAGACTGGCAGCAAGGTCTTTGCTTTGAACCCTTTTCCCACTTCTGACACCTAAAGACCTCAAAAGGTAAAACAGATTTTTTTCTCCGTATCTCAATTCCAATGTCTGTGATGCCCAGTGAGTTCTCCAAGGAGCTTTATGCCCCAGGCACCTCTTCTCTGGGACACTTACGGTGGTAATTTTACATCTATTTTTGTGATTCCCTGAATAACATCTGTCTTCCCTACTAGCTATAAACTCCATGGAGTCAGAGACCATTTGTTAGGTTTGGATGCCCCGTCAGCTCCCCTGGTGCTAGCACAGAGCCTGGCATGCAGTAGGTGGTAAATATATATGTAGAATGAATAAATGGCTACACAGCCAGGCTCTAACCTCCAACACTAAACTTCTCAAATGCTGGCTTCAACCAAGATGGGCCAGATCCTCTCTCCATTCATTCCCACAAGCTACCTGGAAAGCTTGCTCCACCTCTCAGCCTGGCGAGCCACACGTGCTCCTATCTGAGCCTGCTAGTCTTCAACTGACCCTATGAAGGCAAAGCATTCTCCTTCCCCAAATAAATATCCAGGACAGAAGACCCCTCCTCCAGTGCTGAAAGTATTTCACTCCTTTCAACATCATTTTGCTGTTTTGAATTTTAATCATAACCAGGCAACCTGAAGCTTTAGCAGTGTATGTTTTTCTCTTCCCCAGATTTAGAGGAAAAATATATTTGAGGTATTTTTAACTGAGAACACCCAGTCCCCACCCTCACCCCCAACACCCTCTCCCTCATCTGCTCAGACATCACATCTCTGCCCCAGAGACAGGCCTTTGGAGGAGGGAGAGGCTCAAGCCATAAATCCTCATCTGTGGCTGGTAACCCACATGGAGAGGAATGACAAATGCTCTATTTAGCCTTATTTCCAAGGAAATTAGAATTACAAATCTGAGCTATCTCTGAGACCTGCTTGAGCATAACCTTTGGAAATAAAGGTGGCAGGGGCGGGGGAGAACTGGCATTTGACTAGCCTGTTTCATTGTCAGGCTAGCTTTTGTAGAAATCCACCCCACAATGGAAATCGCGTCCCACTCCCCAGCACCACCAATTAGAGCAGGTGGCCCTGGAGTATCCACTCTGCTTTTTTCACTGCTAAAGGCACCACCAAACCAGGTAAGCAATCACTGCCAGGAAAAGTACAGAAAATTACTTCTTTAATTGAGTAGATTCCAGAGCTAAGAATAATTTAATTGAAAAACAGCATTAATAAGAATCAAAGGGATCTGAAAAAGGGGCCGGGACAGAGATACCCACATGTTGGAGATGACCGAGAGCCCGGGTTCCCAGAAGGCATGTAGACAAAGGGCTTGGTCTGAAACCCATCACCATCACTCCCCACTCCCTCCCCTTCCCCACCAAGCACCCTAAACCCCCTGCCCCAGACACAGACACACGTGTCCTAACTGGATGCTCCTCTCAAACCACAGACAACCACGAGGAGGATCGTTATCCTACTTTGTTTTGCTTTCTCTATTTTGCAGCAAGTCGTGCCACGTAAGGGAAGAAGTGTGGATTTACCTGGGACGGTGCAAGGAGTCCTGGATTCAGGTCCTGCTCCCGTCCTTGTTAGGACCCTAGTGAGGTCGCCCAGCCCCTTGAGACTCTTCTCCCCGCCTATGTGTTCTCCTTATTTACTTAACAACTAGGTAAGTGCCAGGCAATATTCTCAGTCGAATATTTATAAATACCAAGCCTGTGAGAGAGATAAGCCCAATGTGTGATCCCTTTCTTCAGATCAGAAACCTGAAAAGCACAGACAGGTTTAGTAACTTGTTCAAAGTGACATAGCTGGTAAGTTTCAGAGCTGGAGTTTGAACCCAGACAGTCTGGCTCCAGAGCCCACCCTCACATTATAACCTGGAGATGATACAGTGTTTCTCCCATTAGTTTAGCCCGGGCCCCTTCCAGAGCTTTCTCGTCTGTCCCGTGTTCTCTCTGCCACTCTCACCTGGCCACCACAACTCATTCCTACATTAGACTCTGTTTCCACGCTCTGTACATGAACTCTGGGAGTTCTGAGTACATGTCTTCATGCTACAACCAGGGTCACGTGTCCTGTCCCTGGTGGAGAGCCTCCATGCTGAATTATAATAGCATCATTAATATTATCGAAAACATTTAGGCACAGATTCATAATAAAAAGACAGCACCGTGTACAGGATAAGAGCAGGGACTCTGCAGGCCAACAGCCTGAGTTTGAACTTGGGCAAGTCATGTTACTTTTCTGTGCCTCAGTTCTCTTAGTTGTAAAAATTAAAAAATAAGAAAATAAAACTTGCTTCATAGGGTCATGCAAATTGAGAGTTAAAAGAAACAAGGCTCGGGCTTCCCTGGTGGTGCAGTGGTTGAGAGTCCGCCTGCCAATGCAGGGGACACAGGGTCATGCCCCGATCCGGGAAGATCCCATGTGCCGCGGAGCGGCTGGGCCCGTGAGCCATGGCCGCTAAGCCTGCGCGTCCGGAGCCTGTGCTCCGCAACGGGAGAGGCCACAACAGTGAGAGGCCCGCGTACCGCAAAAAAAAAAAAAAAAAAAAAAGAGAAGAGGAGGAAAGAGAGGTCACAGATAAAGGAACCGAGGGCGCAGACAGTGGGAGAAAAGAGAAGAATAAAAGAGAACATAAACCATAAGGGATCTGAGATAGAACAGGAAATCAATAAAAGTGCCTAAAGATGATTCATCAAAGGACAGCAGCACCAAGCCCATAACTGAGAGACATGGCAAGAACCACCAGGGGGTCTGGGAACAAGCAGAAAGAGAAGGCTTTGCCTCTGGAAGTGGTGTAGGGAAGGCACAGGGCGGTGTAGGGCTGTGGCTTTCCATTTTAAACCTGCGAGTACACCATTTGGGGTTTGAGTTACATGCATGTATTCCTCTGATCAAAATAAAAATAACTGAAAACATTTTTAAGGAATGGGAAAGGAGGTCCACGCCGGACACTGCCCTCAGCAACCTCAAAATACTATCTCATTCGTCATCCCAGGAACCCTGCAGGGCGATCAAATCCTCCTTTTATTTTCCATTTAACTGCACCTACTTCATGCGGTGGTTGTGAGGATTAAAAGAGATAACATAGGTAAAGCATCTGGAAAAGTGCCTGGTGGGCTGTAAATGACATCCGGTGAAATCTATCGTCAAAGATTTTGACAAGCTCTCCTCCCTTTTCTTGGGATCACCTCTATTCCCTGTTTTGCAGCAGCTGTCATGCTCTCTCGTGACCCATACCCCCAGGACACAGGTGGGGAAGGGGGATCCAGCAGTGGACACCCATGTTCCTAACTTGAAAACTAAAGAGGAAAGGGCAGTCTCTCTCCAGGGACAGAGAGACATAAAGTTCAGATGCTGTAGGTAACCATGATTCCTACCACGCAGAAAGAGTCTGCAGAGAGGGAAGTGCGGATGACAGCTCATGTCTGGGCAGTCCTCCAGCCCCTGGCTCCAAGTGTTCTTGGCCCCAGGTAAAGCCCCCCTCCTCGCTTGGTCCTTCTCTTGATCTCCTTTGAGATCCATGAGCCAACAAGCTCCCTGGGACTCCTCAGCTGGTTCAAACGGGGCTGCCTTCATGGCCTCCAAAAATGTGAAGATGATCCCAAAGACAACAACAGGTAGGTCTCTCCAGGGGCCTCTAAGAACAGGTGGCTGAGCCCCAGGGCTCCTGATGTGGAAGGAGAAAGATCCAAAAAAAAAAAAAAAGGAAGACTGTGGACTCGGGATTCTACATCTGGGATGCTGCTATGTTATAGCTAAGGAGAAACTCAGCAAAGCAATCTCTGGTCACAGCTAGCAAACTCTACTTTGCATGGCCATCTTTCCAACCCACGATCTGTGCCATTTGGATTTCACGGTCTAAAAATATCTCCCAAACTTCCAAGTATGTTGGCATGAGCCGGTGGACTCAAATTTTTAATCCATTTGCGAATGTTTTTACACAGCTCTTTCCCCCCCGCCTCAAATTCTATTCCTTGCTGAATCACTTCCATCATTCAATTTGACATTTATTATGAGCAGGAAGGAAATCGTCTTCAACACAAATGTAAACCTTGGCCCTGAAGGAGGCTGAAGCCTTCAGAGAGCAGGTGAAAGAAAGAAGGGCGCTGCTGGTCAAACAGTGAAGTGTGCTGTCACTGGTACCGTGGGGAGAGTACAGGCTTGGGAGCTGGCATCTGGCTGTGTGTGACACTGAGCAAGATACTGGTGTTCTCTGAGAGTGCTCTTTTTTAACTACAGAGTGGGGACAGTGCAATGAGATTCAGTGGGTCAGAATGCCATGTGCACCTCCAAGGCCAAGGCTTAATACATGACCTCATTCTGAATTGTAGCAGCCATCTTGGAACAGCTAAGGACCACATGTATCCCTAAACCCCAACCCTTCTCCGCCCAGCAGCAAAGTCATTCTTACAAACACAAATCTGATCATGCTGGGAAACCCAGTGGCCTTGGGGACAGACTTAAATGTTTACTGTGGCCTACACAGCCATGTCCAATTCCCTACCTCCACCACACCTGCCTTTCCAAACACCTATCTCTCAGCCTGCAAGCAGGTATTCCCACTCCACTCACATGGTTTAGCCTTTGATTTCAGGCCCTGAGAAACGGCCACTTCCTTCCCCTCTCCCACTTCTCCAGACCCCTACTCGTGTTAGAAAAATGACTGCAGCTGCTCCAGATCTCACACCCTCACACCACACCACCCACAGGAGATGACACCTCTTCTGGGATTCTCTCCCAAGTCCTCAGATCCACCCTCTCCTCCCACCGGCTCTGATCGGGTGGCATGTACTTTCCTGTACCCACCACGGGGGCCAGAGGAGACGGGCTGACTGGATGATTCCAAACAGGGCCCGCCTCTGGAGTCAGGCATGGAGTTACTCTTAGCCAAACAACATGGTTAAGAATAGGGTGGGATAAAGTCCCCAAAGGGAAATCAGAGAATGGTGGGAGAGACGGGGGCTACACATAAGAGGCAAATGATCGACACCAATTCCCACTGGCTGAAGCGAGGGGCAGGGCCAGAATCATGGAAGGTCAGAGCCAGTGAAGGCCTTACAATTTTACAAAAAGGAAAAATAAGGTCCAACGTGGGCCCAAGACTTGCCCATGTTCACGGCGGGGCCACTGCCAAGTGTCCAGACCCCCACCCCAGTGCTCTGCCCAATGAATTATGGCAGTACTCCCCTGCCCCCCCAAAAAACATCTTCATTATTCAATCCATTTCACGCTCAGCAGTGCCCGCCACGGACTTCATAACAGAAGATGCAAGGAATGGTTTATGAATAGGAAATCTGAGCACCACTGGGCTCAAGAGTGGCTGACTTCACACCATCTCCCGGAGGCAAAGAACCACAAGGCAGGTGCAGAGTAGGCGGCAGGCTGGAAGCTGAAGAGGAAGAAGGAACTTGCTTGGTCTTTCTCCACCCAGAACCATCTCACATCCCCAACCTTTCCTCCACTCCTAAGCACCGTCCTCTTGTCTCTGCCCCTCTCTGGGCAACTAGAACAGGCAAAGGGATGAAAGAAGAAAAGCAGCATTGCAAGGGGGTATAAAGGACGGAGCTTCTTTCCGAGAGGGATGGAACTCAACCCTTCCGCAAGGCTGCACCACAACAGCTCAATTCTTATTGACTTGTTTATTGCCATCTCCAAGCACACAAAACTACTGACTTAAACCAAACCTGGACTAGGATACACACACCACAGACTGGCTGAATTCTGCTAATGGCCGGGATGGTTGTAAGGAAACGGCATTTGAGCTGACCTGGCCCAACTAAAGCACAGAACCTTCACCACAGGCCAAGTTCCCGGCGTACTCGTGGAGTCCCCACGGAAGTCAGCTGCGCTCAGCTTTCCAACAGCCGCTTCCCATGCCCGTGTTCAGAGCTGGGTTTTGTTTGGAACTCAGCTTGGATGCTGCAAGGCCAAGGGGATTAGTCAATAGTGTTTGTTAAACACGGACCTCATGGCCAGCATCATGCCTGGCACTGCCAATGATAAGAAAACATATCGTGCCTGGCTCTTGCCTATAACGGAGCCCTGATCTGGTTGGGACACTCTGGGCAAACCCTGCCAAGGCAGAGCCTAATGCGGGATGAACAGGGGCGCCAGATCCTTTGCAGCTCAAGGAGAAAAGCCCAGGGAAAAACTGGGAAGGGAAACATGGCTTGTACTCGGGCCCAGGCAGGTTCCCATCCAGCTCCGTGGCCTACCAGCTATGTGTCCCTGGACAAGTCACCTGACTTCTCTGAGCCTCCACCTCCTAACATCCACATCAGGTCACAGTGAAAATAAAATCATGAGACAGGGCCAGAATAGTACGTAAATAACAGGAACTTCCATTTAACAATGCTTGCCACGTGTCAGTGCTGTCCCAAGTGCTTTACAGAAGTTAACACCTTCTATTCTCTCAACACCATAAGGAAGGAAACGTGAGCACCCTCATTTTGCAGATGAAGAAATGGAGGCCCAGAGGGGTAAAGGAACTGCCCAAAGTTATTCAGCTAGCAGTTGGTCACCTTAGTGCCCAGTACTCACACAGTCCTTCCTCCCCACTCCTTGCCAAGGAGCAATGGATGAAATTGGCTTGAGGTGTCCGAGATACTCAGAGAAGCTGGGTCATGGTGAAAAGCATTAATGTGGCTTTGTGCACCCATGTTCACAGCAGCACCATTCACAAGAACCAGAAGGTCGAAGCAACCCAAGTGTCCACTGATGGATGAATGAATAAACAGAATGTGGAACATACGTATAATGGAATATTATTCGGCCTTTGAAAAGGAAGGAAATTTTGACATATGTTACAACATGGATGAACCTTGAGTACATTATACTAAGTGAGATAAGCCAGTTACAAAAGGACAAATAGCATATTATTCCACTTATATGAGGTACTAGAGTAGTCAAATTCATAGAGACAAAAAGTAAAATGGTAACTGCCAGGGGCTGGGGGGAGGGAGGAATGGGAGGATTAGTGTTTCACGGTGCTACAGACTGACTATGTCCCCTCCCCAAATTCCTATGTTGAAATCCTAACCCCCAGTGTGAGGTAGGGCCTTTGGGAGGTGATTAGGTCATGAGGGCGCAGCCCTCATTAATGGGATTAGTGCCCTTATGAAAGACACCCCATAGAGCTCCCTTGCCCCTTCTACCATGTGAGGACAGAGCAAGAAGCCTTCTTTCATGAAACAGGAAGAAGGCCATCACCAGACATCAAGTCTGCCAATGCCTTGATCTTGGTCTTCCCAGCCTCCAGTACTGTGAGAAATAAATGTCTGTTATTTAAACCATCCAGTTTATGGTATTTCTGGTACAGCAGTCCTAATGGATTCAGACAAATGGGTGCAGAGTTTCAGTTCTGTAAGATAAAAACATCTGCGGATGGATGGTGGTGACGGTTGCACATTAAACCACTGAGCCGTACTCTCATGGCTAAAATGGTAAATTTTATGTTTTATATTTTACTACAATTAAAAAAATAATATGGCAAAAAAGGGCTGTACTTTTCCCACTTAGGTGGCCCACTATGACTCCCTGTTCCCTTACTTGGATTCATTTGTTCAGTTGGCATTTTTTATATTTATTTATTATTTACTTATTTAGGCTGCACCAAGTCTTAGTTGAGGCACACTGGATCTTCGTTGCAGCATGCAGACTTCTTAGTTGCGGCATGCATGCAGGATCTAGTTCCCAGACCAGAGATCGAACCCGGGCCCCCTGCACTGGGAGCACGGAGTCTTACCCACTGGACCACCAGGGAAGTCCCTCAGTTGGCACTTTTGAGCACCTATGTGTTTACAGCAAGAATCCAAGAGGCCCTGACAGATCGTCGTCATAACAGCAGACACATACCACTCTCGTTTTGTGCCCATTGCTTTTCGTGTTTTACCTTTATTGACTCAGGTAATCCTCGCAACCATGCTCTGAGGTAGGTACTGTTCATATCCCCATTTTATAGATGAGAAAACTGAGATCCAGAGAAGTCAGGTGTAATCTGCCTGCGGTCATACAGTGGGAGTTCAGACCCCCGCGGCCTGGCTAAGACTCCCTGCTCCAACACACCTTCCCCACCTGAAACACAAGCCACGCTTTCATCCACACACGACCTCCCCATCCAGCCGAAGTGCCCAGGCTCCTGGAACAGCAAGCTCGGTGCCTGGAGAGGGTCTGTGTCCTGGTGATACCCCAGTAATGAATGCACTGCTCTGCTGCTTCCGATGTCAGCATCGGAAAATGCTTCCCATTTTTTCCATATGGAAGCAACAGGTCCCCAGCTTCATTTGTTCCATGCAGTGACACTAATGAATGTTCCAAACTCTGGGACATAGGGACTGAGGAGTGTGTGTGTGTGTGTTTGTGTGTGTGTGCACATATATGTGGTTTATGTAACTTGCATTTTCCCCAACTTCTGAAATGATGTACGTGGTATTTTACCTGAGCCAAAATGTTTCAGTCTAAAAAGTAATTTAGGGTTTCTTGAAGTCATAAAAACACTGTATTAACCCCACAAGTGTAATGAATCCTCCAGCCTCCTACGTCTGTGTTTTTGCTTTGACTCATCACTGACAGTGTAAAAACTGGGAATTTGAGACCAAAGTATCAGCCAGAGTCATGGCCTTTGGAGGCTAGTGGTGCTCAACCGAGGGTGCTACCACCTTCACTGGAACATTTGGAAAAGCCTGCGAGTGGCTGGGTTATTCCAACTCTGGGAGCTCTAATAGCACTTGTAGGCAGGGTCCAGAAAATGCTGAAAATTGCGACTTTCCTGTCCAAAGAGAAACAATGTCATCCATAACGCTAATAGCTTCTCCATCAGGAAACCCTAAAATGTATCCAACTACCTGATTTTTCAGGGAAGAAGAAAAGGCACAGAGACATGGAAGTTTCTTATCCCAGGTTGCACAGCCATTTCAGTTTAAAAAAATCTGACCCCTCCTATTACATTTCCTACTTCATCCTCTCACCACCCAGCTATCTAACCCCCTACAAAAGAGCCCCCAGGTACAGCCACCAGGAAATAGTCACACCTTACTCAGCAGCAGAAGTATTTTTCATTTCCAAGGCTTTGCCTAAGTTGTTCCTTCTGTCTTCAGTCCTAACCATGACCCTGAAACCACCGCATCCTTTCATGCCTGGCTCAAAGGCGGCCTCCTCCAGGAAGCCTGCCAGAGTCCTATCTCGGAACCAACCCACAGCAGTCTGTCTGTATTTTGACTTCCAGCCTCTGTGCCCACCTGCCTTTGTATGAGAGTCATTTGTTCCCATTACCATCAGTAGGATGGAGCCAACTATCTTACAGCCATTATGCCATTCTATGGTGACAGCGGTCTGGCAGGGCAGGTCCTATTATCCCATTTTTACTGATGAAGAATTCGAAGCTCAAGAAGGTGAAGCAATTTGCTGGAGGTCACACAGGTGGCAAAGAGGATTTCCTCCCATACCTCAGAGCCCACGCTTGCAGCTACGAGGGCACCCCGGCTTCCTGTGTGGTCATGTGCATGTCTGCCTCTTGTCTGGACCATAAGGTCTTTGAAGGTGGGAACCACATCAATCCATCCATGCTTACCTTATGCCATTCCCTCCATAAAAGATGTCGAAGAGCCCAGCACAAGAGCTCCCCCATCCCATCTCCTGGTCCAGGACCCCCTCATTCCCTTAGGCCCCCTCTGACCTGATACAACCTCCTTCCAGGTACACGGTGAGTCAGGAGCAGGGCCACAGAGTGAGAAGTCTCCTAAGGTTTCCAGCCTCCCACCCCACTTCAACAGCCAACTGCAGTAACCACAGTAGCTTCGATCAGACAAAATAAATAACTTCCATTCCTTTTTCCTGGCTCAGCAGGCTGCTTGGGATATGGCAATGGGCAAGCGTCATCAGGGTGTCCAGGGCCTCTGGAACCTCCTTGCACACCCTCAACCACTCAGGGTGGGAAAGGCAGTGAACTTAGAAGCCCTCTCTGCAGAAGATCAGGCCAGCAGCCAGTGAAGCAGGACCTGAAGGCAGACATGACGGGGAAAGAAGACGATGATGATAATGCCAGCCGTCGGTCCCAGCCTCTGATACGGGCTCCTGGTGACCACAACACGGCAGACGAGCTGTGTGTCTACCCAGAAGACACTCCTCCATCTTTCTCCTCCTAACGGAGTCTCATTCTGTCTGGTTGGCAATGTGCCAGACCCCAGGAAGTGGTTCAGGATGCGTCTAAGTCAATCATGGTAGTTCCCTTGGCCTTCACTTCATTGGTCCAAGGTAGAAGGAGCAGCTGACCCAGTGCTGGTCAATGATACATAAGGGAAAATGTACTGTCCCCTCGAATTGTGCCTCAGGAAGTGGTCAGAAGAGACTTGGCTCCACTGGCCCACCCAGACGATGGCACTGAACAACTGATGTGATCTGAACACCGTCCGTTGGGGAAATCATAATTTCATGGACATCACTTAATACAACAAGAGCAGATGAAAGAGTAATAGAAAACAGCTAGACTAAACTTGAAACTAGACGACCTGGGTCCAAATCTCAGCTCTTAATTGTGAGACACGGGGGACGTGATCTCATCTGCCTGAGAGTGTTTCCATGTCTATGTAACAGGTTGGAGGACCTCTGTAAATGCAGTGCCTCTGTTCACAGAGTCCAGCAATTAATTTTTTTTAAATAGACCTTACTTTATAGAAGAGTTTTCCATTTACAGAAAAATTGAGAGGGTGGTACAGTGAGTTCCCATATAACCTGCACTCAGTTTCACCTATTATAACATCTTAGACTAGTATGATACATCTGTTATAGTTAATGAACCGATACTGATATATTATTATTAACTAAAGTCCATACTATATTTTTAAAAATTATTTATTTATTTACTTATTTATTTTTTATTTATTTTGGCTCTGCCAGGTCTTAGTTGCAGCATGCGGGCTTCTTAGTTGCAGCATGCGGGCTTCTTAGTTGCAGTATGTGGGATCTTTAGTTGCAGCATGCGTGTGAGACCTAGTTCCCTGACCAGGGATCGAACCCCGGGCCCCTGCATTGGGAGCACACAGTCTTACCCACTGCACCACCAGGGAAGTCCCCATACTGTATTTAGACTTCCTTAGTTTTTAACCTACTATCATTTTTCTGTTCCAGGATCCCATCCAGGACACCTTATCTCATTCAGCTGTCACATTTCTAGAAGCCCCTCTTGGCTGTGACAGTTTCTCAATCTTTCCTTGTTTTAGATGAACTTGACAGTTTGGTGGTGTACTGATCACGTGCTGTGCAGCTGGGCAAGTGTTTTCCTCAGCATCTCTGCTTCCTCAGCAAACTTGAGTCAGGCAGCAGAACTCTTTTCTTTATGCACCTCTTCTTCCCTTTCCATGTAAATTCCTTCCTTTTACCATGATAATAGAACTCACACATTGTAACAGAACTTCATCATGTCCACAGCCTAACTTGAAGGCAGAAATTATGATATTAATTTCAACATTACTTCCATTGACTGACATCACTTTTATCTTCGCAGGTTTTTGAAAGAATGGAGAGAGGGAACAGCAATGTATCAGATACTGACCACGAGCTACAACCAGGCTTCGGACTATATTACTGACATTTCATTGAATCTTTATAACAACCATGCGAATAAGCAAGTTCCACGTTACAGGTGAGGAAACAGGTTTAGGCTGGTTAAGTGGTTCACTCAAGGTTACTCGGCTAAAACACAGCACAGCCAGGATTCAAAGCCAGGTCTTATCTGTATCCACTTCTGCTCCCATTACTTCACCTGCACAGCTCTCAGGACTGGCACTGTGTGCACTTACCCAAGACTGAGCATCTGCTGGGCCAGGTATTGCATGAGGCCCTGGGCTGCAAAGAACGAATATTTGCACGTACAAAAAGTACAGCTAGGAAACCATCTTCAGCCTCTTTAAACAGCTCACCTCAAGGTTCACAGTGCTAGGTTCTATGATCCCACTCTCTCTTGCATCAATTTCAACACTTTCCCTTTAGTGTGAGAATAAATCAGACCTCTGATTTCTAAAAGTGTGACACAGTCATAGTCAGGGTTGTACATTACGAAGTGAAGAAGGAAACAGTCTTTAACCTTATGCGCATGACGAACTCTGTTTCTTGCTGATGGAAATTTGCCCTGACTCATTTAAATGACGTTGACAGTTTTACTTGAGCCTCGCGTAGACTGAGTATATGCACATATGAAAGTATCACACCACTGTGCAATTATTTATTTACCTACTTGACCGTGGACAGAAACAGCAAAAACGAATATATTCATCCCTATATCCCCTGTTCCTAGTCCAAGGCATGGCATCTTTTAGACCTGAAATCAATGTCAGCTGAACGATGAATCAGAATACCTTGAGTCTGATGAGCAGACATATTTGCAGACAAAGATGTTTAAACGTAAAGGATGAAGATTCTCCTATGAGATTTCTTCCCGACCAAATAAGGTGTGGAAATCATGGTACCTAATTCCCAGAGGAATTCAAGAAGCAACTCAACATTCCTGCTAACATTCTGGAATCCGGAAGGTGGATGTTAATTACTTTCCCAGAAAACCAGAACTGAGGCAAATGGTGGACGTCAGCACCACACTTCACAACCAGATCCTGCCATTTTCTCAATGAAAGATGTGTCTGTAAGGGCAACCGGAATATACCTATTTTAATCTTGTTTTGAAAATGCTAATGCTTCTCACATTATAAATTAGATTCTTCGTTCTTTGAAAGCATCACAAAAGGCACTCGGAATTATAGTGTCAGCAGGACTAAAGTTCTCCATGCTTATTTAAAATAACTCTCCTGTTTTATTTGGTAAGAATTACTAATATGTGAACACACCAGAATTTCAACAAGGATACGGCTCCATCCCCCAAAGGAAATGCAGGCAATGGGCTGGTTCCATGGTGCTTGAGACCTCTACAGTCCTGCACACATTAAGAGTTCAAAAAGCGTAGCCATCGCGAGATACGAGGCACTGAGTCAACATATTTACAAATACTTTAAATTCACAGTTTTTTTTTCCTGAATGACTTTCCTAAACGAAAAATTAATGAGGGGGAAAAAACACTACAGAATTACCATGACCCTGAGGCCACAAGACTTCCTTTACTTAAGAACCACTGGAAAAAACAAAACAAAACACAGAAACATTTGTGAACCACAAGTTCCAATATTTTCTTCACTTCAGAATGAGACAATGTACAGCAGTTGCTGTCAATGCCCCTCTCACCCCCTCCTCAGCACCTTCTCCCAGCACCTGCCAAAGGTGGCCTTCTGCAAACAAATACCTTTGGCAAACACCCCCATTTTTGTCTAAGGGATTTCTCTGAGAGGTAATACCCCTGGGATCAGCCCTGAGCCAATGATGGATGGAGTCTGAGGATAATTCTGCACTGCTGTACACTGCATTACAGGGGCCCCTGGGGAGGCCAGTGTTAATTAACCCCCATGGTGACCTGCTTGATGATAAATGCGTCCTTACGGTCTGCATTCTCTTTCGTGTCTTATTTCCCCACTTGCTCCAATTTTACTTATTTTTCCAATTTTTCTCAGAATCACCTCCTAAATCATGCATTCTCAGTAGCGCTGGGTATTGCCTTCAAGGGGGCAAAGTTGGTTGTTGGAGGGTGGGGTTGGGAAAAAAATCTTACTCTTTTTATATATGGAGCCCAGACATAAATACAGTACATAAAGGATACACAGTATATCTGTGGTATTAAAACATCATGGGTGGGAGCAATCAGGGAAAAAAGTGTCTAAAAAGACTCCTCAGCGGGGAGATGTTGCAAACCAGATTGCACGACTGTGCATTAAATAAACCACTTGCACTGAGCACCTTGCCTCAGGGAGCTTCTGGAGGGACACAAAGTAAGATGCAGTGGTAGCCTCCCCTGAGTACACCATGAAGTCATTCATTAGATCCTTTCAATGTAGGGCAGGGAATATTAGGGCCATTTATCAGATGAAACACTGGGGCTCTTACGAGTACGATGACCTGTTGGAGACAACAGAGCAAACTAGCCCAGGACTCAGGGTGAGAGCTTGGGTCTCCTAGGGGCTGGGCTCTCAGGCTCACCTTAGAAAAAACATGAAGAGCGCTTAGCCCAACGTGGCACAGGGAAATAACTCTATAAATATCAGTGACTGTTATTAATGAAAACAGATCAGGTTTCCATGAATGGGCCAGATGATGGTGCTGCCCCACAGGTGACAGAATAATAACCCAAATGGATAAAAAATATTAGTTAGCACTGATATGCTGGTTTTGAATGCCCCAACTTAATGTTGGACTCAAGGGAGATCAGAGAGCAATTTTTTTTTTTTTTTTTTTTTGCGGTACGCGGGCCTCTCACTGTTGTGGCCTCTCCCACTGCAGAGCACAGGCTCCAGACTCGCAGGCTCAGCGGCCATGGCTCACGGGTCCAGCTGCTCCGCAGCACGTGGGATCCTCCTGGACCAGGGCACGAACCAGCGTCCCCTGCATCGGCAGGCGGACTCTCAACCACTGCGCCACCAGGGAAGCCCCAGAGAGCATTTTATATGACTCTTGGTAGAGGGCTGGATTTGGGGGGTAGGGTGGAGAAAAGAGGGTCAAGGGACAAGGAATTTCTACAGGAAGAGAAACCCTCCTTGGCCAGAGGCCGACTGGGGCCTGTGGATGGACGCCTGGATAGCATGCACTTGGCTTTGCTCTTTCTGCTGCTTATCTGATCTAGACCCCGAGACAAGGCAACCCAGAACAGTCATGCTGTTGGTAAGACTGCTCCACCGGTACACAGCCATTGGAAGCCCGCGAGGGAAAGCTGATGTGGCTGAATGGAAGCCAGCCTTGGAAGAAGAAGACCTGAGTTCAAGTCCTCCCTTTGCCATCAAAGTGACCTCAGGCAACTTTCTCACTGCCCTGGGCCTCCGTTAGCTCTTCTCTACAGTTCTAACGGTCTCTGATCTTTGAAATCTGCCAGGTGCCTCTCTCCAGGTTCGTAAATCCCCTAAACTGCTGTTTAGCTTGATTAGACTTGCTGGTGCCTAAGGTTTCATTTTTCCGGACTGGCCTCACTAGGTGGAGAAACATCCGAAACTGATAGACGTGGGGGGAGATAAAGCCGGAGCTGGGGTTTTAGGAACGGGCAGGAGTAGGGAGATCCATAGCGTGATAGGACTGAGTGATTTTCCATTAGTACAGATGGCCTGGACCGGAAGAACATATTCCCTCGGCTCAATATTTTCAAGTCGTGTTGGATAATATTTCACCCCATCCCCTACAAAAGACATCCATAAAGGTAGAGATGGACTTGAACTGCTATGGCAGGTTTACGAAAAATCTCACGGCAAAGAAACTCCATGGACAGGCTCCTCCGATACAACGCTGGCGTAGTTAGAAAAAACAGATGTGGGGAATTTGTAAGAAGGGCCCTGCTGTAACAGCCATTTGGCTAATACTTCTAAAGCAAGTGTCCTGGTAGCACTGCCCAAGAGGGAATAGAATAAACTACAAAATGATGTAAAAATGTTGGTTTTTATTGATAGCTTGGTTTTATATGCCCCAACTCAGCTGTTATACTCTTAGACAGGGTCCAAAGGATTTTATGTCTCTTGAAGGAGGGGAGGGTGAAGAAGAGGAAAAGGCGATCCTGAGGAAACCCTGAAGTCTTCAGCAGGACAGAAGCCCACCTCGGGAGGAAGCCAAGCAGAGCCCATGTACAGGATGCCCCATGAGCCAACTGCATCAGTACTTACTCCTGTTCTTCATAAACTACATGCAAGAAGCAATCTTGTTCCCGAGTTATAACCCAATCTGTTCTCTTAAGAAAACATTTCAAACAAAATCCTCTATCCCTTCTGTGGCAGAATGAAAAGTCCCATCCAACAAGGGTACAATTGGACGGGATCTGATTTGCATCCTATGACGCCTGCCAAACTAGAGGTGACCTGAAACCTCTGTATTGACTGCAGTCTTGTCATCTTTGACTGTTGTCTTGTCATCTCCAAACCTCTTTCTCTTCATTCTCCTAAAAGGCGATCAACCTAGGGAAGCCAACATCCCTGTAACACAGGTACTAAGGCATACCGTTAATGGGTTCCCGATTAAAATACCCAGTGATGTTCAGGTGACGCAACACAGACAGAAACGTGGCAAATCTGTCCCTGGGCAAATGCCCAAACCCAAAACCCAACTGTGGGACCTGTCTGCTCCTCATACAGCTTTCGGACAATGTTACCTCAGAATGCCACTCCCTGTGTACTTTCCAAAGTGCTTCCTCACATGCTGCCTCATGGGATTCTTCATCAATTCTACACGTAAGTATTTGCAGACTGTGAGACAAGGGAAGTGTTTGAATCACACATCTTCAAACAACTTACCCAATGCATTTCTGACAAACTCACAGCCATCTCCAGTCATCCCACACCAGAACCACATACCACAGTGTCTAGAATGACTTTTAGTCAATCCAACTTTGAGGACCTTTCCCATGCTTCCCTTCACACTGCTCTGTGGTCCAAAGATGCACCACATCTTGTTTTCATTAATGTCAAAACTTCGAAACCCAAGCCAAAAAGAGAAAGAGAGCAGGACCTTGATTCTCTGGAAAAGACCATAGGGGCACACTTGATTTAGGAACCTTTTAAACATTGATGGAATCTTTTTAAATGAATACAGATGAAAGGGGGAACCTCCAAATAGTGCAAGAATAATAATTCAGTGTTCTGAATTATTAGTCCTCCTAGTAGGAGGGGGAGATGAGTCGTCAATGGGACCGTCAGTCAATTCCTCCATCTTCTCCCCACTGCTTACACCTCCTTTGCAGAAGTCTCCCTTAACAAAGGAGACAACAGTGCCTTCCCCATTCTGCATGCCAGTGTTCCTCATTTGCATGCTATTACTGCATTAGCTAGGCTATTTACATTTAGTCGTTTCCAGTCTCCGCCTCCATAGGGAAAGAATTAGGTATGGCTCATCTCCCTCAACGTCCTGGCACGAAGCTTGGCATTTGAGTCAGCACGTGTGGCCCCTAAATGAATGACCTTAGCATGCTAAACTGCACCTTTCTCCTGGATGTTTCCCATCACCTGGACAAAGCACAGGGAACTATACTCAATATTTTGTAATAACCTATAAGGGAGAAGAAACTGAAAAGGAATATATATATACATATATATGTATAACCAAATCACTTTGTTGTACATCTGAAACTAACGCAACATTGTAAATCAACTATACTCAATAAATTTTTTTTAATTAAAAAAATTTTTAAATTAAAACAAAAAAAACTCCAAGGTGGAGAGGAAATTTGAGGCACGGTCTATACAGAATCCGTGAACCTAAGAAAGCCCGTTGAGCTCAGCCAACGGTCTTCAGGCCTGGCTTCATATTAGAATTACTTCACAATGATGCCTGGACCCCACAGAGCAATGGTATCTGTTTCTGGGGTGAGGCCTTCATCTGCATGTGCTCTGTGTTGTTTGTGTGTGTTTGTCTTCTTCTTTTTTTTTTTTTTAAGTATTTTTAACTTTTTATTTAAAAATATTTTTAATTAGAATGGTAACATAATCCACACATATATAAGCCTTGCCTAGGTTTTCCAAGTGTTAATATTTTTGCCATGTTTTCTTCCTTCTCCCTCTTCCCCTGTGTATGTACTGTGTACACACACACACACACTTACAGAGTCTGTATGTGTGCTGAACCACTTGAAAGTAAGTTGCAGATATCACGACACTTCACCACTAAATATTACAGCACGCATCTCTTAAAAAAAAAAAAAGAGGGCTTCCCTGGTGGCGCAGTGGTTGAGAGTCTGCCTGCCGATGCAGGGGACATGGGTTCGTGCCCCGGTCCGGGGGGATCCCACATGCCACGGAGCCGGCTCGCTGAGCCTGTGCTCTGCAATGGGAGAGGCCACAACAGTGAGAGGCCCACGTAGTGCAAAAAAAAAAAAGAAACTTCATCTGCATAACCGAAATGCAATTATCATACTCGAGAAATTAAATTTGGATATATATTGTCATCTCATATGGAATCTCTGTTCAGATTTTCTTAATTGTCCCTATAATAATATCTTTGATTGTTATTATTTTTTTAACTCAGGATCCAACCAAGAATCATGAACTGCATTGGTTTGTTTGTGTTTTTTCCAGCTGTGTTGACATATAACATTGCATAAGCTTAAGGTACATGATGTGGTGATTAGATATGCATATATATTATAAGGTTCTTAAACACATCCAACACCTCACATAGTTGATTTTTTTTTTTTTTTTTTGGTGAGAATTTTTAGGATCTGCTCTCTTAGCAGCTTTCAATTATACAACAGAGTTATTTTTAACTACAGTCACCATGCTGTACATTAGATCCCCAGAACCTATTCATCTTATAACTGGAAGTTTGTACCCCCTGACCAACTTCACCCATTTCCTGCACCCCCCAGCCCCTGGCAACCACCAATCTGATCTCTGGTCCTGAGTTCAATTTTTTTAGATTCCTGTATAAGTGACATAGTATAGTACTGTGTCTCTCTGACTTATTTCTCTTAGCATAATGCCCTCAAGGTTCATCCAAGTTGTTGCAAATAGCATGATTTGCTTCTTTTCTACAGCTGGAAAAGATTCCATTTTTTATATATATATATACCACATTTTCTTTATCCATTCATCCAACAATGGACACTCAGGCTGTTTCCAAATCTAGTCTATTGTAAATAATACAGCAATGAACATGGGACTGCAAATAGCTCTTTAAGATACTGATTTCATCTCCTTTGGATATATATCCAGAGCTGGGATTGCTGGACCATATGGTAGTTCTATTTTTAATTTTTTGAGGGACCTCCATACTGTTTTCCCACAGTGGCTGCACCAGTTTACGTTCCCACCAACATTGCATAAGGGATCCCTTTTCTCCACATCCTCGCCAACACTCGTTATTTCTTGTCTTTTTGATGATGGCCATTCTGACAGGTGTGAGGTGGTATCTCATCGTGGTTTTATTTTGCATTTCCCTGATGATTAGTGATGCTGAGCACCTTTTCATGTGCCTGTTGGCCATTTGTACGTCTTCTTGGAAAAATATCTATTCAGATCCTTTGCCCATTTTTTAATCAGATTATTTGCTTTCTTGTTACTGAGTTGCATGAATTCTTTATATATTTTGGATATTAACCCCTCATCAAATACATGGTTGCAAATATTTTCTCCCCTACCATAGTTGCCTTTTCATTTGATTGATCGCTTCTTTGGTGGTGCAGAAGTTTGATGCAGTCCCACTTGTCGATTCTCAAGTATTGCACTTGGTTGTCATGTGCCTTTAGCCTCCTTTAACTGAAACAGTTATCCTCATCTTTGTTTGTTTTCATGACATGCACCCTTTGAAAGAGACCACGCCAGATATCTTGCAGGATGTCCCACCATTCGACTTTGTTATTTCTTCATGATTAGATTCAGTCCTTTTAGGCACGACTGCAGGTATGTTGTAAATTTCCACTGAACTACTCAGGAGGAAGGTAGGGTCAGTTCGCCTCGTTATACAGAAGCTGGATGGCTTTGGTTCAGGTGCAGTCTGCCAGATTTTTCTTAAGGTGCCTTCTTGTCTAGGTGATTCACACGTGTATCAAAGTCTGAGAAGCCTTACTCCAAGTGTGGTCTGCAGACCAGCAGCACTGGTTTCCCCTGGGAACTTTCCAGAAATGCAGCTCTAAAGCACCTCACCCTGGAAGGGAGAGTTTCTGTCCCTCTCTGTTACTCTTCTGGTACATTGTCTTCTATAGAGGAGAACTGTGACATGGTGAAGAGAGCACCACCTTGTGGGTGGAGGACTCCTGCGTGATCCGAGCTCCACCACCAAAGTAGTTTCAAGAGCCTGGGCAAATCTCAGCATCTGTCATTCATTTATAGAAGAGAGACACTGGGTACCCTCCATTCTAGCAAGAAGGGCCATTTGATGTTAGCCCATTTCCTAGAAAGTGAATTCGGGGCACCTGTGGTCATTGTCATTCCCAGCATATAGCCTCACTGCTGCGCAGAGATCTGATGTTGGGAGTTGTTGTTCACCCCTTACCTGACCTCTTCATTCTGCTTGAATGGCTTGAAAATGTCATAAGAAAGAAGGCCAGGAAGAAGTCAGGAAGTTCATAAAATGAAAAGAAAAGTCAAATGAGATTATTAGAAAGGCGAGGGGGCATGGATTTTATGAGGGGGGTACAAGAAGAAGGCAGATTAAACACGGTTGAGAGGGGAAGCAAAAATGAAACAATATTTACTAAGTCTACAATGTGCTGGTGGAGGTCATGGAGAGATCGTGGTGGAGGGCATAGAGAGGTCGTGGAGGAGGTCATAGAGAGGTCGTGGTGGAGGTCATGGAGAGGTCGTGACCGCTGGTAGACCTGTGGGCTGGCCCCTTATCCCTCCAATGCTGGGCATATACTCTGCCCACTGTTCCCACAGCGGGAGCTATTTTCAAGGGTGCAGCCTTGAGTGAGCACATGTTGTTGAGACCACCTAGATAGTGTTACTGAACCCCGTGAAGGCCTCTATATAAACTTTTAAGATGCTGGCGGTTGGGTGTGGAGATCTACCTGTCTTGCTGCCCAAGACAAGCCTCGTATGTAAGTTCTCTGCTTCTTACACCCGCCACCTACTCATCCAGAGTGGCCTGCCTCTTTCTTCGGTCTCTCCTTGCCCTCCATGTACCCGACCAATTTCAATTTCACCTGGGGAACTCCTGAGGTTGCAAATCAACACAATGCAATGTTCAGGTGTTTAATATCATCACCTTGATTAAATTTCACAACAATCCTGGGGGCGTAGGTATTATTATCTCCATATCATAAATAAACTGAACTCCAGGGAAGTTGAGCGAATTGCTCCAGGTCACAAAGCAAGGAAACAGCAAAGTTGGATTAAACCCAGGTCTGACTCCAAAGACCACGCTCTTACCACTGAGATCACCTCACACCTGTCAGAATGGCTCTTATTTCAAACAAACGAACAAACAAACGAACAAAAGAAAACGAGACCCTAAGTGTTGGTGAGGATACAGAGAAACTGCAAGCCTTACACATTTTTGGCGAAAATGCAAAATGGTACAGCTGGAAAACAGTATGGAAGTTCCTCAAAAATTAAAAATAAAACTACCATGTGATCCAGCCATCCCACTTCTGAGTATTTCCTCAAAATATTATTATCAGGGGATCAAAGAGCTATTAGCACCTCCATGTTCATTGAAGTACTATTCACATGAGCCAAGAGGTGGAAAACAACCTAAATGTCCATCAACGGATGAATGGATAAAGAAAATAGAATACTACTCAGTCTTAAGAAGGAAATTCTGCAGTATGTGGCAACATAGATGAACCTTGAGGACATTATGCTAAGTGAAATAAGCCAATCACAGAAAGACAAACATTGCAGGAGTCTACTTATATGAGGCACCTGAGACAGTCAAATTCATAGAGTCAGAGAGTAAAATGGTGGTTCCCCAGGGCTGGAGGGAGGAGAAAGAGGGAGTTACTAACCAACAGGCATAAAGTTTCAGTTAAGCAAGAGGAGAGATCAGCTGTACAACTCTGTGCCTACAGTCAACAGTAACGCACTGTACACTTAAATATCTGTTGAGGGTAGGTTTCATGTTAAGTGTTCTTGCCACAATAAAATAAAAATTATTTAAAAACGAATGAGAGCTTTTCAAAATCCTTTGTTCGCAATAATGAGAAGGAAACCCACAAAACTGAGGAAGAGAATGCAAAGAGGAAATTAGTGGGGTAAGAAAAAAGTGAGGATGAACTGAGAGGGTTAAGAAGACAAACATCTAGTGGGAAATGAGAAAGAATACGATACATGGGGGCAGAAAAGGAAGAGAATGGGATGAATAGAGTCAGAGAACAGAATAGCTGAGAGAACTGAGTCCAGCAGTCCATCCCTTCCGTAATGAATTACAAGTTGTAGCACTGGCTGAGATGCAGTTCAAGGGATTCCTTACACCTAGGCCGGGAAGTTGACCAGATGGCCAAACTCTGAGATTTCTGCTAATATTAATGTTATTATTAGATGATATTGAATATTATTAAGATATTAGTAGAGGGAGGGGATATAGGTATACATATAGCTGATTCACTTTGTCGTACCACAGAAACTAACACAACATTGTAAAGCAACTATACCCCAATAAAAGAAAGATATTATTAGAATACATGTTCTATTGGGGCAGAGATCAGACTGTTTTGTTTTGCTTGGTTTTGTTTACTGCTATAATGCCAATGTCTAGAAGAGTGCCAGGCGCAGCGAAGGCATTTCTATTGACTAACATCGACAACACAAAGTTCTATCTATTATTGAGCACTTCTTCTATGTAAGGTGCTCTTAGCTCCACAAGAGTCTATATTGAGAACACTTTTTAGACTAAGAAACTGAAACTCAGAGATCCAGCAACTTGCCCAGGAACATACTGGCCGTAAGAGGCAAAGCAAGTTTGGGAAATCAAATTTCTCTTACTTCAAGGACTTGCTAAGACTCTACTTTCCTAAGGGGTCTCAGTGAGAGGCCAGTGTCTCTCCTCCACCTTGAGGGCTGTAGCTCCTTTAGTCAATATGCTAGGTCCACCAGCCAGGCCCTTCACCTTCCAGAGCGGCTGCTGGGTCCTTGCGCCCCACCTCTCAGCCTTGCCTGCCTGATGTCCCAGGGGCCAGTCCACCTGAGAATGCAATCAGTGTGCATCTCTTGTGATCATTTCCCGTTGGCGGGTCAACAGGTGATCAACTGATCATAGCCAACTGGCCACGGAGAGGTGGTCAGGGTAGTGGGATGCCTGCATTGTTGCCAGTCCAGCAATAATGCCAAGATGAAGCCAGCATCTTCCCACTAACAGGCTAGGAAGGGGGAGTCCCCAGACAGCCTCAGGACAGCCACAGCGGCAGGTGTGTATGACTTTTAAGGAGACCCTATTTCAGAATCAACTAGTAAACACTTCATGCCTAATACTGGGCTAATTTCATTCATATACACTACTTTTTTTAAGCCTAAAAACCACCCTACGATGGATGGTTCTCACCCTCAACTTACAGATCTTCCCCAGCTCGGCTCATGCAAAGTCAAAGAGACTGAAGGCAGAGTCCAGATGTGAACGTCAAGTCCAGCCCCTTTTCTACAGCATCAGAATCCTTTTCAGCCATGCAGCTAAAGATATAGAGAAGCGATCAGCCTTACCGGGGTCACAGCGTGGTCTCCCACCTCTCCCCTGTTGTCCACCGTGAGACTTCTGAGAGCTGTTCTCATCATGAATGTTCCGTAATGCTGACTACTTATTATTGTTCTGAGAACAGGAAAACCACGCAGAACAAAGTCTGGGTGAACCTGAGAGTATGCGTTCACTCATCCATTCAGCAAACGCTTCCTGGGTGACTGCCGTGAGCCCAGAAGCCTGCTGGGGACTGAGGTGGCCAAGACGCAACACAGCCCTTCCTCAAAGTAGTTCTCAGCTCTGCCGGGGGAGGTGAGCAAGCAGGTCAGTCCAGTGCAAAATCCTATGCTTGGGGATGCTGCCGAGGAGGGGCAATTCTAGCTCAGCTGGAGGGCCGGGGAAAAACCTCCCAGAGGAGGTGACATGAGAACTCGGCCAAGGTGAAAGTGAGTAGCCGGGAGAAAGCAAGGGACGGGCATTTAAGGTAAAGGGGGCAGGGGCGGTGGGCTGGGGGCGGACGGGTGCGGTCTTTGATTCTCACATTTGCTGTATCCTGCCTTTGGGAGAGAAGGAAAAAAATCACATCTCATGGGTCCGGTTCATTTTTTTTAAAAAAGAGCGTGAACTAGCCTGTGAGCCCACGGTCAGCCCAAATTCCTGGCCCGCGTTCTGTCATTAACCACAGCCCAGAATAGGATAATGGCTGCTTTGAAGCACGAATTTCAGTGCTTGCAAAATCCTGAATCATCAATGAAAGGTATGGTTTTGTTAACTTGACCAGACTTCCTCCCAGCTGGAGGAAGGATGTACAGTGCCTCCACTAACCAGGTATGCTTCAGTATCAGGAGCTCAAACCCAGCCCAATAATCTAACGCCCAATTAATCAGAATCTCAATACCACCGCCACCCCAGGCCATGTCCCGTTTCCCTAACACTGTGGTTCCCTGGGTTCTGAGCAGCCCCTGCTTTGATTCCAAACTCCATTCCCAGCCGTTTGCCAACTGTGAGCTATGAAGGGGAGGCAGAGGCGGGACTAAGAGTCCTCTGCTACCAATGGGTGAGGGGCATCCAGGGACGCCTGGTAAAATACCCAGAGTCCCACAGTTGTTGGCAGAGGGTCAGAACTGGAATCCGGGCTCACAAACAAGTGATGACCCACTGCGTTCATATGTGAGCTCCAGCTGTGGGATCCTGGACAGGTGGTGCTATCTGTTTTAGTTTTCATATCTTCACCTATCAAATGTAGGGAACAATTCCCACATCATAGCATCATGGTGAGAATGAAATGAAATAAATGATTTGCATGTGTGAAAGTGCCTTTCTCCTCCCATAGATTGAAATTTTCCTGGGTCCTCTCTGGGAAACTGAGGCTACATACAGATTTTGGCATTCCCAAACCTGCTTCCAGGTGATGGAATAATTCTAGAGAAGGATAACATTGAGGCCTTACCTATCCCTTCCCCAGACTGGTCAAGACAGGGCTGGAGCGCCGGCTGGGAAAGGTGGGAGGAGAAGAAAGAGGGAGCCCACAAACTCCAGTAGGACCCCGGGTTCGGAAGTCAGCCAACACGTACTGAACACCATTTACGTGCAAAAGGACATGTGAGGCTGTGTATGCTTGTGTGCGCTCAAATAATTCGTGTGCCTTTTTTATTATCGCATATTCCAGTATTATCTTCAGTTCAATTGAACTAAATACAGCACTAGAGACAGAGACGAATATCTTTCAATCCCTTTTTACCACCTGAAGAAAGCAAATGGAAGAGCAACAATTGCTAACCCTTCTATCCATTCACTAACGCCTGCAAATACACGCAGACATGAATGCCAAAGGCTGGACAGCCCCCCTCCACCCCACCCCCCAAAACCCATGTTCCTGGCTGCATGTCCTTAGTTCCTCAGTTTCCGGAAGGCGCCCTTTCCAGGCTTCGGTAACCTCTCTGATGAAACCTGTTGCCAAGCCTGAGGTCCTGTGCAGACGCCTCCACCTGGCGGCCAAAGCTGGAAAAGCCTTTCCAACCAAGGAAGATTGGCAGGTAGTGTTTAACTCCGAGGCTCCCCGAACCCCTTCCCACCACGTAGGTCATGGGTCAATCGGAGAAGGGCAGAGAGGAATATCCATTGCTAAAGGCACAAGAAGGGTCAAGGTCTTGGCCGATTCCCCGCCAAAACCCTGGTAACGGTACAGCCTCCTAAGAAGCAGCCATCAGGATGACTAAGCCGCAGACAGGAAGAAAGGGGTACCTGGAAGTGCCCTGCCAGCCCTGAGGCGCGCGCTGCCAGCTGTGATTTCCCCTCCTGGAGAGGAGCCACCACTACCATCTTCGCCCTCTCCCCCAACACAGCAGGATTTTCTAGCCAGAGTGTCAGGAGTAGAAGTTCCATCTTCCTTCCCACCACGCACTTACATCCTGACTAGAAGGGGACCCTCTCCAGGGGGCAAACCTTCAGCCCAGGCCCCTTCACACTCCCGCTGCCCTTGCCCAGTCAAAGCAAGAGAAAAGCAAGCAGTTCAGGGGATATTAAGACCAAATTATGGAGATGCTCCAGCCAAAATTATCCCTGGCCCCCACCTACTGGCGCTGTTAAGCCCTCACCCGTCAGTCTAGACTTAGAGCCTGAGAATCACAATCAATCCCCCCCATCCCTCTCTCTCTCATTAACTTCCCTAAAAAGAATCCCAAAACATGCATTTTGGCCAGTCCAAGTCCCCAACTGGAGCAAACCACGTTCCTTTCCATAGGAGAATGGAGCCTTAAGAAGGTAGCACAAGCAAAGCCATCGACACCCGCGCTCAAACACACACACACACACACGCACACACACGCACACCCCACTGTGGGCAATGTACCACTCCCATCCTCAACTCCAGGATGTATCATTTAAAGTCAGCAGCGACCCCAAATAGAAGGGACCCACCCTGAGCAGAGCCACAGAGCGCATGGGAAGATCCGCTTTATCCCGTTCGACCTCCTCGTTAATTAGAAAAACCACAGAATTCTTTTAAGCTTGGATACCAACATCCGGAGAAGGGGCCGTAACTGCGCACCCGCGCGCACACACACACAGGCCAAAGCGGTCTCCAAATCAGCTGAGGAGCCACGCTTGGATCTTTCAAGCCCTGGTGTCCAGCCCCCAGAGAGTGGTTCACAGACCCACACACACACCTACACAGCACAGGGCAGGCTGGTCTCCAATCCGGCGGACGGGCGCCCCTGGACTTTGAAGCCTCAGAGCCGTCCCCAGCTCCAGCCCACCGCCCCCCCCCGAACCCCCGGCCACACGCCGCCTCCGAGGGGCGCCCCGAGCGGCCCGGTACTCACACGAGAGCGTGGTAGAGCAGCGCCCAGCCCCGCGGTCTCTCGAGGGCGTCGTAGATCAAAGTTTGGATGCGTCGGTACTTGGCGTTGTTCCTCTTGACAGGGCGGCTCAGGGGGGTCTTGGCCAGGAGCCCGATGCCCTGCGGGGTCCTCCGCAGCCCCTCGTCGCGGCCGCCGCCCTCCAGCAGCAGGGTCCCGTCTTTGTCAGCTCCGGCCCCGAGCGCCAAGGTGACTTGCTCCACGTCGCCCGGCGCCAGCCCCACTTTCCGCTCCTCGTCGCCCGCCGCCGCCGCCGCGTCCCCTCCGGCAGGGTTAGGGGCCCCGCCGCCGCCGCCGTCGCCCCCGTCGCCGCCGCCGCCAGCCGCCCCCGCCGCCCTGCGCGCCTTGAGCCCCATCGGCCTCGCCCCCGCCGGCCGCTTCGCCTTCTCCGCAGCTGCTTCGGGAAGAAGGGGCGCTCGGGGTGCGTGGAAGAGGCGGCGGCGGCGGCGGCGAGCCCGGGAACTCCAATGCCATGATCCGCGCGCCCCTCCCCACCCCCCCCTCCAAAAGCAGGCTAAGGCGGGGCCCCGGGGGGCAGGGGGGAGGGGTCACATCCCGCGCGGGTCAGCCGCGGGACACCGGGGGGCGCGGGCCGCGGGCTGCTAGAGGCGGGCGAGGGCACGCGAGGCTGGCGCGGAGGCGCTAGGGCGCGCGGCGGCGGAAGCCCGGCACCGGCGCTCCGGGGCGGCGGCGGCGGCGGCGGCACCCGGGCCGGCGAGCCCGAGACAGCATCGCAGTTTATTTACAAGCCGGGTGCCAGCCGCCCTCCCGCCCGCCACACGCGCCGCCGCCGCCGCCTCCTCCCTCCTCCACGCTCCTACCCGCGCCACTCCCCCGTCCCGCCCCGCCCCGCCCAGCTCGCCCGCCCGCTCGCTCGCCCGCCCGCTCGCTCCAGCCTCAGCCTCGCTCCAGCCGCAGTAGCGAGCGGGCGACCGCGCAGAGGCCGGAGCGCACGCCGCCTCCCTCCCGCCCGCGCCAGGGTGGGGCCCCATCGTCCCGCCCCTTCGCGGCCAAAGGCCCGGGCGGCGCCCCGCCCCTCCCCGCGGCCCGCGGAGAGCCAGTGAGCGCAGCTGCGGCCGCTGAGCCGGGCTGCAAGCGCACCCGTGGGCGTTGGGGCTTACCCCCGGCGCTGCGCGCGGCGCGAAGAGGAGAAGCGGCTGGGGGCGTCGTCTCTTTTCCCGTGTTCGCCTGGGCCCTGCATCTTTACGTTTTCTCGTCACCTCCCAACCAGCTTCTGGGCTTCGGAAGTAAAATCGAAGTTGCTGGGTTGGCCAAGGCCGAGCGCACCGCGAACCCACCCGCTCGGTGCTAGCAGTGCTTGTGGCTCCTTAGTCCCTTTGGTTCGTGGTTCGTGGTGGACAGTTCCGCCCTCACCTCCCGGCCCCTTGAATGGTACCTCCATCAACTAGAGTGAGCAGAAACCGAAGAAATAGGACAAGGGGAATCGGCTTCGCTCCTAACTTGTGCTCTAAGCAGGTCATTCCCTCTCTTGCCTGAGTTTCTGTTCATTCATTCAATCAGTGACTAAACCCACGTGAGTAAGAGAGGCAATGTTCTAGGACCAGGGCAGACGAGGTCCCTGCGCACAGAAAGCTTGCATTCTTGAAAGGTGGAAGACAATAACGGGAAAACAAACATAACAGCATAATTTCCTATATTGGTAATTCAACGAGGAAAGAAAATAGCGTCCTGTGCTACAAGCGGGGAACTTCTTTAAGTTGGTTGCTCCTGGAAGATCTCATTGTGGAGGTGACATTTGGAGGTGAGGTTTAATGGTAAGCTGGAAAAACTACGTAAATGTCCAGGAGAGCCTTCCAGGCAGCAGAACAGCAAGTGCAAAGGTGAAGAGCACCTTGAGCTTATTGAGCTCTGAGGAGAGTAGAAGGTGAGGCCTCAGTTGGGGGTTGGGGCGTGTAGATCTTGTTAATTCACTAGGGGTCGTGCCCTTTGAACCTAACTCCCCCCTTCCTTCTACCATCGCCGCCAGCATTAGAGAAACCCTTCATACCTGGTGCCTCCTTTATTTTTCACTCTCTCTCTCCTTTTGTCTGCTGGGGTGGAGGGGAGGGTGTGTAAGCAAGGCCAAGCCAAAGATCTATCCCTAGTGTGCAGAAAGGAGCCCCCAGAAGGCCTGCATGTGGCACGTGGCTCTGGATTTGCCTGGAGGAGTTGGCCAAGGAGAGTGAAAGAGAGTGAAGGGCAGGGGACTGGAGGAGAGAGGAAATGGGGAAAGGGAGAAAGGATGGAGGAGGGAAGAAGAATTGGGGTGAGGAAGGAGGAGGGGGACCTGTATGAATGACTGTCAGAGGGAAGAACCTGAAAAATCTCAGCAGCAACAAGGGTGCAGTTTCAAGAAGGGAGTTAAGCTATGCTACAAAGCTGAAGTCCTTAAAATGGTGTTGCATTGGCACAAAAACTGCTTGGCGCAGCAGAATAGGCTGCCCAGAAAGTGACTCTAATGTGAGAACTATATATAAAATAAGACATGAAAACTTATTCCTTGGTCAATGGGCTGCAGGATGGGTTTTGTGAAGATTACATGAATTGGTACATGGAAACGTGACTCTCCGCATGGTGGGACCCCGGTAAATGCTTACGAATAAATTAATGCTCAATAATTAGTTGGAACATGTTAGTAACCAGTCAGTGCAAACTCTGGGAAGGAGGAAGAGTATGGAGAAAGGGAATTGCCTGGACGAGAAAAGGTCCAAACAGAAGCCGGGCACCTGAAGCAGGCTCCCTAACATTTGTTAAGCCTCCACCCCACCAGAGCACCAACACATGCAGGTACTTTCTGTCCCAGCCCAATTCCAGCTACCTAGAACCATTCTGCCCTTCATATTTGAGCACCTTTTGTAAAGTTACCTTCCTCCACAATCCCTTGCTGTTTTATTCATTCATTACATTTATCACTGCCTAAAATGATCATATTTGCATTTTGTTTACTATTATCTTTCTAAACAAGCACAGGGGCTCAGCATCCTAGAAGAACACCTGTTCTGTATAATAGTAAGCTCTCAGTACTTATTGGCAGCATGAAAGAATGATGAATAAATGAATGCAGAATGCAAAGACTCCAGAACAATGCCTGGTACCTAATGGAGCATTGGCTGTATGTTTGTGTATGAGATTTTTGTTTTTGTCTTTTACTATTATGAAAGTCTTTAATCTTAGGAAATCTTAATACTGTTGTAACTTCAGTAACATAGCCACATGGCACTCACCTTCACCCCAGATGGCATATCTGACCTAATTCAGTAACATAGTAACATTGACAGTACTTAAAAAGCCTCACTAGATAAGCTCAAAAGGGTACTAGTCAAGGACTACATAGAAAGAAGGCATAAGCAAGAATTCAATACTGTGCAATTAATCAAAAGTTCAGATTTCCAAAATGACAGTTTGGACCTCAGGCACGTGAGGAGGCTTCTATCTTGATAAGATCCGCAGACTGTCAAATATTAACGTTTTAAGATCCAGCGCGGGGACTGTTCATGCCCCCCAAAAAGGGTGAAGCAAAGTCAATATCAAATTTGTAACTCTGATCAGTTAAACCCAATGATAGGGAAACTGCCAGGGAGTTTGGAAATGGATTTGCTTCAATGGTTTTATAATCTGGTGGAGAGTGTTGTTCAGATAGGGAGTTTGGAAATGTCACAAAAAACTGGGTGCCATTTGGGAGACTATGTAATCTCAACCCTCTTTAGCACATTTTCCCGCTAATGGAAATCAGATGTCTATATCCCCCTGGAAGGAATCTTCTTTGAAGCCAAAATCCCAAAAGCCTCAGGTGTCAACTGGGTATTGGCACCAAGACAGAGTTCAGTGACAGAGTATCCTCAAGAGTCAGGCAGGGGCCATGGTGGAAACAACAGGGCATCCCCCTCCTGGCTTTGCATGCCAGCTCTGCACAACTTGTTATCTTGAAAACCCAGCCACTTCCTAGTTCTTAAATTTTCCTCTCGGGATCCCTCCTCTCTTCATTTGCTTTTGTTTTCGCCTCTCCTGGTGTTCATCTCACTGTACTTTAGGGCGAGTGAAGTCTTTCCCCTTTGCAGGCGGGGAGCCTTGCTGAGAATGAATAAGGAGAGAGACAGAGACAGAGACAGAGAGAGACAGAGAGACAGAGAGAGAGAGAGAGACAGAGAGAGAGAGAGAGAGAGACCAAAAAACCTCCTCTGAGCCTCAGTTTCCACCTTTGTAGATTATACTTCTTAGGGTTAGGCGTGTAGTGACCAGATGAACAGAAATGTGCTTGTAGGAGATGATAATACTCCAGTGCTGGTTACTATTACTGTAATCAAATGAGCCGGGTAGTACCTCAGGTTCACAGGAACAGGCTAATGGGGACCCTACCTACCCTCCCTCCCTGCTCCCAAAACACATTAAATAACTGTTTTAGACCATGTTTAAATTTGCTTTTAGTATTTGTTGCATAAGAAGTGCATATAGTTGTAGAGAAATTATGAAATATAAATCAGCAAAAAGGCAACGATAATAATTTGTCATCTTGTTACCCAGAAGTACCCTCTGCTAACATTCTGGCGGTGACTATTGCCAACGCTACTGCAGCAAAAACCAACACTCAGCCCCCAGAATGGCACCTTCCCCCGGGTGTCCAGCCAGCCAGCTGGTGGCAGGTTGATTACATTGGACCTTCCAACCGTGGGTGGGGGAGATGTGACCTCACTAGAACAGACATATATCCTGGATACAGAATTGCCTCCCATGCCCATGATGTTTCTGCCAACATCACCCTCTATGGACTGAACATACTGTATTCACTATCGTAGAATCCCACATAAAACTGCTTCTGATCAGATCATGCATCCCCACCATGCTTGTTATAACTCTACCTCTGGGAGGAGCCAGTGAGACAAGTCTTTGCAGCTAAGGAGACACCCTTTGCTTTTTTGGAAGAGACAGCACAAGCTCCAATTTTGGGTCTGTAACAACCCAGGCCAAAAGGACATATATTTGGAAAGGAAGGATCCCACGCCTCCCCTGTATGTATTTTTGTTCTTGAAAACCCAACTACAGCAAATCCTCAAAGTTGCTGCCCTATGCCCTTCCTCCATGCCTTTGTTTGTCTTCCTTTTCCTAAACTTCAGACCACTCTACATGAGGGCTTCGTTGCAAGTGAGAAGCCTTCCTGGGAATGAAAAAGATGAGAGTGGCGG